>NW_008794742.1:1378664-1484485 GCF_000699145.1 Aptenodytes forsteri | reverse complement strand
ACCCACCCACCCACCTACCTACCTACCTATCCAACCATCTACCTACCTATCCATCCATGCACCTACCTATCCATCCATCCACCCACCCACCCCCGTGGGCCTCACAGCCCCTTCAAGGGTGCATCCTTGCATCACCCTGCTCGTTTTTAGTTTTTCTTATCAATAAATCCCTTTCTCCCCCTCCTTCCAAGCAGGGCTTTCCCGGCTGCCGGTGGGGGAGCGGGTGGCTCTTGGCGGGATGGTGGCTGTGCGCTGGCGGGAGGGAACACTAGACGGAGCATCCAGAGCCGTACCCTGGCCCTTCTCGGTGGTGGGGGCAGCTGCTGGATGATGCTGCCACAGTCCAGGCTCCCCTGGCACCAGCGGACTGGGCTGGGCTGGAAAACAGCTGTGAAATGAAGGCACATACTTCTCCCTCGGAAGTTGACTGCTGGCGCTTGTTGCTTGTGTCTCTGCTCTCGTAGCTCTGCGTTGGATTTGGAGCAGAGGACAGACTTGACTGGTGTCCAGCCTTTACTAGTCAGTTGTTTCAGTGGGGTTATTGTCTTCATATGTGATGGTAGGTGCAGTTTGCCGTCCGTGCTTCCAGGCACTGCTCAGGTTCAGAGCACTTCATGGTAGTGTTTGCAGTAGAGGCGCAGCTGCGTACTGTGTCTGATGAAATAAGTGATTTCACTTCTGCTAGGAAGGATGTTTTGGTTAACACTTTCCACTGTGTTATGGTTTTCCTATGAAACACTTGCAAACTGGCATTGCTCACTGTTTTACCCACTGTTTTATAAAGACCACAGTGCCTGATTTTGCACCCCATCCCCAGAATAGGACTCCCTTTAGGCTTCAGATAGAAGTATTTACCAACTATGTTATTTGGACATTTTTCCCCTCAGTTATCTGTTTAAATAGGAACTGTATTTTGAACCTAGAAAATGTAGTTGTAGTGGCGTGGAAGAGGTCAAAGACAACCTGAAGCTTTCTGTCCGGACTCTCTGCAAGGTGTTGCACTGTTTTGAATTCTTCTGGCTTTTTGTCAGCTTTTTTTTTGTGTGTGTCCAAGTGTGTCAAAGATACACAGCTGCTGAAAAACTCACCATTCAGGGCAAGCAATGGAAATAGCCTGTAAACGGGAGCTATCAAATGCTTCAGGTAAACATGTGAGAAGCCTGCCTTGCTGTTTTTAGTCTTGGCTGTTACAGGCATAACTTACATCAAAACTTCTGCCAGTGGCATTAAGCTGGTGCACTTTGAACTTGGCTCTGGGAACATGTTTTTTTAAAATTTTGTGCTCTTTTAAACAGTCTAACGTAGTTTGACATAGAATGACTGTGTTTTTATCACAAGTACTTGAGTAAACAGCAGGCAGCTAATGCTGTACAATGTCCTGTGCACAGCAAGAATTTAATGACTGTGGATGAAATGGTAAAACTCAGGAGTAGGCGCAGCAAAAATAAAGTGTTCCTTAAAAGTTTGTACAGTCCCCTGAGTACTAATAAGCTCTGTGCCCTTCAAGAAGAATAATGCATGGATGTGTTCAGGAGGAACTGTTGTGTGTTTTGACATGGAAAATACAGATGCAGTGGAAACAGGTTTTAACGTAGTAATGAGAGACTCCTTTAGGGTGTGTATGGTTTCTGTACCTAATATTTTTCAGTATAAACTGAACAGATGCCATGGCATAACGGTTTGGGGAACTGGAGACCGCAACTTCTGAGTTCCTTGCCCTGCAATTCAGCAGATACCTGAATGGGCTGGATTTCAACTTTGAACCAAAATTTCTACAGTCAGTGAACTGAAAAATGAACTCATCCCCTTGAGAATGGGCACTCTGCAAAAGTGGCTGGCCTTGAACCAGGCTGCGGGAGAGGAGTCTAGATGGTCTTGACAATCTGGGGTTTTCATCTGTTTCCCTTAGGAAAAAGGGTTTGTGTACTGATTCCCTACATTCATTGGCCACTTTGCCCAAGGTGACAGCAGGAGAGAGATATCAAAGTGTCAGGCGTCCACGGAATTTGGCAGTAGCCAAAGAAGTTACACCCACTGCTGAGGGAGCACTGCCACATGCACCTGCCTGTGTTTGGGAACCATCGTCCACACCACCAAAAAAACAGACTCTCTTAAGTTTTTCTGTTTCTCCCCTACACAATGGCTTTTTTGTTCTTGCCAAAATAAAAAGGAATGCTAAAACCGTGACAGATGATCTGGGTAGACTGTATGAATGCTCAGTAAAAAAAGCAGAATCACCCAATTTTCTTCACTCCAGTGGGAGATACTCTGCTCTTTGAATATTCCTTTTTTGCGCTATGACAGTTACGTGGGGACATCACGGTGCATCTTGGGAAGCACTTTGGCATGGGAGTCTGGTCCTTAAAAATACTTATAAGGCAGTTGAATAATTTGCTCTTGTAGTTCAGGTGGGATTAGCAGTGAACTGTTGTGAGAAAAATTCTTTGATTCAGATTTTTAAACCAAAGTGATTAATTTGTTTGACTGAAGTGCAACATACATCTTCTCATGAGCAGCTTAAGGGATTTTTGGCAAACTTTTAACTTCCCACAGAAAATACTGTTTTTTCACTTAACTTCATTAGAGCCTGAGAATCTGTTGCACAAAATGTGGAGCATATATGTAATGAGACATTTCCTGCTTTTATTGTCTCAAAAAAGACAAAGAGTGAAAGAACGGATACAGAAGGGGTGAAACTGGATTGAAGCTCTTCAGAATGAAGACAACTAGAAACTGTGAAACTGTCAAAAATAATACAGATTCTAATTGTGGTGGATCAGCAGTGTTTACATTATGCATAAAGCTGGAAGCTTAAGGCAGCAAAAGCCCGTTTGCTGTCAGGGGAGAGTACAGCCTGGGAAACCAACGGCCTGAATCAGTTCAGTCCCAGCAGTATGCAGCAAGAGTGACTGTCTCTAGTTGCTCTGGTTTGACCACTTGAAAGGAAAACCTTCCAAAATCCGGGAGATGCAACTGTTTGATATTAATAGTGATGAAATGCTGGTTCTTGAGACCAAGTACGACTTCCAGCTGACAGTTTGTTTACATCTAACTTCCACATCGTGTCACAGCACCTAGAAATCTCGGGCAGAAGTACAGAAGAGCCCACTTTGTCCTGTCACTGTTTCGCTAAATAAATGGTATTGTATGTAGACTGCCCTTTAGCTTCAGCTTTTAGGTGTAAATTTGTAAGTTTACCTAATGTGCGATGGTGCTGCCCCTGCAGCCTGCTTGGTGAAGAACTTTCCCGGACTGTTGAGTGGGGAGCAGATCTCCACCTGTCAGCAGGTCAAGGAAGCAATAGTTACCCCTCTGCCATCTGTCAAAAGCTCTGTCCCAAAAGTTGCAATTACCTTCTAGTACTGGAAAGTCATGGGAAATATTCTGAAAGTGTTTAAAAGGCTGAGAGTAAGGCTATCCCATTTTCAGGTTTGGTGGTGTGTGTTGCTATGGATGACTAAAACCTGGGTTAGGCCTCTTGGAAATCAGTGGCTATGAATATAATGGCTATTGAACTTGGTGTTTCTCTCAAATGCTGGTGGTTTTTTTTCCCCTATCTGTGTCACTTCCAGAGCCCTGGGTCACTGCAGCGGAGCCAGTCAGTGGGAGGTAATCCCTATTGTTAATTCCCTTTGGCTGCGGAGATGGAGCAGCAGTAAGGAACCATTCAGGGCTTCTCCTGAATATGTGATCATGTATCGTTAAAGTGTTGTTATGACATAATTAAACCCAGTACTGAGCGCCCATGAGAATCAGTACCATTATTCACCATTTAATCCAGCACAGCAAGTGCTCACAGAGTAAAGCCTGCAATTATCCAAGTTTCAGACTCGAATGTGCAAGCTCCTATGTTGGACGATGCGGGAGATGAGTTTAGTTTTACTTTTAGCTAAGGGCTGCTGCAGGATCAGGCCTGTTTTGTTTCCCAACTGGCAGGAGAGCGTTGTCTTTGGATAATGCCCAGCGGTTTGTTGTCAAATGGGGTGTTCGCCACGCAGAGGTGCTCCGCAATGTGCTTGCTGATGCACAGCTGGACTGCCTGGGCTGATGAAATTTTCCACAGCTGTATCTGTTTGTACAAAGCAGGATGTATGTCAATTTTACTGCTCTTGTTTTGTGTGGCTGATCACGTTTCCTATGTTTCTTTTGGGTTTTGTGCTACTTCCTTTCAGTTAATTGTCACAATTTTAATATATCTTTTTCATCTGTCAGTCAGGTTTTTTCTCTTTATAGCTGGAAGCTGGTCAATGCAGATCTTCCTTTTCAAGCCCTGTTTTTAAAACTGGATATTCACTACTTTTCCAAGCCTTTAACTGGCTGCTTCCTGTCTGAACTAAGTATAGCTTCAAAAGTATAGCTCTTTTAGCTTCTTTTCTACCATGGATGTCCCAGTCTGCTAGTACTGTATGGGTGATGTCAAAATTAATGGAAAGAGCAAACCTTAGAAGCTAGTGCAGCATGAAAACCTAACTGACTGTAAAACAAATCTTCCCATGTGCTTTCAACCATCCCTTCGGGTTTGTGTGTGTGTGTTGTGGGTTTTTATGTCCTTGCCATTTTACCACTCTTCCAACTTGACTTCTTTAAGAAATGCTGATTTTTTTTAGGAAGCAAAAACTAAGTGCTAAGGATCTTAATCTGTAATGTCCCTGACAAAGACTCTGTAGGTGGAGGCACTGGTGTTCAAAGCAAAAGAGTCGTAATATATTTTATTTATATACGTGTGTGTTTATTGGTAGGCATAAGGTGAAATGGAAAAGTAATCAGCAAAGTAGACTGCAACTTTTAAAGGAACCTTTATTTGTGAACACAGTAAGCAGACGTCCAGATGGGAAATGCACTGAGGAAGGAAGAATTCTTTTGCTGTGAGTTTTTCATTTACTTCCTTCAGGAAGCTCATGTGCACCTTGTCAAACTAATGCTGTCATTTTCCTACTGCTATAGTTCTAGAGTGCTCTAAAGATATTTTGTATATATTGTATGTAACATACCCCTGCTAAATTTTAAGATGCATTTGTGTCCTTGGACAAAGTTGAGACATACTGGGTTATGTGACTATTCTATGAAATAGAGGCATTGAAGAGTTTTATGATGACCCTTTATATTTTGGCAAATTGAAAATACTGTTTTTTTTTCCTAGATGATATAATTTAAGAACACTGCATTTTTTTTTCATGTGAAACATACTGAATTTTATGAAGTGGTGTATAAAATCCCAATCTTAAACAAAAACTTGGGCATGCATAACTCCAACCCATCTTGTAAACAAAGCCTGAAAAGTGATAACTGTAAGTTCTCTGCTTGGTGTAATAGATGCTAACCTGGAGCATGGATGGGTAAGGCTTTGGAAAAAAGTCAGCTGAGGATGAAGAATTGCTTTTTGCCCACTTTGAAGGATTTTGAAAGGCCTTGTTTTGAGAAGCAAGGAGTATTCTGGCATTGGATGGTGCTGACTGAGACACTCCCTCACCATTCCCATCTGTTGTGATACAGGCAGGAGTGTGCTCAGCCCTTAGGAAGATCACGTTGTATTTCTAGGTGCTGAGGCTTGCAGGCAATGGAAGACTGTTACCCAAACCTAGTCCCGAGTAGTTCAGCATGTGCAAACGCTTAAATCTGGGTAATTTTATAATGGGACTTTCTTGGTAAGAATGAAAGATGTGTCCATTACACAATGGTGGCCATTTGTGCAAAGTTTGAGTCCAGATAAAGATCCAGAATGCTAAAGTTCATCCTAGAAAAGGGGACTGGGAGCTCACAGGAACAAAATAATAGCCATAAATTATGCTTTCCTCCTCAAAAACAAACAAAAACTCTCTGACACTTGTCATGGAAAACTTCAGCCCAGACATCTTGGCAAGGGTTATAAAGAGAACTTGTAACAGCAATGGGCAAGCAATTTTAATAGGTGGTAGAACAAGTTGTATATGTACTCAGAAGCTGTAACCCATATAGTATGACCTAATGAATAAATGTAAATTAAGATACATCATCAACCTTAGCTGTGATGTTTTGTAATTTAAGTACTTATCTTTGCAACATCAACATGACAATGCAAAACACATAAAAAGAAACCACTGTATACTTGCAAGGGTGCAACCTAGAGAGCCAGATAGCATTCCTCATCTCTGAGTATACTACAAGCCTGTCCCTTCTGGAATAATCTCAGTACGTTTTTGCCTCTAACTTGCACAGAACCACCCACTTTTTGAAGCAGTTGCAGCTGGGCAGAAGCTATGATCTATTAAAGCATGGCAGATTGAGAATAGGAGGGGGTGGGGAGCATGGCCTGACACTGGTGAGCTGCAGGAACAATAGCTTGTTTCTTGTCTGTTTAGACTGCAATCTTTGTGGCAGAAACGGTCTCTTCCATGTTATGAAATGCTTAATGCATCTTTGCAGTATTTGTTATTTAATCTGCACCCAAAGCCCAGCCTAACACCCAGGTGCGAGGCAGATGTCAGGATCTGTACCGATTCATCGCCTTTAATCTCTGCTTCAGACCTTTATGTTTGCAGTCAGTTGAAGGAGGAGTGGGGCAGATGCAGAGAAGGATGTTGGGAGGATGCTAGGAGGGTGCTGGGGCAGTGGAAGGAGACAAGCTGGCTTGGTGGGGTAAGAAAACGAAGCCTGGGAAGGCAGCTGATTGCTCTTCACTCGTTCCAGCCTGTGGTGCTGACACCCACAGCCTGGAGTCATTTAAAGCTAAAGGACAATATTGGCACCAGTACAAATGGGCATCGTGTGTTTCCAAATAGACTTAGGCTGCCACTCCGATGTCAGATTTCTTACGAAAGCCCCGGGTTCCCCTACCTCCACCCTGTGCCATCACGCTCTGCAAGGATGATGTCATGGTTTAACCTCAGCTGGCAACTGAGCACCACACAGCCGCTTGCTCACTCTCCCTGCCCCCGGTGGGATGGGGGAGAGAATTGGAAGATTAAAAGTGAGAGAACCCATGGGTTGAAATAAAAACAGTTTAATAATTGAAAATAATAATACTAAAAGAATATACAAAGCAAGTATGCTTTGTATACGATGCAACTGCTCACCTACTGAGCATGACATCACATGGTATGGAATGTCCCTTTGGCCAGTTTGGGTCAGCTGTCCTGGCTGTGCCCCCTCCCAGCTTCTTGTGCACCTCCAGCCTTCTCAGTCGGTAGAGCATGGGAAGCTGAAAAGTCCTTGACTGCTGTAAGCACTACTCAGCAACAACTAAAACATCGGTGTGTTATCAACATTATTCTCATGCTAAATTCAAAACAGCACTGTACCAGCTACTAGGAAGAAAATTAACTCTATCCCAGCTGAAACCAGGACAGACTGTTTGCAGCCACGTCGGCCGTGAGCAGTGGCACTTGAGGAGGTGGGTTGGGATGACAGCAGTCATCATAGCTAAGAAGTCCTGGGAATCGCTAGTATTTTTCATCTCTTTAAAGAAACTTCACATTATTGGAGATACCTCTGTGAAAAGTGGTTATGACCAGAAACAGGTGCCAGATGCTAAAGAAACCTGAATTTCAGAGAATTTCACTAGGGTTTGTAATCTGTCCTTCATGGAGTTGTGCTATTACATTGTAGGCAGTATTAGGGATTGCTGCAACAGGAAAAAGCCCTAAGACATTGCAAGCTCTCCATTTCCCTGCCAGCTAGGAATACAATAGCTGCTCATTATATTGGGGGGACAACAGAGGTGCCCAGCATAGGGGAGATGGGGACAGCAGGCATGTCCTTTGGCTAGCACACCAACCCTTCCCACAGTCAGTTTCTACTCCTGTGAAGCATGGGAGGACCCCGAGCTTTCCAAGGAACATTCCTCATTGCATCCCACAGCGAGAGGATTGTGCAAACTGCGTTGCAACAGTTTTCTTGCTCAACATCTGTGGAGTAGACAGAAGGGCTGCTTCCAGCTCACTTGGTTTTGATGCTACTATCAATGTGCAGCTGCCGGAGCATATCATACGTGTGAAGAGTAACCAGTCCCTGGTCTGAGGAATTGGCAGTTTAAAGGCTGTGTCCGATCTCGGAGCAATTGCAGCTGAACAGCTCTGCGCCCGTACAGGCACCGGCGCCAGTTGCACAAGCGAAAAACAGCCAGAGGAAAAGGACTGGAGATGAGCCTGGAGATCTTGTCTTTCTAACTGCACTGGTATGCCAAAGCCGCAGGCAAGCATAGCTGTGGGACTCGCTGCAGACCTGCACCTGCGCATTGTTTGTGAGAGCTCGGTGGAATCAGCTGCTGGCTCTGTCCTCGCAGTCGTCTCTGTGTGGCTTCATCTGGCTGTTACTTGGCACAGGGCTCAAGTTCTTGGCTAAAACATTTCGGTTTTCTAATCAGATTGATTAGCACATAGCATAAGTCTAAACTTAGAAATGGCTAAAACTTCAAGCCCTTCTTGTTTTTTGGCTTTGAAAATCACTGTTATGCTACATGATTCTATGATTGTGCTCCTAAAAACCCACTTTTTTTTCTGGACACCAGCCTGAGCTCTTACTTTCAACTAGAACCTTCACTAAAGCATGCTAGTGGATTTGCTCACAAAGGAGGTTGAAAGGAAATAAAAGCAAATTAGTTAGAAACAAGCAAAATAATTGAGTATTGGCAGTGTGCTGTGCTTGAAGAGGGCTGGATGATGGCGATTCACAGGACGTCTGTGAATCAGAGGCCACCAGGCAGCATAGTTGTTTCAGTTCCCTGATATTATTTAACTTAATGCTTTGGTTCCTGACCTTTTCTGATTTGAAACTTTAGGTTATTTGAGGGTTATGCTTCCAAGCTTCCTTTGTGTCAGGTTATTAACTTTTAGTTGCAAATTGAGATAGTCATGTATAACCAGAGTGTAAGGAAGCCCAGAGAGTCCCAAGCAGTTGAGTGCCTTCAGCTTTTGACACTTGCATCTGACTAAACAGTTTGAGCAGCTACTTAACTGTCAAAAGTCATCTGTTTTTTTTAAAAGGGGAGAAACTTCTACTAAAACCTCTTTCTTGATTTATTGTGTGGAACCATGTCAGAGAAAATCAGTAACTCAGTACACAAAGGACCTCGTGACACCAGTTCCTGTAACAAAGAGTAGCTTAAACAGGGCATGGTGTGGGCAGATGCTTATGCATGAACTGTTTTGGATGCTTGCAAAATGAGTAATTTTCAAATTAATCACAAACAGGAAGATTAGGTTTGTCAAGTTTATTATAAAATACCTGAAATGTAAACTGCACTTAATGAAGGTGTGCATTGTGGACCATAACCATACATGGGTGCTAGTAACCGATGTCCACTTGTCTCTATTTAGTGGAGACAAGTTTTTTCACGCTGGTCTCCAGTTTACAGTAACCATCACTTTTTATTTTAGGGCCAGTCAGACTAGTTTACAGCATTTACTGTTAATGACTGGAAGAGGTCTAACTGACCATACGTAAAGCTCAAATGCTGTTTGAGCATCACAGTAACTTTCCTTGCTTCACTGTCAGAGGCCTAAGCTGCTTTATTCTGACCTGGAACTGATGGGAATCTTTGCTAATCAACTTCTGCAGAGCTCTGGAGACATCTTAGCTCTCTCCATCCTTGCCTCATCCCTGCTGCTTTATGCTTTGAGCTGCTGCAGATGCACACAGCCTCAAATTGCCACCCCTGTCCTTCCTACCTGCTTTGGTGCCTGAGCTCTGAAGACACTTGTGGCTTTCAAGGGATAAAGTGCAGAGTGATGTGGCTGGCTTGGAAACACCTCCCACGTGTGGCCCTGGAGCCCGTCTCATGTGGTCCCTCTCTCTCCAAAGAGAGCAATACCAGTGCTTGGGAGCTGTGTCCATCAGTGCCCATGGCCTTCTCCCTCCTCTCTTTGCCATTAGACGCTCATGAGTATTTAATCCCATGTGTAAAGTGATTGCTGTTCCTCCTGCTTGCTCAGCCTGCAAAGGTGGAAATGCCGTCAGGCTGCTCTGGTGAGGTTACCCTTCTGTATATCAGTACTCAAAAGGAGAATAATCTCTGCTGCCAGTGTTTAAACAAGCTGTTTTGAGGAAATTGTCTTCTTTATGAAACGCTCAGGCAGGAGTCTTTTCCTGTTCTTTGTTTTCCACGATAACATGTAAATAAAAACCAGTTGGATATGAGGGCAGAGGTAAATCCTGTAGTTCTGGTAGCAGTTCCCCCAGCCCTTCATGAACGTGAGACCATCACACTTGATGCACCCCGTGGCACAAACTCAGACAGCCGTTGTGTGTCTTCAGCAGAATGAGGTTTCAAACGAGGGATCTTTGAACTTGTTTCGCTTCTGTGCTTGGAATGAATTTGGTCACGTATATTAGGATTACCTAATGTTTGGTACTTACGATTGCAACATTGCTGGTGTCTGAGGATGGATGGTCTGATGTGTGGCTTCTTAGCTGCTCTGCACACTGTTGTGCAAAGCCAGGCTGCCCATCCGTCCCGTATCCCCTGCTGCCAAAACAAGGCCCTGGCGATGATGCTCTGAACCTTTAACAGCAAAATAATCAGGCTCAGTAAAATTATTCCTGAGCTACTAGCCTTGGTTATGACACTTGCTCCGGTGGTTTTGGAGCAGTGGGTTTGGGCTGGAATGGGTACAGAAAAGCCTCTTTGAATGAAATTAGTGAACACAGTATTACACAGATGACTTCACCCCTCCCCACATCCCCCTTTGCTTCCTAGAGACGGGTTTGCTGCCTTTCCTGCTAGTTGGCAAAGGTAGATATGTGATCAGTTTTAAAGTACTTTGCTAGCTGCAAAGGTGCCTTAAACTTTTATTTTTTTCCTAGTCAGAAGTATGATTTTTTTAATACTTAATCCTCTGAGCAGCAATTGTAACTGATACCTGGGTGCAGAGTGGTGGGTGTCCACTGGGTGGAGGTGGCTTGTCCTGGAGACGAGAACTTGGGACCTCTTAGCAGGCTGAATTGGCCAAGTGGAGTGAAAAAAAGTTGTTTTCCTCCAAGTTGGCAACTTTACACTACTGCTTGCAGATATAAATGAACTTTGTCTTTTGAAGACTTCTGTGAGGCAAGTGCTTTGAAATGTGTATAAAGGAATGCTTGTATGGTTATCTGTTTAGGAGAGTTATGCAGTTACGTTAGCTTCGAGCTACCCTGTCACATAAGGGGGGGAGCACAAAGCACTTATTTAGAGATTATAAAATTTGTGCTGAATATGGGTGGTACAAAACCACTTCCCCAGCATCTTTCTCTTTGGAAAATAAGATGTTTTTTACTGTGCTGTCAGGTAGCGGAGCTTTGTTTGCTAGCTCTCGTGGACAAATAGCATGTTGTTGTGCCGCCTTATCACAAGGTGTTTTCTTGGTAGGAAAGTTTCAGGTATTCCTGGTGCAGAGAAGGAAAACCCAGAGGTTGGAAATGCCTGATCTGAAAACGTTATGTGGCTCCAAGATCTGGTATCTTTCCAAATGCAAGAACTTGGTACACGTTGGGCTTTTGTTCAGCAGACTTTGTGGCAGTCGTGTAATCTGCTGGTCAGCACTTCCTAGTGCTGGTTCTTTCGGAAACACAGAGCAACAACTTTGAACTATTATGAAAACAGGATTGTTTTTTAAGGCTATAAAAGGCATCCATCTTGTTCTTTTTGGCACAGTTTTTTGGTCATTTGTAGTCAATGCTCAGTCCCTGAAAATCTGAAGCTATCCCGTGTAAACAACTTTCTTCCACAAACACTAGCTGTGGCTTTGTTCCCCAAGCCGCTTCTTACTGGAAAACTGTAGGGGACCTGGCTTCTTAGTTTCCTCCCCTTTAGGCAAAACGTGGAAAAATCTCTTGTGCTTATAGTCCCTATTGCAAAATTAGGTGCAACATTAAGGTGCTATTTCTGTCTTAACAGAATTTGCCAAATTGCAAAAAAAAAAAAGCCATTTGAGTTAAGTGCAATTGCATGTAAATATTTTCGACCTCCAAATATTGCAGCAGTATTTATTTTCCCTCTCTGCCATGCACAATTGCTCACTGTGTAAAATGGCAGATTACATAGATGGCCGTAATTATGAAAACATGTAACACTATTTCTAAAATGTCACTTGTAGTTGCTTGAAATTTTGGCAAACTTGTTTTTTGCTTGTTCTTTATGATTAAAATCTGTAATGGGCAAAACTTACTGAAAAACCTGGAGAAAAAGGGTGAATCAGAGTGACTGCCAGGGAATTAACTCTGTCTTGACTTTTTTCTGACTATTTAAGTATCTCTTGTGCCTTGTAAATTTGGATTACAAATTACTGGCAATGGGGTCAGTTTTTTTCCTGTCCCCATGCCTCAAGTGGTGGGGTTAAGTATTTGTGAAGCATTTCTCTAAGCTTAAAATCCCCAGTATAATTCTTTACCAAAAATCCACCCAATTGCATAGCTAGCAAGAAGGGTTCCTAAAATCTGAAGCTGTTTGCACATGCATGGACACCAGCATTTTTTCAGCATTAACTTTCTTAATCTGTGTGTGCCACTTCATAGCTTCTTGCAGCATCCAGCCATCTTGTGAACTTTCTCACTAGAGCATCTTTGCCCAGGGAAAAGTGCATCGAGTTAACCCATGGGGCAGAGTGAAAATGATGCTGCTGCCACTGCCGGCTCCTGGATGCTCCTGTGGGCTTCACAGCCCTTCTTGAGCAGCAGGTCATTTATGTACACAGGGTTGATCGGCTTAAATCAGATTTAAGTCAGGAGGTGGGAAATCATGGTTTAAAGCATCGGTTTAAATTTTGTTCTGTAGTTTTATGCTTATCTTCAGGAAAATTGTTAATAATTAAAATGTTTGCAGTTACGCTTAGTCAATAATTCCTAAACATGTTTCAGCCTTTTGGCTTGCTTTATGAGTACACTTACTCATATGCTTCACTTGAGACAGCTCTAAATTTTTTCTTAAAAAATAATTGATTTGTTTTATAGTTGTGTAGTTAATAAATTTCCAATTTTGTCCAAAGATGCCCAGAACCCACGATATGCATTTCTCCAGCAGGCCAGAGGTTATGTCACAAACATACTTTGACTTTTGTATTTGTCATCTTGCTGTTGAAACAGTTCCGGTATCTCTTTTGAGAACTGTTTCTGGCCATTCATTAGAGCTTCGCAGGGAACAGCCCTCTGCCTCTGGCACCTTATCTTTGTCAAGAGAATGAAAACATGCCGTTCTCTTTAACTCCCAGTTTGGAGTGATGTGGTCGCTGAACTGAGATGCCTCTTGGTCCAAATGCAGAAGGGCACTGCACCTGCAGCACAACCTGCTGCTCTGTCTGCCTCGGCAGTCACCTCTTCTGGGGTTCGGCCGTATCCGTGTTCCCAGTTAAGCTTCCCGCAGACGAGGGCTGGGTATCGCAATGCCAGTCCTTTCCTAGAGCAGGATACAGAAATCTTGTTCCTTACTTTGACAGTTTTGAATACGACATTATTGCATGCATCTTGTTGGTGTCCACTTAAAGGAATATCTATTTTACTTGGTACTAGTTTTTTGTTCAGATCAGGGAAGGTGTTTGTGTCCCAAAGAATGGAGCACATCGATCTGAGAGTAAAATGGTGCTAATGAGTGTCCAGTTCAGTTTTCTTACAGTAGAGATCTGGGGGATGGAGAGGGAGCCTGCATTAAAAAAAAAAAAAAACCAAAACCAAAATCAGAAACAAGTATTCAAGCTAATTTCAGAAGGTGGCTGTGCAGATTTGGCTATGCCTCCTTTCACCTGTGAAATGACAGTTTCCATGACACTCTCTATACCGGTCCCTGCCCTGTTTCCTTCAGCATTCCCTGTTTTGAAGCTGCCAAACTTTTGTTTGATCTTGCAGCCTTAATATTTCTTTAATCTCATATTGTGCCGGAGTGTGTATATAAATAAACCAGGGAGGCATTTTACAAGAGATTCATAACCTTCTTGCAAAGGTCTTTTAAACTATAACCTGAGACAGTGGGTCATTGGTGGGGGCGTTGGGTGGAGCAGGATCTTTATTTGTTCCTGTATTTAATCTTTGATGCAAGCTGAGAACAAATCTTTTTTCATCTTTGCAGATATCAGCTACTGACCATGTCAACAGAGTTCCAGGATGCTCACCTTGCAGAGGTGAAACCTCTGGTGGAGAAGGAGGAGGTAATTATTTTAAAGCTTTTTAGAACTTACGTGTTTTATTTCACGGCTGCTGTTGGAACTGCACATGTGTTCTTAGATTAGTTCTGACATACTGTGTGGAAGAAACAAGTAAAAGAAACTGGAGATGGAATAAGAGTGGGTTGGCTTTTTTTTTTAAAGAATGCAAAACTGAGCCTTAATTATTTGCTCTTTCTTGGTCTTTGGTTTTACTCTTCTCTAGTGCTAGTCTGGTGGTGACATTTTTTCTTTTCTGAATAATGACAGCTCTGGGTGTCTTAAGCTATTTTGAATGATGCCAATTGGGCAATCTCATGTACATCCTTCTACACCTATAGATTTCTCAGTGTAAAGATACAAACTTTGCTGTCAGCTACCTTTCAAGGAGGCACATAGAGAGCCTTTTCTTTTGGGCACATCTGAGGCCAGAGGTACGACTGTGCCCTATCTAGCCCTCTCTGACTGCACTGAGCTATGAGTTACAGTCAAACTGCTACCAGGTCTGCAGCCAGCTGGGTGTGCACAAGCCGCAGCCTTTCCTCTGGGGCTGCAGTGTAGAAACATCCTAGACTTTTTTTTGCTTAACCTTGTTGTACTTCTTTCCGTTTGTTTTTGCATCATTTTCTTAAAAAATCTGCCCACAGCATCTGGGTTCAGTGGCTGTCTGACTCTTCGGTGGTAGCAATACTCTGTGCTTCGGTATGTTCATGGCAAATAATTCACTGTAATATGTGAAGGAACCTCTCAGCTTTTTTTCTTGAATCAAAACTAAAATTTTTTTTTTGTTCCCAATGATTGTAATTCTTGACAATGACATATATAACTGTGTTGGTTTTTTCTGGTTTTCTGCACTAGAACTATTCATTGCTCTATCTGCTACTTTCTTTTTTATTCTCTACCTCTTTTGCGTAAACACTTCAGAAAATCACTTCCACTTGCGACTGCAGTGAAATGGCTAGAGAAACTTTAAACACAGCTCCTTTGCCAAGGACATTGCATGAAAGCAGAGCTCGTTTGGATACCAGTGAATGCAGCACTCAAACTTTTCAGAAACTAAGATTCCTTTTTAATGCAGTATTGTTCAGTAGTAGCAAAGCAAAGAAGATACTAAGCAGAAGTCCTACGGGTACTGAAATGCCTTTGGTTCAAAGTTCAGAAATGCCTTAAAACACTGATCAACTTCCTGGGTTTCTGTAGCACGTAGATCAAAAGTTGGAATCCTGACAATTAACCCTATATGCTTTGATTCATGATGTTACCTTAGGTTTTGTCTATGTGGGGAAACTAGCACTGACTTTGATTTCCTCTGTGGCCATTCTTAACATAGATGAAGGAAGTTACTTTGAGAAAGTGGAAAGGATTGCCCTGAAGGACACTCAGCACATACTAAGGTTAACAGTGGAGCTGGTGTTGAGTGGGTGATGCACTCTGAAGTCGCATCCTGGCTTGTTGTGCTTAGGTTTCTTCTACAGCTGAGTCTTCGTTCCTGAACAGTGATGAGCCTTATTCCATATGCTGTCTATACGGATGCCACATATACTTATTCCTTTCAACTCTAGACCCCACTGGAACAACAGTGTATGAAACTAGCTATGTTTAAAAGGTTGTGAGACCAACAGTATCGTAAGATTAAAACCCAGCGTATTGTCTGAAGCTAAGGCTGATGTAAAGTGACTTCCACAAGCTCAGTCAGCTCTTTAGCTACTTGTTTGTATGTACAAGACACTGCCTAACGGCCTAAAGATCAAGGCTCTATAGTCTTGTCATGATTACGGGTTGGACTGCAATGCTTTGAGGTCCACCATCTGAGACGATATTACCTGTGACAGCAGCTGTATTGCTTCTGACATCTTCCGTCCTTAATTTACCTAACCCGTGGGTTAGAACACACATGTCCCAGCGCAGATTTCTGTAGCTGCCAAAGTTACCTGCATTAATGCTTTAAAATCTCTTCACAGGCTATCACTCGCCTCCTTCCAGACTTTGATGTTCAGGCAAGTAAAGATATTCTCTCTTTTTTTTTTTTTTTTGGTAAAAGGGGAAACTGAATTGACATTTGGGAAGACAGCAAAATGTGATCAGAAATGACTGACCGCTCTCCAGAAATACTGTTGTTGTGGGAGAGGGGTGTGAATGGGGCTCTGACATAGCGATGTGAAGGGGACTGCAGGAGGTCTTTTCAGACTGAAGCTGAGAAAGTTTCATCCAAAAGAGGTGGCTGGATTGCAAGCAGCTCTATTCTTGTAAGAGAATGAGATTCTTCAGCAGTGGCAGTGAAAGCAAAATATTCCCCTCCCACATGGTCACGCACTTTCCCCAATTAATTTGCTTTCATTAGTGGTGTGCATGCATTTCCTCAGAGGAAATGTCCCTCTCGATGTATCCCGTTATGCCATTGAAAGTTTCCAAAAGATTCCTGAAGCCTGTGGAATGGTGGAAGGTGCTAAGCAATCAATTTTGCCCCTAACGAGAGTGATGGTAGCTTCCGTATGTGCATTTACAGCCAGAATATGAGTTCATAAAGTGCACCACTAGGTCAGACGGTGGCTTTCCACTTTCCCCATGTGTCATGCTTTTGAGAAGTGACTTTGTAACTCTCTCAGCTCCTCTTGTGTATTATTTTATTGCCATTTGGGCTTCTGACTGAGACGTTTGTCCTCGCTGGTTCCTAAGCTGAGACTAAGGAAAAGCACTGCTGTCGGAGTCAGGCTAGGTTGAACTGGGAGGGAGACCAGCGAGCTTGTACCTGCCTCGACAAAAAGAGCGAGTGGTGAATTCCCCTCGCTGAGGACAGGACGGAGTATGTGTTGGGAAAAGAGGCTCTCCGGGTGTCTTATTTTCGTCAAGGGGGTGTAATGAGGGAGGTAGATCGTGCAGGAATAAGGAAAGCTCTTAAATTGTTCTAGTCTCTTGAATATGCAGGCGGAGGTCCTTGGAGGAAATAACCCTTCTGTACATTGTGGCATGTTGCACTTTATTTGCGCCTGTCTATATTTTTATTCAATGCTGTCCAAATTGGTTAAAAATCCAGCACAAACTCAGCAGTCCTTTCCCTGGAAATGAAGGGAGACAGTTATCTCAAACATCTTTATCATCTCAGTGGCTCTTACTTCTATAGTAAAACTGTAGTTTACATTAATCCTGCATCTTCCCCCTCATCCTTTCTAATGATGAAATCTGCTGCCTGAAGTCTTGACAAATATAAGTTAAAGTTGTCACCATGCGGCTTCCTGCAGGACTGTGCACAGCATGGAAGAAGCTTTCTGTTTGGGTCCGGATTGATCACTTGTTCTAAATAAATCTGAATCCCAGATTAAGTCTGCTAACAGGAATACTGCAGTATTTTGATTATGAATCCAGAAGTGACCCATATCTCATTTCTATTCTTGGAAGAAATTTGCTTGGTTTGTAAACCATGTGTATATATAGATTTTTTTTTAACTTGCAAGACCAAATTCTCTAAGCCTTTTTGGGTTTTTTTCCATGTTTTGGATTAACTGTCGCTAATCCAGACCAGTGGTTCTTGTCATTTAGCCCTGTTCTGCCAGCTCTTGCTTTTTTAATGATCTTTCTTTCTTCGAGTTTAATCTTTGGTTGTTCTACTTCAGGAAGGAAAAATGTGGAAGAACAGTCTCAATCCATTATGTTAAGAACTGCCGCTGCAAAGGAGGCTTAGCTTTGGTCCTTAAAACCACAAGTACCCTACCTATGTGTCTTTAAGTTCTTCTGTGGTTGATTTATGAAAAAGGTGGTTTGGAGCTGTTGAGAGCCTTGATTACTTACTTCATTAGAGAAATTCACATGTGGCCCTGGAGGACCCAAGTCACTCAGGACTGACACTGCAACTCGTGTGTGTGCTCTTAATGAGCAACCTGTCCCATGAGCCACACTTGGGAGGAGGATGGACCTGGCCAGGGAAGGAGGTGATCAGCGCTTGGCAGGATGGAGCTCCTTATTTAGCACCTGTGTATGGGTGTGGGTGTCCATCATATCCCTTGCAACTTGCTCTGTCCTTTTGAGGACAAGTTATGCAGTATTCAGTTAATAACTGTGTTTCTGCCACTAGTGAAGAAGTAGTGACTGCCTGTGAGGTGTGTTGGTTCCAACAATAAATTATATCTAGTTATTCAGATTTGGAAAGAGATAGACTCTTATTTCACATGCTGTCTTAGACAGATTTGAGTTAAACATACCTTTCCATTTTGAAGTAAGCCACTGGTTGTCCTCTGGAGGAAAGCTTTCATGGAGTTACTAGGGGATGGCCAAGACGAGATGGAAGAACTGACAGCTCTGAACTACCTCTAGTCAGCACTATATGTCTGTCTGTGGCACCTACCTGAAAATTTAAGTGAAGGTCCCCTGCCTCCCAAGAAGGGGAGTGCTCCTGACCAAACCTGTTTTAGCACAATTAATGATAAACGGGTGCAGGGCAGTGTGCCCTGTGCTGCTTTAGTTCGGCTTAACGCCAAACACATTTTAATTGTATTTCCAGTTTGATGTATTTGCCTATTCTCTCGCTTGGTAGCATTGGAGCCGGCGGAGACCTGGCTTCTCGTCACTGTATATAATTCTCTTAGCTTTGTGTTTCAGAAGTGAGCAGTCCATCAGGAGACTGCTTTCTCAATAACTAAGCAAAACTTTCCGGGCTGTGTGGCAGCTGTAGGTGGCAGAGATGAGTTTGTCCCTTGCAATTCGTGGCTTATGGCCATCTATATCCACCAGCATGCAAGGACCACTTCTGCTTTCCCTCCTCCTCCTCCTGCATGCAGAAGAGAAGGAAAGAGGCGCCTTGCAACGGGAGACAAATCGGCTGGTCCTCATGGCGCGATGGGGTGGGTTTCCCACAGGCATCGGTGGATGCAGTTTGGGGCTTTGCAGCATGTTACATGGATTTCCTCGTCCTTTTAGGTCTCTGAAGGAAAGGGATGGGGGTGATGGTGGTTTTGTGCTTTTGCAGAGCAGTGTGACCCAGTGCTAATCAGACTAGGAAGAATTCTTGGGCAGAACTATTGCAATAATCTGCTTCAGTTCCTGCACCAAAGTTTTTGTTACTGGCATCCACCTTAGCAGAGTCCCTTACATTTACATCTAAAGTCATCATACTTATTAATGTACCCAACTCACAACCTAAATTGGGGAACCTTTTTCTTAATACTGCTAATTCAAAATAGAAGTCTTAACAAAAAAAAAAAAAGAAAAAGAAAAATAGCTGGACAGGTGGGTATTGGGGTTTTAGAAGAACATAAGATTAATTGAAATAACTATTTTGGAGTAGAAAAAGCTAGGGGAAAATGCTAAATAACCTCAGGGCAAAGGGGATTTGAAACCCAACATTGCAATACCACGTTAAAAGCTCAAATATATTTGATCGTCAAGATACTGGAAAAAAGAAATGAAAAATAGCATATGCAGGTATTAGTATATTAAATTTCTTAAGTAATGTGAACTTAAAATCTACTGTCTCTGCAATTTAAAAGTGATTTAAATCCTCGTTAAAAGCTCTGAAGCATTTCCCTCAGTTCTGAGGCAAGAGAAGGGAGGTGTATTTAACAGGCATAATATAAATTAAAATAAAAGCATGAGATGGTAATTGAGGATTAAGTATATTTGAAAGCTTTAAAATAATCTTGATGGAACGCAGTATTTTACTTAAAATATAAAATACGGCGTTTTTAGCAAAATGTGCAATGTGTGTGGTTTTCCTTTTTAGATATCTAAAGCGTTTTGGTTGCATATCCCATACTTCAGAAAACAACCTGTTCATAAGCATGTTCCTCAATCCATGTCTTCCTTAGCCAGGGTAGAGAGGGGAAGGAATAAATGAGCTCTCCTGTGTTATGGACTTACAAATTGGCTCTAACCTCATGACAAAACGTCAAAAAATGTCACTTGACCCAAAAATAAAATCTACTTTAGAATGGATCAGCTCCTTCAAATTAAGATAGCCTCTCTTAAATTGCATGTATCAAAAGTAGTTTTGTGTGTATTTTTAGGGCACTAAGACAAGCCTGCACCTCTGTTAAAGTGAGAGATGTGAACAGATGGTGTGTTTGTCTTTATCCTTCTATCGGATTAGTGTACGTTGGATTTTTTTCCAAGATGGTGTTTTAATATAAATCAGTTGAAGAGCCTCTTACTATGATGTTGACATTGATTGGGATGTGCTGCCATCTGTTTTCAGTGCTCTGCATTTTGAAAACATCCATCCCTACATCACGTAGACAAATCTCCTGATCTTTAATAGGATCAATAGGGATGTGAAGTTGTTGGTTTGATGTCATCGAAGAAACTGGTTTGAATTGATTGGTTTTTAGGAGAACGTTTTGGGTATTTGTTGTTAAGAATTTGAGCTAATGGAAAATAGCACAACCCTTTTGAATTAGGGGAGTCTTACTGTGAAGATAATGAGGAATTAAACCAGTTGTTAAACTGACTGTGATTTATGCCGGTAATTAGGAGTATGGTCGCCTGTCGTCTCTGAACTATTCTTAGTTGACACTGAGTTTGAACTAGGCTCAGGCTTCTCGTTCCAGAAGAATTAGCTGTGGAGGTCAGTGGGATGTGCAGGTTCAAGGGTCTGGCTTTACCTACCATGAACAGATTTTTTTCTTTCATGCACAAAGGAAGAAGGTCCCAAATCTTGAAAGGTGGTCCCTCCTAAGAAAACACACTTCTAGGTTTTCAGTGCTGTTACTGCAAGGATCTAGCAATAAAAATCTGATGATACAAAATACCTTATTAGTCTCTGAGGAGGAAATAATTTCTATATTCCACACTCAGCAGGAGGTGTGTTACACAATATCATTTACTCTCATTACTGGTATTAAGGTTGCCAAACTATCGATTTTTATGCTCTGTATTGAAAATTATCCAGAGTACAGAAGGCAGGTAGAATGTGGAAAATACTAATTGCTGTTACTAATTGCTATCTATTGCTACTGCAAATCTCTTCTGGAGTATTGTATAATGAATATACCTACAATACCCTATCTTCTGCCAAAGTGAAACTTACAGTAACATTAGTATGACTGATGTAGGAATACTTTAGACTAAATGTTGCTTATCTACTTTGGAAAATACTAGATTTCAAACATTTAAAGTCCTTGTTTTTGTTGTTGTGAAGAATGATTCTGACTTACACTAAGACTTCAGTGTCTTTCATGTTCTTACTGGAAACTTTACTCCTGGCTTTTAGGAGAGAACTTGCTTCTGATTTAATTTAGAATGAATTTGGGGTGTTCTAGCATTTGAGATAACAAAACCTGAAATGAAGCTAAACTTATCAAAACCTGAATGAAACAGCAACAGGAAAGACTGTACTCATTCCCAGATTTGAAATTTGGCACTTTGTACATTGTGTGGCAGCGACTTAGTTCATCTTCGATGTCTGAGCTCTATTTAGTAAGTGCTTCTCCTGATCAAACCTGATTCAAATCCTATTTAAGAATGGCATCCTCATGAATTAGTCTGTTTTGTTTTTTCTAGCTGGGCATTATGGGAGTCATAAGCCTATGCAGGATAGCAGCTTGTCTATATAACCTAGTTTCCTACTTGGACAAAGCAGAAACCAGCTACTGTTCTCTGTCTGACTTGCTGGATTTATCACCCTGTTTTGCCTAAAGATGGTGCTGGATATGGAAGATTCAGCTTACCTGCTAAATAATGCAGTGAGTATGCAGAGGAATGAATCTCTAAGGAGACATAAAAGCTGAACGTTAGTGTTTCAATGGAGTATAGTTCAGATAGCAGTGATGCTCAGCTCGCCCGGACTACGAGTCAGGGGCAGATCTTGATTCGTTGCTATGCTTGTAACTTAAAACAGATGTAAATGTGTAATTGCAAAGAAAATAGGTGAAATGTGGAATGGTGTTGCCTAGCATCCTTATTTTCAACAAAACACGTGGTGTATTTCATGTATCAAATTACCAAGCTGCGATTTAGATCAAATTAATACCTCAAATCTCAGAAGAGCTTCTGTGCTTTGCTCTGTAAAGGTTTTCACAGAGGCTGTACGCACCTGATTCCTACAGCATAATTTGTAATAAATTTGAATTTAACTTGGACTTTGCCTCTGGGCATTACTGCATGGAGCAAGTCAAGCAAGCTGGGCAGTAGCAGACAGTACACTGTACTGAATGACACGGATATCTGTGTCCTGTACAGTAAATAAAATATTCTGATGAAATGCTAAGACTGGCTACTAACTATATACTGCCTTGACTGTTATGCGGGTATAACGGTACTGTAAATGTGTCATAAATAACTGTTGTTTCGCGATTCCCTTTATACATGTTGGCAAAATAACAAATTGTTTATACCCATCTGAAGTTCAAGTGCAAAAGAAACAAAAAAATCTGTTCCATATGTTGTGGATGTTAGTACAACCCAAGTCGCATCTAACTTACATAGACATCCAATAGATAAAAGATGGTACTCAGGGGGACTTTGATTTGATAATAAAGGTGTCCTTAGCTTTAAGATCATTAAATAGTACAAACTCCTGTTATGTCAAATAATAGCAGTATGCTTCTTAACGTTGTTTCTCTGATAATCGCCACAACAATGTTGTGGATATGCTGCTCTATAGCAAACTTTAGACAGTTGGGTTTATGGTCAGGTCTATACACAGCAAGCCATAAAGCTAACATATGTGGCTGTCGTGTTTATTGGGGAAGGCTACTATAATCACAAGGCCCCACGGTGTGATAAGTCTTTATGGTGAATACAGGCTACTTAATACTGCTTTCTTTGGGGAATAGTAGTTATTTGCTGAGTTAAAGTCCTTTTCCTAGAAAACAGAAGTATTTTCTTTTGGCAACTTGCGTTATAGTTGTAAGCTGTTATTATTTTAGGTGTCATTGCACCGAACTGCTTTCTTTTTTTTTTCTTTTTTTCTCATGCTGCCTTTTAATGAGGTTAAAAACTATTTCACTATTCCCTCAGCATCTGCTTAGAGCTAGCAGCTTAAGTGCTTCTGTAGTGGTCTGTGGACTGGAGTAGATGACAGCTGAATGTAAAACGTTAGCAGAGAGCCCCCACCGTGAGGAAGAACGGGGTGCGTTAGCACGGGAATTGCGGAGACCCCCAGGGCTGCGGGCAGACCCTGGGATGGGGCAGGACCTGTGCTCATGGTCACCCAGAGGTCCGCTGCAGCGGGCGGACAAGCTGCTAACAGATTCCTCCTGTTCTTTGCCAGGAGCAAGATGTGGAGACTGTGCATGGCTCGGTCCATGTCACCATGTGTGGGACTCCCAGAGGGAACCGCCCAGCTATCCTCACCTACCATGACATCGGGCTGAATCGTAAGCAGACTTTTTATTTGATAGCACAGGTATGGCCTGGCTCCTTAACACTACTGCCGTAATCAAAGGTGTGGAAGCGGCGATGGTTTGGAAGCCTTTCCCACGTCCTTGCTTGTTTATGTGCATTGTAACCTGTTAGGTGGTATCTAGTTCCTTTCTTACAGCAAGTTTAATTCTCAGATTTTTTTTATCCTTGCAAAGTAAATAATTGGAATATTTCACTTAAAGGAGCCAAAGATCTTTGGTAGCTCATAATGACCATGTATAAATGCTGTAAAAACATCTGTAGGGGATGGCTGAGGGTATATTGCCAGCAGGGTTGAAAACAACATTGCTGGTGCTTTGTCTTAGGTTCCTGTCTGATAACCAGTCTTATGCTGCTGTGGGTTTATATGAATTACGTGTCAAATCAGGATGACAAAATGAGTGCTGGCATTGTGTCTTTAGCCAGTATTAAGAAAATAACTTTAAGTGCCTTTTACCTTATCTGTCATATCCAAGAATATAATGACCTGGTGTTGGGTTGACGGTTGGACTCAATGATCTTAGAGGTCTTTTCCAACCTTAATGATTCTATGACCTAATATCCAGATCTGCTCTAATTTGTTCTTTTCACCAGTACTGTTTGCTTCACACAATTTACTGTTTCTTAATCAGTTATCAATATTTACATTTAAAAACACCTGCAGATCTTTAAAGTCTGGCTGTTGCTGGGGGGGCGGATATTACTTATAAGAAAAAAATGTGTTTTCTTGCCTGTTTTTTGTGGAACTGCCTTGCTTTATTTTGGATTTTCAGTGGATCAGGGCAGAGCTTAATCTGGATCCCATCTTTGAATAAGACTTTTTTCTTTCTAGAGTTACAAAGTCTATCTTTATGGTGAATAAACTTTCTTTCCCTTTCTTGCATATTCTCCTAAAGCTGATTTGAGCTAAAAATGTTTTATATTTTGCAATGATTTTACTTGTAGTGTGAAGACATTCAGAAACACACACAGAACATTGAACCGTTTTCTAGGCATCTCAAAGACGGTGCTACAGAATTCATGCTTTCCACTCCAGGAGGAAAATATGCTAACCCTCTCCCCACATTAATATTGCTTAAAAATCAGAAATCAAGTCACCTCAAAGTTGGGAGCCTACAGCACTGAGTATCCCAGAAGGACGCTTTTGTCTTGAGCTGCCTGCAGCAGCTGATCGTGTAATGTTTATCTTGTAATATTTGGGCAAAAGCACAAGTCACGATCTCAGCCTTGGATACTTTTTTCCTCCATCTGTTTTGACACAATCCAAAGAAAAATGACTGGACAAGTAAATGGGTAATTTCATCTAAGCTAAAACCTGAGATGAATACACCTGACTGTATTTTATTAGTATTTTAACTTTGCATAAAGAATGATTTTTTGAGATTTTGGTGCACCAAGCAAATACTTCTGGCAGGTACCAAAGTAACATGGATAAATCTTAGCTGGCCATAAGGAAGGAGCTGTTCAGTGTTTTTGCTTCAAGGAATTAAAGCAAGTTGGCACAGGTTGCTTTGTAGCAGGGCTTCACTGGTCTTTCCTCCTCAGAGATAAAGGACTGCCACTTTTCCCAGGCAATAACATAGCTCACCTGATTGAACCAACTTTCCATTAATCTGCAGGACAGGTTAATAAATAATTTTATTGTAGTTGAAAACTTACTATTTTCCCTCAGCATAATTATTCCATATTTTCTTTTCCTTTTCAAGATAAAACTTGCTTCAATCCTCTCTTCAACTTTGAGGATATGCAGGAAATTACCCAACACTTTGCAGTCTGCCATGTGGATGCACCCGGTCAGCAGGATGGAGCACCGTCTTTCCAAGCTGGGTGAGTTGTCAGGGAAACAGCCCGTGCTTTCAGAGTTATCCTCTTTCTGGAAAAAGAGTCTTGATCTGCAGTTTAATTAAAAAGCACTTGCAGCAAACACAGTAGTTGGCTTTTGAACTTAAATCCTGACGCTCTGTTTCTAAGGTACTGGAGCTCTGGGAGCTCTGTTGCGTTGTGCCAGTTCACAGTAGACTTTGGGGCTGTAATTTTGTGTTTTATCTCTGATAACTAGGCTGCTTGTAAAGCAGTTCCTTGACAGATGTCTACATCTGTCAGTTTAAATATCGAGTTACGTTGTTTTGTAATGACATCCTGAATACAAATACAAAACTAATTTGTTACTATAAACAAGATAGGCATTAGCCATTATATAATGTCCTTCCTAAATCCATGTTTTTTATGAAATGGCAGCATGGTAGATATTGATAAGTAGACTTGATAACCAACCCGGAAAATCCAAGTTGTTGGACAGTAACAAAGTGAGGTACCCCCCCAGAATATCACAGATAGCTGTATACTTCTGACTGTGTATCACGAATGGTGCTGTAACTCTTGGAAACCTTGTGTGCCATGACCACAAATGAGACAGATTTGCCTTAAGATGCCCCTTGGGTGAGAATCAGCTTTGTTGAGGAAGGGAGCAGCCAACATGCCAAGGGGAGGGTACAAGGCAAGGAACAGTTGTTCAGTAAAAACTAGGTATTAAGGAGCTTACATGTACCCTTATTGCATGAGCCAGTCTATTTCCCTTCTTAATATTTAAGCTGGTCTGATGCTGAGGAGGTCATGATGGGCCAAGTTCTCAGCTAGTGTTAACTGCAATGGCCCAGTTGTCTACCAGAGCAGCCTACAAAGCTATTTCAGTCACCCCCACTTTGTATTTGTTTGAATCATGAGCTTTTAAGTGTCTTAACCCTCATGTCCTGAACAAGCATTAACATTTCTGAGTTGTCAGCTGCATAGGGCAGCAATCATGATCTATGCTAGTAAAGACCACTGCTTAATAACATCATGATGACAGCACAAGAAGCTGAATTATCTCTCCCAGCCCTCCAGCTGGGAGGCCAGCATGCTCAAGTTAAAAGTCACAGCTGTTGTGGTGACACTAGCTTTTGTCATGACAAGGTTTAGTTTCCTAACAAGAAAATCTAAGAAAATAACTTAAAGTACTTTTGCACTGTTTGTTTTTTTGTTTGGTTTTATTTTGGAGACTAAACTAGAGAATCATTAGGTGTAGTCCTGATGGGAAGCAGAGATTTGGATACATCCTAGGCAGATGTTCTCCAGCTACTTTGGGTGGATTTTTTTTCCATGTGCTGCTCGGTTGAGATTTTGCTCAGAATTGCCTTCCCTCAAAATTTTGTATCTGCTCTGCAGAAGACCAGGAGCATTAACTGACAGCTGTTTTTATTGAACTTCTCAGCAGCTTTGTAGCCCTTCCTATGCCTTTGTTTTCTCCATCAATATTAATAGAAAGCTATTCTTATTTATCCTATGGTAATTTGTGTGTCCCTGAAAACATGCATGCAAATTATTTGCCAAAGATCTAGATCTCATTGCTGTAGTCTGTGATTCTGCAACACAGGGAAACTTTTTTGTGGTAGACTAGAAGAACAAATGTGGTGAATGTGGCTGGAAACTCACCTCTCAAGTTCAAACTTTTTCATAAGCTTTAAGTGTTAACTTTTCTTGGAAGAGATTCATTATGGTCTGTTTTGCTCTCTGCCAGACCAGACATCTATCATCCTGTAACTCACATAAAGTACCATCTAGGATATGCTCATATTTCTGCTAAATTACTTACTTGTGCTTGCTCCTGATTTAAATTCAGGTCATACTGTCAATGATCTCGTAATGAGCACATTTGGTATTAAATCTACAGTGACCGCTGTGTCTCTAAACATCCCAGCCTACTCTACTGAAAGTGGTGTAGTAACTCCACAAACACATACTTGTTGTAGGTACGTGTATCCCTCCATGGATCAGCTGGCCGAAATGCTTCCCGGAATCCTGAAACAGTTTGGGTGAGTGCAGAATTACTTATTTTCCTCATTCTTCTCTCTATGTGGCACACTGAAAGAGCAGGGCAGAGCAGATATTCGCCTGTGCTGCCGCTGAAGCTTTGGTCTGGCTACCTGGCATTTTGTTTGCTAGAATTACAGTTGTGGTTGTTTTTAAATTCCTCTGTTATAGATGAATCACTTCTGCCTTTGTTTCTGAAAGAGCTTATTTTTTGGCCTTCTTTGAAATGTCTGTTTATTTTTAAACGGGAAGCAACTTTGAGTGAAATCCCATGTGCCTAATTTAGGGGCTTCCTCTAGTATTTTCTATGCGTTGCCCTCACAGGGGCAGGGCACAGACAATCTGTTCTTCCCACTGTAACAACCCACGTTTTCCTGTGTGGTTAGCAGAAAAAAAACGTGGTCCCGTCTGAAGATGCTTACTGTTTTGTTTCTGTGGCTTGAGTGTCTCAGGGGGTCAGTCCAACCTCCTTAAGCCTTTTCTACTACCAAGTGCCGATGCCAGATTACCGGTGTTGAAGGACCTGGTGGCAGTGTTCCTCTGTTGTCTATCTGCAACAGGTTTAGGTGTGTGTCCTCCCTTAAAGCTTAGCTTTAGCAGGAGCTGTAGCTGAGAAAGGCACCTTCTCTGCAGAGTTGGTGCTCCTGGTACACAATGAAGATTGCAGGTAGGCACCTCCAAGGGGTTTGCAGACCAAGCAGAGAAAGCCTGGCATTCAGGTTTAGGCAGCCTTGAAGAGCAGACAGGCTGGACTGCTGGCGGGGGATTTAGTCTCAGACCAGCACCCAATTTAGACATTGTTCAGCTGTTGTAACCAGCTCTTGCAATACCTTGGACCAGTTTACCTCACTGCCTTCTTAAGAGATGTGTTTTTTGAAATGCCTGATATAAGGCACAGTGTTGCCAATTCTGCTCTTGCACTGAAAAAAATGCTAACGTAATGTCAGTGCCTTGAAAATCAATTAAGCTGGAGTGTTCTTACAAAGCCTCGATTTAATATTGCTAATGAGAATGAAGTCTATCCTCAGGTATTTTCCTAAAAGCATTGTATAACCTGTTTTTCTGAGTGGTTTTGTCTAGTCTTCCCTTCCACGTATTTTCTAAGACCTTGAAGGTGATGCTTTAAAACCCGTTTCAGTTAACGCAAATATTTGGTTTGTCTCTGCCCTGTTTGGTTATGAAGTTTAAACTTAATCACCCCCATGGCTGGATAGCATGAGAGGCTTGCCTGCCAGCCCCCTGTTAGAGAGGAATCAGCGTCCCAGTTGGATAGCTGTATCGTGGAGGGCAGGGGGAGCCTGGGGAGGGGGGAGCTTTGTATTTCAGGTTTCAGGACTGTGTCTTATAAGTTTTTCTGGCAGAGAGTAACCATTTCCTTCCAGGAGCAGAACAATGCTATGGTTGCTCAATATATTTACTTAAAGATAAGTGAGAATTGCTGCTGCCCTGCAAACGCATGAGGACCAGCGTCCCGCAAATCTGCCGATAACAATCCAGCTGCTACGTTGAGCTCCTTACTGGGGCCGGTGGCGTTGCTGAGGGTCCACGGTTTACCCGAGCTGCAACCCACCCTTCTGTAGATACACGCTGGCGTGAATGAAAGAGGAAGGCTGCTGATGCAGGTTTGTTTATTTTCAGTGCTGTCTGACTCATTTGTCTCTTCCGTTTAATTGCTGTGCAGGCTGAAGACCGTTATAGGAATGGGAACTGGAGCCGGTGCCTACATCTTAACCAGATTTGCTGTAAGTTTCGTGGAGCTTCCCTAAAGCCTTTAACCCGATTTCCCTGACGTGTTGTCATCCCCGTAGCATGTACAGAGAATTCCTGCTCTGCCGTGCCCATTTAAGTAAGCAGTTAGGCTTTTAAGTGAAATACCACAATCTGCGGGATAGCTAATCCAGAAGACCTAGATTTTCCATTTTAAGGCCTGGGCTCTACCCAGTTAGTTTGCAGAAGGTTTTTTTAATGGGAGTTCTCTATTTAAACTGAGGGTGGAGAAGAAGTTAAATCTTAATGTTCTCCAGCTGCTCAGTTGAATTGCTTTAATGAAAATTTTTTTTCCATACATACGCTTGTTTTGTGCAAGATAAAACTAGACCTACCGCCTTCCTCCCCAGGAGATTATTTGCTAATTTAAATTTTATGCTGACTGTCAAGTTGCAAAGGATATGCAATGAATCTTAAATCTTTTCTTTTGCAGTTAAACCACGCAGAGATGGTGGAGGGATTAGTTCTCATTAATGTAAACCCTTGTGCTGAAGGTTGGATGGACTGGGCAGCAACTAAGGTAAACATTTTTAAGTTAGAAAAATAAATCATACTGTGAGCCTGTCAAGCATGAGGAGCTGGGCAAGCTTGTGTGTCAAGGCATGGCTGCAGACACAAAATATCCCAGGCTAATTCCTTTGGGGTTTATTTTTCCATTTGCAAACATACCTCCTGTAGGTCTAGTGATAAAAGTAAGTACTTCTAGGAAACAGATACCCATGGTATAATGGAGCTACTGGGTATGGACAATTCTTAAGAGCTAGTGACTGCTGGGGAAAACCTAGTTTAACCTGGACACAGGGTAGTTTTGGAAACAGCTTTCTTTCAAGTAAACTTAAAGTGTAGTGTAACATTCAGTTCTTGTCCATGGCTTTGTTTACCAGCACAGTCCAAAATGTGAACTAGAGCACAGAAAAATGTTCAGAACAACATCTTTCAGGTTTCAATCATCTAGCTGAGTCTTAGATGCCAAAAAGACTCAGAAAAGGGCATTAGCTACGGTAACTGTGGACAGATTGTTCATACAACCAGACTTTTAAGTGAAAATGTTCACATACAAAGAAGCTCCTGTTAACCGTGTTCTTTTGTAGTTGTAAGAAAGGTTGCAATGTGGGAAAACAGGCGCTGAGAACTGGTTTCAAAAATCTTCCTGGAACCAGTATATATAACGTGTCGTATATATTACATGTCACTCAGATTTAATCTGTTAAAGCATTTTTCAGGGTAAACTGATGGAAGGCACTTTGTATCATTCAGGGTCATGTCTAAGTGAATGGCAGTTGTTATAAACACTCTGAGAAGTACAAAAATTAGTGCGTCATCTTTTAACCACACATAGAGTCAACCCACTGTAAGTGTCTAGGGTGATATTAAATGTAATGACAACCTTATAATACTGGGAGAAACTTTCCTGAGCTGGGATGTAACATTCTTTCGAGGCTTAGTTACTCATTTTTTAAAAATAATTTTGCATACCAGTTTATTTTGGTAAGTTTGATCTGGAAGTATATTTAGTAACTCCTCTACATTGAGATGTACCAGTTGACCTATTTTGATTATCTCACCCAATGTCTCACTGTAATTAAGTTCTTCCATATCTGTGCCTCTGCCTTCCACCTCTCTTAAGTATTGCTGACCTTGAGTGCAGCAGGTGCCCTGTATCCTTCTGTCCTTCCAAAGCAAGAGCACATACTCTGGGACGTGAGCTTTAGGTACCAGCTCCAACGTATTGTCAGTGTGGGTTGTTAGTGAGGAGGTTGGGCAGTGAGGTTAAATGACACCCAACTGGCTGGTTTGCTTGGCGTTCTTGCAGGGAGTGATTCCATATATACCTATGCCACTAGTAGTGTGTTCCCTGTATAACTGCATTAGTAAAGATATCTTATGAGAATGACTCAAATGTAAACAACCCCTAATGGTGTTTTAGTTGGATTGAGGGGGAAAAAATATCAATCCAAGATATTGTACAGATAAGGACAGCAGAGAAACATCAATTGGTCTACTTATGGGTAATTGAAAGGTTTCAATTGTTCAAGGATTGTTTTAATATCAGATACTTAGATAATCTTGCTGTTCAGATTTCAGGTTGGACAAATGCTTTACCAGACTTGGTCATTTCACATCTTTTTGGAAAGGTAAGGATGTTGGAAAGATTCCTCTGATGTATTCAGTCATTTGTATTTACCTCCTGGGGCTGGGAGGAGGGGAGAAGCCTTCATTTAAACAACAAAGTACAAAGTTAAACTGTGAGATAGGATTCATACTTGTTCCCAGTATTTTGGAGGTGTATGCTGCCATGGGGCGTGCTGTGTCCCGATGACTCAAGTGTGTCTGAGTCATGACTAGTCTAGTAGGAGCAGCTCCCTGTGTAGACAGCCAACATTTAAACATGAGTATGTGTCGTATGTGCTCATGTTCTGAGCAGAATTACCCCACAGGTTTTTTTTATACCATAATATACTTGTAACTCTGGGAAAGCTGGTTATTAGTACTAACGGTGCTCTTCAGTGCAAGCCTACTTTAATGGAAAGTGCTATACTGTTTTCTGAGGCTACTTTGCTGTGTTTGAAACTGTTAGTAACTGCAATGGAAAACTCCATTCCAGCAGGACAAGGAATGGAACTAATCTATAAAGACTTTAGAACCAAACTGTTTGAAAACGTTAGTGATTGAAGTCCTTGAAGCTTAGTTATTTACCATTGTGAAATTAAGTTCCACATTACATATGTTTGTAAGCTTTCAACATCTGCTTTACCCTGGAAACATTTATTGAGCTTCTTACCCTGAATCTTTTTTTGTTTTAAAACCTCACACTTGTCTGACTGTAACCGTCTGCACTGCAACTACATGTTTTGCAATTGTAAGATCTTGACATTACAACATACTGAAGTTTTTAAAGTGAAAAATGTTGTACTGCAATCGGAGGCTAATGTTAATTCTGGGCGACACCACTGGGTGCTAGAAGTTGTCCCTTCCCTAAAGGTGCACTCCTGTTGTGTAGATATGAGTCTGATACATGACTGCTGTGCCATGTCTTCAGATCCTTTCAGAAAATAGCCCCTATTCTGAACGATTCTGTCTCCACTGTAGGAAGAGATTCACAGCAACCACGACCTGATCCATACTTACCGTCAGCATATTATTAATGATATGAATCAAACCAACCTTCATCTCTTTGTCAACTCTTACAACAGGTAAATACATTTACCTGATTTCTAACTGGAAACTGTTTTAAGAGGCTGTCCAGCTCTTAGAGCCAGTATTACTTGTGTGGTGGAGTTACTTGTATTCCCCCAGTATAAAGTTCTGCTTGACAGTGCCTTTAGGGATCTCAGGTGGTTTGCTTATGGGAGAAGGACCTTGTGCATTTGTGAGGAGATAGATGGTACACTGGGACTGAACTGAGACATTGAGACTTCAGGCTAAAGTGGTTTTCCATCAGTTGTGGAGGCTACAACATGTATCAGATTAAATTAACATACGTGAGTGTCTGTGCTTTCTCTAAACTAGAAGAGTATGGAAGTATCTGTAAAATTTCAGTATATCAAGAGCCTTTGTCCTCTCCATTTTTTTTTAGTCGGCGAGACCTAGAGATTGAGCGCCCTGTTCCTGGTATAAATGTTGTCACCCTTCAGTAAGTATTTTTATTTCCTACCAGTTCACCTGTGCATGATGTGAGCTAAGAGGTGTGATCAATGGGTGCATTGCATATGCATTGCAGAGCTGTAGCTGAACGTGCTTATGTGCTAGCAAAGGATCTTGTAACTTTGTCTAGGAGATAAAACGTTACTGCAAGTCAGGGACCGCCATTAGGAAAACTTCCCCTCTTCAAACTTCAGAGTCATATTAGCTGAAATGGAAAGTTAAGTAGTTCCTGTCACTGTGTGTCTGCAAACTTCGGCTTACAGAGTCAGTACTTGGAAAGTAGATATACTTAGCTTCACCTGGAAATATGTCCTAGTTAATGGAAACTATAGCTCTGAATGCACTTAAGCTGTGCCTATGCATCCAAGAAAACATAAACAAAACCAAGTAAAAAAAAAAACCACCAACAAACGTTCAGGAAGATGGAGCAGGTATGAGAATGACTATCTGCCAGATCTTCTGCTAATAGCTTTTCAGTTATAATGCAGCTTGTGCAACGGAACAGTTGTCAAGTCCTCTGCTCAGCTGCTGATGTTTACAGGAGACTTTGAGACTCTGCTTCTCTGCCAGTCTGGTTGAAATTGGATGGACAGATCCAAAAGTTGGAGCTCAGGGGGGTAGGGGGTGGGGGTGGGGCTTCGATGCTGATGCCCACATTCAATTTCTTTTAAAAGAAGGAATAAGAGCACTGGGAAGGGCTGATTTCTACGAGGTGGGGAAAAGGACAGGTTCTCAGGCAAGATATCAGAGCGTGTCAGTAGATCTGCAGCTAATACAGTGGATTTGGTGTGTATTTAAGGTGTCTGGAATACAAAAAGAAATCATTTTCACACACTTAACTGTCTCATCCTTCCAGTGACACAGAATGCAGCTTAGGGCAAGTCCAGGCCGGATCACAGAGATAATACCTCTTTTGTGTGCTTCCTTGCAGATGCCCTGTCCTCCTGGTGGTTGGCGACAGTTCCCCGGCGGTGGATGCTGTGGTGTGTATATCGAGCCGTCTTTGCCACCATGCTAACGGGCAGGCGAGCCAAGAAGCTGCGCGAGGCCGGCAGAGCTCACGCCCGCGCAGCAACCTCGCTTGCTATTGATCCAGCCCAGCTGGCTCTCCTCTTTCAGACCGCGGGAGAGCTGCCATTAATTCCTCGCTGTTTGTCCCCTCTGTCTGTGCACCATTATTTAATAGCTACTGCGTTAGGAACAATCGCCACAGCAGTTCCAGTGAACCGCAAATATTTTCCTTTAGAGAGGAATCTGCCGCTGGTATTTTAACTTGTTCTGTGGTGTTGGAGCTCTGCCTTGGGTCACTATGGAAGCAAAGAGCTTCTTTTTGACCACTATAACTCGCCCCAGATGACTGGATGACTTTAAATGTTGTGCCTTAACGGGCATGCCCGGTCTGCTGGCCTGTGGCCATATGGCTGCTCGCTACTTGGGACGCTACCAGATGACCCCCCCATCACAAGATAAACAACAGTTGTTGCCACTGGAGTCCCAGAAACAGATAAAAAAAATCTCAAATTCCCAACTAATGGGTTGGTTTGTACATGGAAAAGAATACAGTCAGAAATGTGAACTGACCTACTTGGGTTTCAAGATGTATATATGTATAAATAGTCTTTGCACAGAAGCCTAAGATACCCAATTTAGTCTGTATTAAGCCAGAAAACAAGATATTTAATCTGTTTTCATCCAGCAGTTCATAATTAAAATCTTGTGTATAATGCCTTATGCTGCTGTTCTTTAATATAGGTTGAATGCAACTCAAAGCTGGACCCAACAAGGACCACACTTCTGAAGGTAATAACAAGAGCTGTTTTTTTAAAATAAGCATTTCCCTCATTTACGATCAGCTGGATTAACTAAAAAAGCAGAACCACTCCCATATGCTGCAGTACAGGTAACACGGTGAGAATCCAGTTCGGATGTGGAAGGGCAGTTCCTTCAGGGTAAGAGTATTTTAGTGGGGTAAACCAGACTAGGGGCTTCTTGTCAAAGTTAACAACAGGGAATTCCTCAGCTCCTCCATTTTAAAACACTAGGGGTGAGACTTGAAATGCTCAGTATTTCACATACCCATAATGAATTTGACTAGAGCTGGCAAAGTTGATCTTGAGGTATTTGGAAAGGTTTAAAAAAGGCATCAGCAGAGTGGAAGTGCAAACCAACTCGTTCTGTTCCTGTGCTTGCCTGTCCCTCAACAGTAGCGTCAGATGAATAGACAGCTGATCTATCAGCCACAGTTTTGTCATCCTGCCTTTTATGTGGACACAGTCCAGGACATCTTACTGTCAGAAATGACTCTGTTTTCCAAAAACTTGGTAAAATGCACTTCCAAACAGCAAAGCATCGTGCAAAGGCTTTGGCTGATACTTGGCATTCAGAGTATGGATGCAATCTTCAGCTCGTTACTGATGAAGTAAAATGCAATGAGTGTAATAGCATGCAAACGGTGAAACAAATTTGGTCATGCTGCTGCTGGGAACTTTTACTGTATCTCTCTTTATTGAATTGGTCAGTGGAAAATTATAATAAACAATGACTTTTTTCAATGCTTTTTCTGCCTAACATTGAGGAGTTACACTGCTGACCTACCACGTGGACATGGCAGACTCGCCCCAAGAAAAAATCTGAAACTATCTCAGATCCTCTATCAGTGGCCAGCCTTTGCTCAGTCCAGGGATACGGCTGATGCCAGATCCTGCTACAGGCCTGTTTTGCTGCTAACTAATCCTAGATAGGATTTAGGGTTTCCTGTAATTCACAACTCAACTGTTTTCAGCTTGTGGTGTTCCTTGGAACAGGACTGTTTTTGTTGGGTTTGCTTTGAGGGGTGGAGTGGCAGGAAAAATGAAGTGCTCCAAAAATACTGCATGCACTCAGGATAGCTTTTCTAATTCAGCTTTCCCTGCTTCCCTTGGCAAGTCAGGCTGATGCTTGCCATCTGCAATCTCAGCAAATCATTTTTCCCTCTCACCGCTGAGGTTTAGGTGTTTGTTCTCTCTCCCGTTTGTCATTCAGGTCAATACTGAGTCACCTTATTGTAATTCAGAGCTGAACTTGTAACCAGGACTAATAGGCTAGTTTCTAAGAAACTGGTAATCACTGCCTAGCAAAAACCATTTATTTGTAGCTCCAGCTGATGCTTTGTCTGAGGGTCAAGACACTTTGGGGTTTTCTGGGGTGCAGTTGTAGCTTTTATAAACATTTACCTGCTTGCTTTGATGCCTTCATCTATATGTATGTTACTCACACAACAAAAATAAATGTTTTTCTGCCAGATAGCTAAAAAGGTCATTTTAATATATTCTGAGCATAAATGAGTTCCTCTGGCATTACGCTAACTGGCTGTTCTCATCCCCGTTTCAGATGGCTGACTGTGGTGGGCTCCCTCAAGTTTCCCAGGTAGGATTTGGCTGATGGAAATCCTACTAATCCTGTTCTGCAGCGTGTCAGACTGCAACAAATGGGTGTTTTCCTGTAGGGTACTTGCTGTTCCCAAATGTCAGCCAAAAGGATGGTTATGATTTCACGAATAATGATGTCAGACGGTCATCTGAGCTTTCTTTTTTTCTTTAAAGACCAATGAAGCGCAACATTAAGATTGGGAGGGGATATTATTTCCACTAATTAAGTCTTAACCAAGTAAAGGTCTGAGGTGGGAATGTGGAAGTATTATTTTATGCCTATCTACTAAGCTAACATGGATTAAGGCTTGAGCACTAGTGCTTTAAAAACATACTCGTATTTGGACTATTTATAGTATAGATCAGGAAAGTGGGAGGCAGGAAATAACAATGCTGTGTTCTTGCATACACTGACCCGGCTTGACTGAGAATGAACTGGAGTTTCTGAAATACATTTAGGCATAAATTCCAAGGCTGCTAGTAAAACCAGGCTGGGAAAGTTAAAATGTACCTGTGCTCTAGTGTTGCTTCACTAAAACAGCTGACCTGTAAATCAGCTTTAGGATGTGATGTTTTCTAAACAGATTTCTAAGCAATGTAATGTGGTGGTCTTGAACTTAAGGAAAAAACTGAATTTGTAATTACCTGCAGCTGAGAAGTCCCTGTACAGGCAGTGTGTGCTTTTACAGTGGGAGGGGGGGAAAAGGCTTTTTAAAGCCACAAAGGAGTATGTGCGTTGCTCCTCTCTGATAGAGTCCATTCCCTGAACTGATTCAGATAAAATTACAACAAAAATATAGGCAATATTTACAAGGTCAGTAATTGAGGTTGAGGCTTATTTGGCCACTGTGTCAGCAGCAGAGAAAAATAGTGAGTGCCTCATGGCAAGAATGTCGGTCATACGCAGTTGTGCTTGTGTATTCCTGCTGAGCTTTTTTGCCCTATAAACATAACTGTCAGCTCTGACTAGCTGAATTTGTTCTCTGCTGATTCGGAATTGCTGAATTACCGATGCTGTATGAACTGCCTTGTGTATTTTGTGAGGCCAGTTGTTCTACTTTGGCTCATCTGCCTCAGTAGCTGTGCGAGCAAAGTTTGGGCCAGGCTTAGACCACTTGTAGTCACTTCTCCAGAAATCTTATTCTCAAACGCACGTGTCCATTTGGTAAAATAACGGGGCAGGGGAACAGACCAGGGAGGGGAATGGTGGAGTTTTCTCATGTAAGTGAAAATTTCAGACATTCAGTAGAACCCAGAGAATAGTTAAGATGTCCCTATTCAGATAGGGCATCTATGGTATCTCTAACATTGTCATGTAACTAACTTGCTGAGCACTGCATACAATAATACTCTCTTTCTTTTGCAGCCTGCCAAGCTTGCAGAAGCTTTCAAATACTTTGTTCAGGGAATGGGATACAGTAAGTATCGGTTTTATGGAATGGTTCACCTGGCTACCAAAGTTCGTTGGGCATCTAAGCATTCAGAGTCTTATGATCCCAGATGTGTGATCTTTTCCCTGTTGGATATGCATTTGCAAGGGGAAAAAAAACACCTGTGGTGTCTGGGCGAAGGGTTTTCAGACCAAATTATGTTACTGAATAGTAGAGGGCTTTGTAGACAGCTTATACCTACAAACCTTGATATTTTTAAGGTGGATATTTGTAATAGTGTCCCCTCGTTGCATCACAGGAGATAAAATCATAGAATCATTGAGGTTGGAAAAGACCTCTAAGATCACCGAGTCCAACCGTCAACCCAACACCACCATGCCCACTAAACCATGTCCCTAAGCGCCTCATCTACACGTCTTTTAAATACCTCCAGGGATGGGGACTCCACCACTTCCCTGGGCAGCCTGTTCCAATGTTTCACCACTCTTTCAGTAAAGAAATTTTTCCTTACATCCAATCTAAACCTCCCCTGGCACAACTTGAGGCCATTTCCTCTCGTCCTGTCACTTGTTACTTCGGAGAAAAGACCAACACCCCCCTCGCTACAACCTCCTTTCAGGTAGTTGTAGAGAGCGATGAGGTCTCCCCTCAGCCTCCTCTTCTCCAGGCTAAACAGCCTCAGTTCCCTCAGCCGCTCCTCAGAAGACTTGTTCTCCAGACCCCTCACCAGCCTCGTTGCCCTTCTCTGGACACGCTCCAGCACCTCAACGTCCTTCTTGTAGTGAGGGGCCCAAAACTGAACACAGTATTCGAGGTGCGGCCTCACCAGTGCCGAGTACAGGGGTACGATCACTTCCCTACTCCTGCTGGCCACACTGTTTCTGATACAGGCCAGGATGCCATTGGCCTTCCTGGCCGCCTGGGCACATGATTCATATGCTGCACACAACATTTAAAACCTTGTTAGTTCAGAGACTTCTTTAACTTGTAGCTGTTCATCCTTCATGTATGTGCTTCTGACAACTGCTATTGTATAGATGCATTGCTAGCCTGGGCTGCCAGCAAAGGTTAAACATCTGAAAGTAACGGCGGATCTGATGAGTCTCCTTAGTTTTCCTCTGGCTTGTTGCAGCCACAGCAACATGCCATAAAGCTCTGTCTTGAATCCCTCAGCCATGGCCACCGATTTTTGCCTTAGTAATTTGGGCTCCTTAACTGTATGCCTGGAGCAGCGGTACTACTTCTGCACAAGAAGCTACTGTGAAAAGTCTAGATTCAACCCTGAAGGCTTCTTCAAGGGTGGTTAGGGCTGGAGAGGAAGGCAAGGGCTTCTTTCCAAGCCCACGAAGCAAGGCATTAACAAAAGACTCTTTTTCCAGTCCCCTCTGCTAGCATGACCAGGTTGATGAGGTCCCGCACCGCTTCTGGCTCTAGCGTAACCTCTTTGGAAGGACAGAGGAGCCGGTCTCACACCGGGGAAGGCACGAGGAGCCGGTCTCACACCGGGGAGGGAACGAGGAGCAGATCCCACACTGGGGATGGTGCCAGGAACCGCTCCCACACAGACACACGCATTGAGCTGACGCCGAACTCGGCAAGCAACGCTGAACAATCAAGCCCCAAGTCCATGGAAGTGTCCTGTTAGGTTGCTGTGGGAGGTTTAAGCTAGTCACAGTGTGAAAAAGTAATGGATGCCCCCTGTGTATCACAAAAACATAACTGGTATTAATCTCAAGCTATTCTGTAGGATGAACTCTGTTCACCAGGGTCTGACAGGGACCAAAGAAAAGAAGCATCTCGTTTGCTCTATCGTTATTCTTGTAACTCAGACAGTTGCTGCTATTGTGCCCTCCTTCAATGGATGCCAAATTCTAAAGGATACTTGCCAAAAGCTGATGTGGTTATAAACACTTCAGAGTCAAACTAGACTTGCTTAATATCCTCCTTTAAAATCAAAGCTGTTACATGCCCCTTTCTCTCTTATTCTCTTGAAGTAAACTGGCACAATTTGAGACAAGTTTCAAAGAGGGGGAGAAAAAAATCACTATTGTGGATGGCTTTTGAAGAAGGAAACGAAACAAATGTGTTATGGCCTCATGTTGAAGCTGGAGTTGAATTCTTTGTATATAGCTTGACTTCAAATGATAAAGAAGTTAATGTATCGTGCATTTATAGGCCTTCTAATTCATTAGTATTCAAGCCTGTTTTCCTATGTACAATAATATACTACTAAAATAGGTGATTTTAATGTGACTTTGAGACAAACTAAAACTTTAAGCTTTTTTTATTTTGCTTTTTTGAGATTTAGTTCCAGTCTTCCTTTCCTTCTCCCTTCCTAGACCCTAAAACCTGCATAGCCGAATGAGGACAGGATTTAAATTTAATAAGCAAGGTAGCATTTCCTCTTTGGGATCTTGGGCCAAAAGGTTTACCATACTGCAAAAGTTGGTGTAGTTGTAACAAGCAGGGTAGCCATACATGCCAGCAAAGCAGAAACAGCTTGATTTTTCCTTCAGACAGCTTCTTATCTTTGCAGCTCAAGTTTTTGTGTCCAGCACAATTGTGATAAATTCAGAATTCTGTAAGCGAAGCCAGATCCAGCTGTTCTTTGTCAGGAGAGATGAATAACTGTGGGATGGCATGTAATTAGATACTGTACGTTCAACTGCCACTAATTACTGGATTTGAAACTCTGAGATCTCACTGGTGCTGAGAAGTGTATTCCACAAAGTGGTGGAGCGGCAACACTATCTGTGAAATACAGTGTTTAATGACTGCATAAATGTAATGATCTGCTGGTTCTGCATCTTTACGTAGCCTCCTGATACCTTGGGTTACTTTCTTTGATGCTAGTGGCTTGATACCTTTCCGCCAGTCAGATTTTCACAGTTGGGCGTTCTTAAGTTCGTCCTTCCATAGGTAGTGGGACAGGATTTCCTGAGCTCCAGTGCATACCTGCTGCATTGCAGTCCTCACACAAACAAGAAAACTCAAATGCCGAGCAGTTAAATAGCAAATGTTAATACTTTGGGATTGCTTGTTCAGAAGAACACCATCTAGGTTACTTTATATTGACTAACTTCAGCTCTTGTGTAGAATATCCGTAACAGTTTGTGGGAAGAAAAGACAATTTCCAGAAAGAATAAAGCTATTGTGTAAAGTCTATCAAGAAAAGTTTCTTAATGAAGTATTTGTATTTATTTCAAAATGAATAAATTTGTAACTTTGCAATGTCTGGTGTCTTAATGTTTTACCAGGAGTACAATAGTCTTTCTCAGTGGGAATATATTCTTGTCACCCCTTTGTATCGATGAAACCTTTTTTCTTTTGCTCATATCTCTGCCCTTCCCTACTTATGTGCTCAGAGCTTTTTTCTTCCACTCCAGCCCACTGTTTATACTAAGAAAACACAACACACTCAGTATTAGGTGTGACTGGCTATTCCAAGTACTAAAGGATAATTTTGCTCTAACAAATGCATAACAAAATTGAGGGCTTGGTATGGAGTACTGTTTATTTGCAGTTCGAAGTTTTCTTTTTTCCCTAGATATAATACTGTCTAGTGCATAGGTCTGTGGTCTGTGCACTGACTTCCTCACTGGAGTTGGCACCATGCTCGTTGCATCCTTTCTGTTCCCAATCTGATCTGTAAATCCGTTGATGTGTGACATGTTCCTCACCAATCTCTGGAGGTATTTGCGCCTCTTGACTGAAATTGCAGATGCCACTTTGAGTTTCCAAAAGCTGTTCTTCTTGGACCTCTTGCAAGAATCTAACTTCAGAAAAGGAGAGAAAAGATTAACCCTTCACAAATAAGTTTTAAAAGGACTCCTCAAATACCAGAGGGAGAGGAATCTAGAGGTGCAGGAAAGAATCAAAACATTGTTTTATTTCCATCCTTAAAGCAGAAGTACAGTTGTCCTTTTTCATCTTAAGCTTCTATTTATCTCAGTGGTTACCTGTTAAAAGATTGGGGCTTTTTGTAACTTGAGCAGTATCTGCCCTTCACAGGGAAGCGGGTTTGGAGGCTCCCTTCCATGTGTACAGGGGGGCTGGGAGCACTGGTGCTGTTCAGCGTGGGGGTGCTTAGGAAACAACAGAGCCCGGTCACCAAAATGGCTCTGCTGTGCTTTCTGCATTGGGACCTTAGTGAGGATGTGGTCCTCTTACCTAGTGACTGATTTAACATACTGGGGTTTTCAGGGACAGGTGGGTTTGTGGCTTTGCTAGAACTATTTTGGGCTTCTCCTTCCTCCTGCATGTCAAAAAATCCTGATAGGAAGAGGCAAAAGCAAATATTTGGCATGTCTGAGCCGAGGCTCTGCTAGGTGTGATGATTCAGCAGTCATGATTGGACTGATACCAGCAAAGGGCTTGATTTGGTTAACCACAGCCTGTGCCAGTGAAAACGGGAGGAACCTGTGCCAACTCATCTTACAAAAGAAGGGCAAAGTTACGTTCTTCACTGAGCTTTTCTGGGAATGGCTAATCATTCCTTCCACAAGGACATCATGGTGTGCCTGTCAAGCCTAGGCAGTTTATTTTTGTTTAACGGGGAGGAATGCATCCAAGCGTTCTTGCAGCACAAAGGGATCTGCGAGCACTTCTGAGCAGCGAGGAGTTGCTAGGACCACTATAAATGTCAGCTTTGCAACAAAAAGTATTCATTTGGCAAGGAACAGTGTGTACCTGTACAAAAAAGCTGGAGGACAGTACAGAGGAGTGGTGTCTTACCTTTTACAAGGAGTTATGACTCCTCTTTCCCTGAAGTACTGGTCTCCTGGTATCCTTCACTTGTGCTGCAAGTAACTTGAAGATTTATTAGAAATTTTTTATAAAACCCCTTCCTAGAGCTAACAAATGCTGAGTTCTGCATTATTCTTGGAGACAGAGTTAGCCTGGGTACTGTAGTGTCATTAAACTAGAAAAGATGAGGTGGGGTTTCACCTTTTTCTCAAAGGATGAATGGCCACCACGGAGTAAGGAGCTCCTGTAGCATAGAGGAAATTCAGACTGGATAACGGAAGGTTTCCAGAAAATAAACAGTTCACCCTTCATAATGCTTTTGGGGTTAGAAAGAGTGGAAGAGGAGAACGGGCTCTCGGGGACCAACGGGCTTCCTGATTGCATTAATGTATCTCAATACCAAATCTTTGCTGCAGTGGTGCTCTTCAAAACCACTAGCAGAAGGGGTGTCGTTGCTGAAATCTGAGTTCTTTCCACCTCTGCCTGGGCCTCGACATCTACTGTACAAAAATCTGGCTAAACTTCAAGATGGCTTTCTCCCTCCCTGTCCTTGCAGAGGAGGAGTGGGAGAGGATGTGCCAATACCATGTCATCGCTGCAGGACTTTTGTGCTGAAGGATGCTGCTTTCCTCTTTAAAAGTCTCTAGAGACTAAACAGCTGGAAACTTTAACCTGGATGTGTTTTGGGGGTTTATAATTAATGTCATGTGTTGCAAGTGATGGACTGAGCTGGAGAGAAAACAGTTTATAGCAAAGCTGCTTATTTTTTCTCTTCAGTGCTGGAATCCTCTTCCTGTCTGTTTTTGCATCTTGGGCAGAGTATCTGTTGCAATCCTCAATGTGCCGGTAACACTGTCTGTTGTTTCTGCCAACACAACACATCGAGCAGTGTCTCCAAAGTGCTGCTTGCAACTCAGTCCTCCCGCTTTCCACATGCTGTCTGGTTTTTTTGCACTATTTTACACTATTTCACATGCACTGGAACTGAAAGTCTCTCCCAGTCTGTATATATGAACAGCTGTTTTGATGTGTGGATTTAGTGTTTCCACTGAGCCAAATATAGGCTTTATGTTCATAGCTGGTCACTGCTATGCCTAATGTTTAAATAACAGACAAAGGATGTCAGGGTATTTTAAGAGATCAACCCTTCCCCCTCAGCCCTTTGTAACAGACAGACACAGCCTCTCACTGTTTCTATCTATTGCTTCATTAAGGGCTCCATTCATTTTATAAACAACACAGCTGCTGACCAGTGTTGGGGGGAAAAAAAAAAGGAAAAAAAAAAAAGGCTTCTGATTGCAACTGCCAAACAGTTCAACGTCTGTTCCCTGCAACCCAGCACCTCCTGGGGGCTGGAGGAGAGTTGTTATTTGAATGTAATTAAAGAGGCAGCCCCCCACCTTGCATATTTTTGGCACTGGTGGCTGTGGGATGTACATCAGACACTGGATGCAGACATCACCGGGCATCTCCAGAAGAGCCCGAGGGTTGGCAAAGGGGATAGCAGGAAGCTCTTCCTTCCCAAGCAGCACTACCACGGTGAGTTGCGACCCACAGCAGAGCTGGAAAAAGATATCCTTGGGTAACCGCCACTCTCAGCAATTGCTTATGGCTGAAGTGGATTATTGTATTCAGGTCAAGGTCAGCGTGCAAAGGGGGCTGGGGGAGGGAAGGGCTGTTTGCTGGGCAGTTGCACCCGCAGAGAGCTAGGGCAGCTCCAGGCGAAGCCTACGTGAGCAATGGCACTCAGAAGTGAGCAAGAGCTGCCACCAGCCTGGAATTTGCAGCCCTTGGCTCTGTGTGTGTGTGTGTACATGTATGCGTGCGCAGGCCCCCATGTGGCTCTGCACCCTGCACGCAGCAAGATGGGCAGGGAAGATGAGGCTGCTGAGCTGCGGTTTCACCCCATGTGGCAGACCTGGCATCGTCACGGGTCATCGCTCAACCTGCTTGTAGGGCTTGATGAGCATGTCCCGAGCAAGGGTGCCACCCAGCCCCTCACACACCAGTGAGATGCATGCAGTCAGACTCCCTTGCCTTACCTCAGGCCTACACTTGCATCTCTTCAGACAGGGAATTGTCATTTATTGACTGATTGCAATGATTTTTCATTTATTTTTAATGATAACCAGTGACCAAATAAAAAATCATGGTTCTTTACCATTAGCTGCCAATGTTGAACTTTGATACTGTGGTGAGTCCTTCCATGCCGCTCATGCAGGCTCGGCAGGAGGAGATCTCGCAGAGGTAAAGCCTAGCACAGTTGCCCCAGGATCAGCACCTTATTTGGAAGTGCAAAGTACTTAGGAGATGATGGGTTTCCCAGCCTAGTCCAAATGGGGTGGCTGAGAAAGCAGCCAGGAAGCCCTTCGTGCAAGATAATGTGCTTGGCAGCTGCCACATGTGCAAGCAGAAGACGCAGAGGCCAGATGGGGCTTCTGATGCTCGTAGAGGCAGCAGGGAAATGCGCTACACTTGCTGAAAGCTATTGCCAGAGGCACAGTTAGCTGGAATGTGCTTAAAAATTCAGAGGACTTCCCTTCCCAGCAAAAAAAAAGCACACTGAAGGAGAAGGCTGTGGAGAGGGTGCTTTCTCGCCTAAAGTCCCAGTAGCCATAAGCAAGCCCAACACAGACCCATCACTGTGCAGGACAGGAGGCCACTCAAAGTGTTTAAGTTCTTACTGAGGCAGGTAACCTACTTCAGGCTGGAAGGCAAACTTGATTTGTGGGAAAACTCTACAAGTATTTTTTTCTAGAATTAAAAGGTAGAATCCTTACTGGGGTTAGCTCTGAGGATATGTATATGCAGGGATGTGGAACAATGATTCTTTAATTTAAATGCTTTTCCCCATGTCTTTAATAACCTTGTTTGAACAATTTCTGTCTGTATGGCTACTGCAAACAGATTACTTCTGCAACCTCTCAAGAGAGCTGATAAAGAAGACATACTTACGCAGGTTGAGTAGCACACTCCACTTTGCTCAAAGACTATAGACAGGCTATCCCAAGCCCAGTTAGAGCGCGGGGGAAAAAAACCCAAACCCTAGAGCCAGAAACAGACCAGCAAACAAGGACATGTGAATTGGGGAACACCTGGTTTTCCCAAGCTACCAAAATACTCACACTTAAGGAAATGCTCTCAGAGCATCCTTTTTTACCACGTGGCTGGCTCTGGTTTTTTTATTTTTATGTGTCCTCCAGTTCAGGGCTTTGTCACACATTACAAATGCACATTTGGACACTGGCCAGGTGAGGATATTGGAAAAGAAAAAAGAAATGTCAGTAGTAAACATATTTCACCTTCTTTTGCTTGCCTAAGTTTCTAAATGAGATGTCAGTCATAGATTCATTAATCATTTACCACTTATGAGGTTATTTAATACCTTTAAACCATAGCAGCAGCATGCCACCTATAAAACTTCACCATGATGCTGTACGAACAAGTAATACGTGTTACACAGTTGGTGTAACTCTGACTGACACTGCCAAACCAATCTGTTTTTCCCATTAATTTTTCTTATATTTCAGCATATGAAGCTTACAGAAATAACTCCGTAGAACTGTTTAAACTGGAAAGTCACAGTTTGAAAAGGTAGGTGTATGGATATGTGCCTGTGGTTAATGAGAGCACTCTGTCTCCATCAGTTTAATAAACTGCTTGTCTTAAAACTCCTTTAAAAAACTGGGAGAAAAAAAATCTCAGGGTTTAATTTACAGGATGACACAGTGTTTCTGACTATTGAGGTCTTCCTGGAGTATTACATATACACAGCACAATCCTAGTGAGCACATCAAAAATACAGCAACTGCACTACACCCTGTTTCCAGTTGCATGCATGCTGAAATGGTGTTTTAAATACTAGTCAACGCTCAGTGTAAAGGCATCTTTATAAGTCACATTCTTGCTTCTTTTCATCCTGCAGTCCGTGGCTACCCTGCTTTCTGAGGCTCCCAAACAAGGCAGCTGGAGCCACCATACTGACTCTGGTAAAGCCCCTATGGAAGGCTAATGGCTGTGGTCACTGGAGCTAGCTGGAGCCTGCCATTCATATCAGCATGAGCTGACCCTCAAAATCCCATCCTCCGTCCTTGTCCCAGCCTACAAGACCAACAGGATGATTTGTGTGAGCAAGGTGTGTATCAAACTGTCTCGGCTTAGCCTGGATTGCAAAATTGTCATACCAATCCTTTCTCAAGCCTTTCCCTGGACCACTGCACCAGAGGGGTCTAGCACCAGCTGGGAGCCTGGTATCTCCTCAATGGTATTATTGTTGGTTTCTTGGGTGATGGTACCGCTTTCAGGTCCCAGCAGAGACCTGGGCCCATTGTACAAGGCACTGTACAAATGTACAGTGAGTATCAGTTACTGCTGGAGGAGTTTTCACTCTCAACAGAGGCAATGAACAGTAGGGCTTTGTTGTTCTGACTCTGAAGAAATGAGGAAAAGTGAAGCAAAGGGCCGTGAAAGCCTTTGAGGATCTAGCTCATTAATGTATTTAAACAGTAACCATAAAAGTACTTTTGTAAAGATACATGATTTCCCCAAGCACACAGGGAGCCAGGGAACCGAATCTAAAGGCTAGTCCATTGCCTTAGTCCTAGGGCTAATCTTCTTGTAAACACCTGTTAAAACAAAGGATCTCTAATGCATCACAAACTGCAAGTCAAGTTCACTGGCTACAAATGTTGCTCTTCTCCTTTCAGCGTCACCAGACAGACAAGCAGTTGCACAAGCAGCACAGCTAATGAGGCTTGGTTTCCAATAGATTTGTGTCCCATGTCCCCAGAAACTCCTTTACAGCAGCATAATAACCACTATTCCACGTCCGCGATGCCTTCAGCTCTCCCTCCTCCATTGCTGCTTGTTTCCAACTGGCGCATCTGTTTAAAATCCCTTAATGCTGCTGTTGCGGTTGGGCCATGCTGCAGACGTGTTGGCTGCATGGCAGATGTGCATGGGCTTGGTAGGAGCAATGTGGTGGGCCTCTCCCCTGTCCTGCTATTTTATTTCATTTTTTATTTCAGGAATCGCAATGTTTCTGAGATCTTTACTCTTCTGCCTACTTCGACGTTTCCCGCAAAGGCACTGACTGACAGGCAAACAAATGGGCGGCATGGTTGCATACGCCTTGTTCCCTTAGGAAACCAGGCTAGAAACAGAAACATCTTGGGAGCGCTGGGCGAGATCTGTGGTTTCCTCGCATTCACTTCACTAAAAACCGACACGCACTGGAGCTGCTGGTCATGCATTAGCTTACAATAGCTTCTTTTATCTCACAATGAAAGCTGTGTGTTTCAGCCACAGCAGCATTTGATTACGGTGGTTACAGCGTTAGCTAATTGCAAAGCAAAACAAGCCAATTAAGTGCCAGAGCTTTGGGTATGTCTTTTGATCCTGTTTTCTTGTTTCCTTATGTGTACATGTAAGACAGAGAAAGACTGATTATACATATAAACACACATTATATATGCACTCTATTTTATGCACTACAGACTGCACCATAGCAATATGTATATGCAAATATATATATTCATGGACATGTTCATATATGGTTTTATATATAATATTATATACAATATTATATAAATGCATGCACATATTATTTTCTATATGTGCATATACACATATATACATATGTACGTATACGTATGTATAGATATATACATGGGGGTGTGGGGTGTGGGGTGTGTGTATACACACATATATAGATGGTATTTTAAGAAGGGCCAGAACTAGAACACAGGATTCCAAGCCATACTTAAGGGATCTTATCGAGAAAGAGATCCTAGGATGGCTTCCCTACCAAGTGCCTCAATACAAACCATTTTCCCTTTTGGAAAACCGTTGTCAACTTCTTGGCTGAGGCCTCTTTTGTTATGTCCCCATGGTCTTTTTTTACTGAGTGATGGAGTTTAAAATTTAACATTCTCAGTCTTGCAAGTGCTGAGGTCCTATTTGGGTTGAGGTGAATAGGTCAGATGTGACCTCTCCTGTCACATCATCCAGGCCAAAGGCAGTCACGAGGCTGAATCTTGCAAAGTGCTGGTGTCCTCAGGTTCCTTATCACCAGAGGAGCAAACAGGAGAGGTGCTTTGCACCTGCATTGGAACATGCAGACAGAGGTCATCCTTCTTTTCTGCCACTGGAGATTTCAGGGAAGCTTCAAAAAAGAAATAGTAAAAGCTTTGAATTAAGGAATGACCTAGTTCTATGGAAAATTGATGGGCCAAATCCTTGCGTACAAACAAAGATGCTATTGAAGTTAACAGCTTTTGAAGATATACATCATTTCTCCTAGATGTTACTACACAGGGATTGCATTATTTTCAGCCTGCTCACAAGAAACTTTAATTTATCATAACCAGAAAGATTTATATCTCCTGGGAACTAATCTAGCTTCCTCTGGGTTATCAAGATGAAGACAGACAACTTGCCAACTGAAACTAAAGCAAAATAAGTGACTGATTTAAAACAGTTGCATCATCCAAAGTTCAGCCCTGTACTGGTCCAATCTCCAGACCATGTGTCACTCAGCAGTTCTGCTGTGCCACCAGGGGTTTTGGAAGCAGATACTACAGTTCCCCATGCAGAAACACATTTCTACTCTCCCGAGTGAAGCAACAGTGAACGTGCCATGGTGCATGGGTGCTGTACTAACAATTTATTGGAGAAAAAACTGGCTCCGTCATCCTTCAGTGATGATAAATGTATTGCCTGGAAAGGTAATGAGAGTTTTTTCTTCTCTTAGGTGACGTTTGCATGTGGAACCACTTCTGCAGAAAATGTTTACATTGATGTTTACTTTAAGCAGCAACCCAGTTGCTACTGATGCACCAGAAGCTATGCCAAGGGTTGTCCTCTCCTTCTGCATCCACTCATCCACCGAGCTGATGGGAAGCCTAAGACCTGTTTTCTCGTTTAGCACGTCTCCTTTCCTCTACCCCAGCCATGTAAAACAAAGGTGTGTGTCACTGGCAAGGTGGCAGTGGAAAGCAGGACCTGCATGCTGGTAACACCATGGGGAGGAGGAGGTGGTGGTCCCCAGGCACAGACCACACCATTTCTATGTGAATAAATGGGCACATGAGATATTGTCCTTCATCTCTCATCTGACTCTCTACATTTCATCCTTCAGCTCTGCAGAGCTAAGATAGGAGCAATATGTAATCCATGGACAAGAGGATCTATTCTGAAAATATGAGCTCTGGGATGGCCATTTTGGATTCAGAGCATTCAGGCTGCTCACAATCAGAGCTGGTAGAGAAACTGTGAAAATGTCCCTGTTGCAAGATACTCCAAGAGACCAAGGTGAGTCCAAGGAAAGCAGGACACAGAGGATCTTTGACCCAGCCTAGTGCAGTGAGACAGGGACTCCTTAAACAGAGATTTCAAGAGAAACCCTTGGTTCTTCCCATTAATTTCACCATGGGGTGGGATCTGACTGAGAATGACAGAGGGTGAGTTTCTAGGACTGATCTCAGTGTCACAGAGACCTGAGTCTAGTCCCAAGGGTCACCAGCATCAAAGACTGAAGTCTAATGTTGAAAATAAAATATATAGGCCAATGCTTATTTTCCAGTTTAGACCACATTATTCAAGAAATTACGGTAACAATGTCTGAAGCTCATGTCTAAGCTACTGACAGCCATACTTTTCCTGTCATACTAGTGTACTATTTTTTCCTTTGGACAATTAAACTGCTGGCCTAATAAATAGCAGTACCAACAGGACTGTCATTTAAGTCCTGGAATCTGTGCATAGTGGAATTTCTGGCTGTCGTTAATGGATGGAGGTCTATTAGAGTTGAAAACCCTGCTTGTTCAAGGCCTCTCCAAAACCAGTGTGGCAAAACAAGGAGATTTAACATCCTAACTCAGGAAAAAACAAATTGTGTGTTGGCAGTGGATGAAAGATTCTCCTTTTATTTTAAAACCTCTGTAAAATCAGAGCAATGGGTCAATTCCAGCATTCAGCCAATTTAATTAGGGATCTCAGAGTAATCGTGGTAATGAGCCAAGTCAGCAAAGATGTCATTGGGGTTCTTGCAGTTCAGGTTGCAAAAACAAGCGTTGATCCACATGATTTTCCAGGAAAACTCAGTTCCATCTGGGCACTCAAACCTCACTTCAATAGTCTTGGACTTGTAGGGTGTGCAGCACCTGTTGTCTGTGCAGACACCACAATATTTGGGTCTATATGGACTTTTGCTCACACATCCTGAGATAGTGTAGTTCATTGGTTCATTGGCCCTGTAGACAGCCAAGCACTTCTTTCCAGGCTAAATCAGAGAAGAACAGAAAAAGAGACAGGTTAATATTAATTGCTGACACAGGTAGGACATGCAAACACTCTTCCTAATATTTAAAGGATTTCGAAGCTATTAGGAAGAATTTTACAGCCCTGGTCTAGAAGGTGTGACAGATTTACACGTTCAGACATACGAAGCCAGAAGCTGCAAGTATGATACTTGCAAAATACCGTTCATAGCCATGACAGTAGTGCACCATCACTTTTCCGCTAACCGAGTCACAGGTCTCTCTGAACCAGCAGTGAGTATAGTGGACTTGCCTTGCCTTTCCTTTCAAGGACCTTTTGGCTGGAATTAAAGCTCTCAGGGGAAGGTTTTCATACCAGCGTGTGGAAGCAGAGGAAGCATACATTTTTGACCTCTCTGCAGCACAGTGAGTCCACATGTACTCTCTAACAGCCTCCAAGATCAGAAGTGCAGCCCTCAGAGGCCTGAACACTACCAAACAAAAGCTGACCCCATGTCCAGACAAAGCTCAAGGGGCACGTGAAGAAACAGTCCCCACCTTAATGTGCGTGGTTATATCGACCTCGCAGGGCCGCATGTTGCACAGGCGGCTTTCCTTCAGGAGCCGGCACTGGTCGTTGTCGTTGGAAATCCTGGTGGAGATGCCCAGCCCGCAGGTCTTTGAGCAGGGACTCCAGGATGAGGTGTGAACGATGCAGTTCTTCTGCCAGGCTTCGTCCTCTCCCTCGTATGCTGCAGAGACCAGATTAACCCCACATTATTCAGCCAGGGCAGCTTTCCATATTAAACACCCTCTCCCCAGCTCATTACACATTCAGGCCACTAACCCAAATAATTAAATCACAGTGAAGTGGTTCAGCATTCCTGCAAACCGCCTCATCCCACCCCCTTTGCCGCTGACCTACTTGTGTCAGACCCTCCAGTGCTGTGAGCTCTCGGGGCCAGGGCTCTTTTCTTTATTTCCCTTCGCAGCCTTGCACAAGGGGGTCCTTGTCTGGGACCCCCAGGTGCTGCCACAATACAAACACTTAATTACAGAAGCCTGCACCAGCCGGTGCAGAAAAGGGATGAGATCTGATCTCACCATGAAGGTTTATTTCTGAGCTCATTCAATTGATTCCCTGTGGCAGAAAGTGGTTGACAGTCTTTGCTGGATGGCCGAGGGGCTTGGGAAGCAGCCACAGCCTTTCACTGGGAGGAAGAGCAGCTTGAATAGCTCTCAGGGAGCTTGGCAGCCACTTGAAGAAAGGTGGGCTTTGTTTTGAATGCAGCCGACAACCCCAGTTCAGGTTCCCTCACAGCCTTGGCCAAAGTCCCCACTGGTCTGCAACTCACAGTACAGCCCACAGGCAAAACTCTGATAGAAACTCTGCTGCATTGAGCTTGCTCACTATTATATTTATTATTATATTAATTATTATATTAAATGTAATAAATGCTAGTCTCACTTCTACAAGACTTCTACTTGTAAGAGAAAAAGTCAGGCAAGGAAACCTGTGTTATGCCCATTTTGGGACACAAGCCATGAAGAAATAAGGCCAATTTCAGTAGTAGATGTTTCGAATTTGGACCTATCTCACAGTTCAAAGCTACCAGGGACAGAAGTGAGGGCTAAACTCTGGTGTTTTTAACCCACAAAATGGACACTAAGGCTTTGTTTTGTGCAACAAAAATACAGACCAAGGATTGGGAAAAAAACCCTTGCCATCAAGGAACCAACATCCTGGTTTACAACAAGCATCCTGTGTCTCCTTGAGCTCTGCTTTTGTGAGATAGTCTGTAAAATGGGGCTAATGTGGCTAATGTCACTACATTGCATCACAGGGTGTTATGAAGATAAATTTAAGATATATGGCAAGGTGGGCCCATCTTAAGCATTTGGGACCATGTTTGAGGCAAATGGCACCACCTCTGTGCAGTGGGCTATATGATCCCCACTATGAATGTGAGTGTGAGGAAAGAAGATACCTTATGTGATACATAAAATAGGTAGTTCAATAATGTCATCAGTCCAGAATTGCTAAAAAGCTATACTGACACAAAGACAATTTAGCCCAGTTGGCAGTGAAACTTCCACCACAATAACTGTGTTCAAGGTGTTAGGTAAGTCTGGGACTACTAAGGTACAGGGGCTTTAAAATCATACTACTAAAGCAACATAACCCAGGCAGAAAGCCTCAGTCCCAAATTAAACTGAGCCCATTCTGTTTTCCAGAGGGCCCAGACTGAAAAAAAAATGGTAAAGTAAAAAAGACTTGTGACATCTTCAAAGTGCCAGCAGATGTATGCTTCAAAGGGGTCTTTGTCACACAAGCATGTTTGATGAATCTCATATTGCTGCTAAGGAGTTCAAGCACAGCACTGGTGTTTGCATGTCCTGTCCTTCACTACATGCTGTATAGGAGTCTCTGTGCCTTGTTCACACAAAGACTAGACGCCTGCCAGGTCTAGCAGTATAAGCTGATGCTTTTGTTGAAGAGACTCTGACTTCAGTTCCCCAATGATGAAGGAGAGGTCCACCTCACTCCCACCATACCTGCAGAGGAGATGTGGCGTGGAGACGTCTTCCTGATTTTCTTGGAGTCATCACAAATCCACTGCTCGCAGCACTTCCCTGCCATCTTAATCAGCTTTGGGTTTGGGCACCAGACAAGGGGAGGGCGTGAGTTTGTGCACATGGGAATACAGCCCACAGCCCCGTTAATGCACGTGCAGTTGTATTTGCAGTTGGGCTGAAATGTGTCCCCATTCTTATACCTGACTCCATTGAGGACACATCCTACACCAACAATCTCTGAAAGGAAAGAAAAAGAGAGAAAGACACACAGAGCACCGTTAACATAATGCTGGCAACAAACAGCGCTGATGTGTTTCTTTACCAAGCTGCTCCCTGGGCTAACGGAGCCAACGCGGGGACACGGCTGTTCTGCGGGGCAATGTATTCAATGTGATGCTGAGCCAAATGTGGTCACACCATCTAGGAAACTGTTTTCATTCTGAATCACAGCAAAAAATGAATCTTTTAATGTTTCATAGAAAAAAGAAGTTAGAAAATAAAACAATTTCTGTCCACAAATGCTCACTTAAAAAATCATTTCGTGGCATGCTGGTAGAAGTTATTTGCAGTAGGAGTAATCAAAGTAATTAAAACAGCTATTGAGTGAAATTTGAGGTTTTCAGGGGTATATGAGAGGACTACATGGAGCTGCAAATATGACACATCTCTTCACAACACCTGTACCCATCTGAAGCAGAAGAAAGAGGATAGCCAAGGTAGCAAAGGAGCATCTAAAATGGCACTGGATTCCTATATTTAGGCAACTAGATCCCACTTAGTTTATCACAGAACAGTTCTCTTGGAAAATGCAGTAACACATTATAAAGCCATGAAAATTAATATTTTATGTATATTTTTAAATAAAATTTTAAAAAAAATCAAGCTTTTTGCTTGCCCGTGAACAGGAATCACATTGATTCAGGAAATAAGACACAAGTTGTATAAAGTAGCAACTTTTTTGTTTCAAAGTTATGGACAGTTATTTGGAACCAGTGGCAGAAATCTTCTAATGGAAAATTCAAACCAGTTTCTTGTCTGGTCACACGGAGGCAGTGTGCACGCACCGATCAGGTTGCTCAAGTTTTAACTCTGGTCAGAAATGGAGCTGTAATGTGGCTGCTTCAGGGCCAAAACAAATTGAAATGCTGGATTAAAATTCTGCAAAGGCTTCCTATTTTTAGAATGGGCTGAATGAAAACATCAAACTCAAATCCCTCCTTTTCCACAAAAATGAGACTTGTTGGAATTTGAAGCACAGATCCAGATCTCCAGTTCATGCTCAGCTGCAATTTTGATAATGCTTCAGCCTTTGTATTGAAGAGACATCTCTCAGTGCTGGAGCCAGAGCTGAGGATTCAGTTAAACTTCTAGGTGTGCACAGGGATTATGACAGCGTAAGAAAATGCTGTATTTCCTGGTGTTTTGCTACCAGCATGTCCCTCCTGGACTGTGTTAACTCAGCCTCCTGCAGGTCTCATACTTCAAGATGTTCATCATGAGAACATCCCCAAACATAGACAAAGGAGCTGTTGAATGCCATCATGCAGAACCACTCTGATACTGCATCAAAGTCAGGCGATTTGGGAGCGCTTCCCAGTTCCTGGTGCCACGTGCACAACGCCTGCCTCCCCACCTGGGCATGTGCTCAGCACCCTGCTGTCCCTGCTTCAGTGCAGAGAAAAGCCAACAACAAAAGGAGAGCTGTAGTGACTCCCAGCAAGCTCCTATCTGATGTCCGGGTGACCAGATCCTGAGACACACCTCAGCATACAAGTCCAGATACAGCCTGAATTTCCCACAGTTTCACCCCATTCCAACACCAGTTCCTAGCTCTTTCAGGATCTTTATTTTCCATGAATTATATTGTTTCTGTAGTCCTGCATGCACTGGATTCTCTAGACCTAGCTTTTGGCATCCAGCTGCAAAGCAAATTCCTCACAGCAGTTAGTCCCCAACACCCAGCACAGGAGTCCCGCTCTTGCCTTCACTCACCCTGTGGTCAGGGCAATAGCTGGTGTACTCAGAGCGGAGTGATGCAGCCTATATATGACCCAGTGCATGAGAAAGACCATGCAGCAGATCCTGTCGTGTGCAGAGCCTGTCGTGTGCATCTACCTGGATGCTGAAAGCAAGGGGAAGATCACAGCTTTCTATGGCAGCCAGAGACAAACCGCTTCACTTCCTAACCATGGAAAGACCTACTTCTCATGTCCCTCAGCTGTGCATGCCACAATGACCCTCACCATATAGCCATAAATGTCACATAACGGGATATTTTGTCATGGTAGTAGGCATGCGAAAGTGCATTGGATTGGGAATCCTTCCAGACCTCACTGGGGAAGCTGGAGCTCAATCTTCCTACATCACATTGCTGTTGCCACAGGCATACTGAATGCCCGTGATGTATGCAAGGACTACAAAAAAACAAAAAAAATCCAACTAAGAAAGCAAGCATTTAAATAAATAAATGCGAAGCAACGTGAAGGTCTTTAAAGAGGCCTAGGAAGGCTTAGGTAGCTTTGAGACGACATTCATATTGTTTTTCTCTCCCAACGCAGGGCCAGCTCTAATGATGTCATTTTTGACAGATGTTTGTCTAACCTGTTCTTACAGACATCCCATGAATGCTCCACGCACACTCCAGACAATACATTTGAATAATCTCATATCCTCTTTTCTTAACCTTGGATCTTTTCTAATCGAAAAATCACTGTTTAAGCTTACGGCTCCTTGCACATACCTTTTCTTGTTGTTATTTTGTCCATGTCCTACAAAAATCTGGTTAGGCTGCACTTTCTGCATGCTTGTTTTTTGTGGCTGAGCTAATGCAAAGCCAAGTTCATTTCTTACTACACTTTCCATCCTCCTTCTGCTGAGGAACAGCAACCCCTAGTATCTTTTCTGTGAGAAACTGCCAGCTACCCTGAACCTCTTTACTCCTCAGACTTGCCCCTTGTGAAACTTATGCTGATTTTCTAAGTTTATTGAAGCCCACTCTTTGCAATCTTTTCTCTTTCCTGTGGATCAGTTATTCTACCTATTCATCTCGCAATCAGCTCTCCTCCAGCTTTCCTTCCACCTTTACCTTTTCTATTAGTACCTTATTCATGGTTATATTCCAGCCTAGAAGACCCTCCCTCTAAATGGCTTTTTGCTGTTTATGAATCTAAAGCCATAACCAATATGTTCTAATAACTTGCTAAACAGTCAGCATCCATTCTGAGCAGCTGTCTGTGTGGTTGTACTCATGATCCTTTCCCTTTTAATCATGCCCAGAGTAATGATTTTCAGTCATTTATGACATTTATGAGCAGATCAGATTCCCCCAATGTTCTGGATCTCAGAACAAGTGAATGTATCCTTGACACACAAAACACTACCTCATTTCTTTTTCCTCTTCTTCTTGAACAAAAACATTCCAGTCATGAATTATCCCACCAAGAGGTTATTATGACAGGCAAGAAGAAATCCTTCCACTTCATGGCAGCTAACGTGACTGAAACCATTGTAAGTATCTGTAAGACTAAGACCTCAATTTGCCACCACGAAACTTTGCTAGGAGATGATTCATCCCTCACCCTCTTGACAGGATGCCACATGCTATCCTTCCTAGGGATCCACTATTGGGAATAAGCCAAAAGTGTCTCCTTAATGTCACGGTTTTCATATAGACGCCCATATTGCCTGTCTTTAAAGCCAGCTGCATACCTATCCTTCCTTCATCCCCAACCCACTACAGCATCTCTTCCTGTTACGGGGAATACAGAATCATCTACTTGCAAATCTGAAGACCTTCAAATGCTGGTTGCTCCTTGCTTTTGGCTGCAGACAACTCAAAGAGCAAGAATTCAGATGTCATTTCTCATCTAGCCAACTGCCTTGAGAATGAAGACAGCTATAAGGAAATGGAAGATGATGAATGGAGTTCATAAGCATACAGTCAAGTCTTTAATGAGATAAATCTCAGCCATTGCTTGGACCGAGGGGAGCTGCCAATGTATATCTAAGTCAAAAATATATGTACATCACTTACGTGCACATACTCCTATTTCGTACCTAGGTCTGTCTCCACTGTAGTCACAGTACAAGCCCCTGTGGAAATCACAGGTGTCGGCCTCAGTGCAACTTTCTCCACGCTGCTTGGCACACATCTTGCAGCAGTCGCAGCCGTCTGTGACCAGGCTGACGCCTACCGAGCACCGAGGTGGGGACTTCGGACACTCGCACGGCCACTTACAGTACTGAGTCCGCGTGTAGGCCTCTGTCGCGGCAGGGATGGTGGGGGTCATGGTGATGGAGGTCTGGGCAATGGCCTACAAACAAAGAAACACAGCTTGGAGAGCATTCCAGAGAAAAGGGGGCTGTGAACCCTGTGGTGATTAGTCCTCAGTAAAAATCCCCTCAGGTTTTTAACCAAAAAAACAAAGAATTAATGTCAAAAAGCCATGGAAAGAGAGCAGTCACTGCTCTCTTGTAAACCCCTTCAGATACCAGCTGAGGGCAAATGCTCTGCAGCTTGGACTAGCACCCAGACCGCACAGCCCCAGTCTGCTGGTACTCAGCCTTTTCCAGACCTCTCCTCTCTGAAGAGAGGTCTCTCTCCATGTAGGAACACAGGCACACATGTCAAGACCCCTCTGATACATGAGAAGAAGGTGTGACATGTCTCCAGTCTCTGTCACCCTGTGGTGCTTGGCGCTGGCAGAGGATTGCGCCACCCCGTAGCTGTTGTGCCTGTTCACTGAGACATGGCTCTAGGGCCTCTTGGCTACTCAAAGGCTTCCTCAGGCAACAGCAGCTGTTCTTCAGGTGACCAAGCAAAATGAAGCTCATCATGTTACAATATGAAAGCATGTGGCCTGTGGCACTGTTTGGCCTCATCTTCCTCAGGTTTATCCACATTTGTGTGGGTTTTGCAACCAAAACACGGGATCCCATAAATCCACAAGGGGACCTGGAGCAGGCCTGTGAGCCCACCACTCTCACAGACACCCAGTCATGAACCTCTGCGTTGTGAGGATGACCTGAAACCCACAAGCCTAGCACTCCATCACGGACCTCCTGAGGGTGTCTTGGCCATTTCAGCTCTTCTTGCAATACCACTAATACCACAACAGCTGCTGCCTTACAATATGCCAGCCCTTTGACTTGAATAGAGATGAGATTAGAGACAGGAAAAGATAACCTCTGAAACCAAAATCTGCCTAACTGTCTGTGAATGTCTTGATGCACAAGTTCACCCACCTCTGTTTGAAAAATGTTTTGCTTGTCTCCACCCCTATAACACTACACACATGCAGTTCAGCTCCCTGACAGAGTCCCAGTCCTAAGCAATGAAGCCACACTATAGCTATAACATTTTAAAAAAATTAAAAAATAATAATAAAAAAAAAGTCACACATTCCCTCTAAGCACTCTGACAAACACCCTTATCCATCCTTTGCAGTGTCCAGACTACCATATTCAGCAGAAATGCTCTCTGTGAATCCTAAAGTAGTCATGAGGCTCTTAGGTCTGTCTGTGATAGACTCTTCCAGGTCTCACACTGTAGTTCCTATGATGTTGCCGTTTGACACAGGCAAACAATTGGGATATTTCTGCAGTAATTTTCCACTTACGCCTTTTGGCACATGCTTTTGTCCTACAGGGAGTCACTGTGGGACCTCTAAGTCCGATGAGTGTAAATGAAGCTTCATAATGTTAATATTTCTCCCATTAGTCGTGCACAAATATTTGCCAGCATGGTGAGCAAGGAAGGAAAACTTTTATGGGGAAGATACTGCCAGGTTTCCATTTCCTGATCTCCATTGCCTTGGCAAATAAGAAAAAAACAAAACTGCAATTTAATTAAAAAACTGATAATCAGATAAAAAATCTGATCAAGGTAAATCAAGGTAGAAAAGGGATTTCATGTAAGGCAGTGAGGCTACTCCAGTAGACACATTCAGGTCACTATTACTGAGATAATGGAGTGCTGGGGTACCTTAGCTCATAGCAAAACCCACAGAGGGCAGAGGTTCATTGCCTTCTGTACTCTCCAGTCCCTGCAGAGCAAACTCTGGATGACGTTTAACACACCAGCCATGCTTGTGGTGCAGGAAGGACGCAAACCAGCCCAGTGACAAAGCAAAGATGTGCCTTTTCTACCAGGATCGCTGCACAGAAAATCTGAGCTACACATGGGGGTCAAGCAGGACACAGTAGCTCAGGCACAGAAACAAATGGGGTTATTTACAGGATATCAACAGCAACCAGAACATGACCTTGCTTGGGCACACGTGGTCCAGAAGCCCTGTCTGATGACAAAATGTGAGGGCTGCAAACAATAAGCGTGCAACCCTACAAAGTTCAGACAAGGAAAGTCAAGGTCTAGAAATCACTAAGGTAATCCCATCCATTCCTGGTTACCTTGTACTGTACTATATATTCCCCGGTGTTTTGTCCTCTTTACAGTTGCAGATGTCTCAAACAAAAGGCTTTCCACTACCTCTCCATGAACAAAATGCCCCAACCCAAGGCTTTGTGGGGAAAAGCATCCCCAAGAATTGTGATCCCACAGCCGCCCCCCCCCCCAGCCGATGAGCAGGATACCTCTGCAAAGCCCTTTTACTGTCTTCTACAGCTTCCTTGCTAGCAGACTCAAATTTTATTAAAGTACATTTCTAAACCTGCTACTGCTGTATCTGAAGGTGTATTTAAGTATCTTAGTAATTAGGTACCCTGTATTTAGAACACTAAATTGTTAACACATTGCTAATCACTGCCAAATAGGCAATGTGTTTGCTCTGGGCATAATTCCCAATTCCATTAAGGCCCCCTTTACAAACAGTTGGCCTTAAAGTTGGCTTAAAATCACATTTAGACTCGTGTTTAAACTAAAACATACCAATATAATTTACTCCCACTTTAAGGCTCCTTGGTACTGCCAAAGTTGTTAAAAGAGGAACATTCAGATCAATGAAAAGCCCTGGCCTTTTAATAGTAGTATTTTTCATTCCACTCACAATAATTTGAGTAGGTGCAATAATCTGTCACTTGAGAAGAGAGGTCTCTTCAAGTGCAATAAACCTATTTACTTTGTTGCTGATCATTAAAAAAGTGCTTAATAATCAAATCCAGAAACACAGATAAAAGTCACACAGCTATTTAAAGAGCCCATTGCTATGGCCCAACCCTGTAAGTAAATCCCTTCACAGTCCCTTGTTTCTATTGTCAACATGAGCAAGCAAACAGCTTCTACCCTGTGTAGATATGAAAGTATCTGTGAATCAACACACGTAGCAAAGAGGAACTCTGCTAGTCCCATGGTTTTAGTTAATATGTGAATTCTTGTAAAGGACTGGGTAGCTGGGAGCCATTCGGTGGCTTGTGGTAGACAGGAATTTAGAGTAAATTATTTAACAGCCCTTCCTCTAGGTCTAAAGCCTGGGCTGGCCAGCGAAGATTTTCAAGTGTACTTATAGTCACTAGCTGTTGTAGTTGGACTTGCCAGCTGAAACGTCCAGTGGTATGGCTGAGTAAGCCATAGGAAGGACACTTAGTGTGGGCTACATGAGCATCTTCAAATAACCAGTGTGGACAGGCGTCAAAATACTGTGACTCCCTTATTTTACAAATAGGGAAGGCAGGGAGATACGAAAGCAGCATCATGTCCTAGGCTCCATCGCCACCCAACCAAAACCCAACCTTTGGAAACTGTTATCCACTGGACACTAGAACAAGTGCACAACCTGTACAGCTTCCAGGCCCTCCTCCTCTCCCCTTCTAAGTCCCTCAGAGCTTTGCTATGGGAGAAACAATCCTGTAGATTTATAAAATTCTTGGCTTTTCCTTTTCCATGGTCAGCTGTCATCACTGGAATATCTAAATCCCTTTGGAAAAGTCATTCAGCCCTACTACTTCATTGTCCCAGAACATTTTGGGATATAGACACTTTCTTATTAATAGGTATGATGGTTTACACATCATGAATAATGCTTTATAAATACCACAATGAAAACAACTCTTTCCACAGGTGCTATCAACAGGAAATCACAGTGTAATGGCCTTCATCAATGGCCATCCTTAACTAGAAACAAACAAACAAACAAACCAAAAAAACCCCTCGTGTAAGTTAAGATTTCAGGAATCATGTCTTTAGGGTCAATATAATGTATAGGAGGACAATGGTTTTGTAAGAAATCCAAAATGAGAGTGAAGAGAAACTTAACACCAAAAAGCACAGTGGTGGGGATTTGACAAGTTTATTTTAAAATATCAGAAAGATAAAAGAATGTGCCTGCTAGGACATTAATTTTTCCAGGTACTGGTAACTAACTTGTTTTGTATAATTACTCTTCAATCTTGGGGTCTGCAGGTTTGTTATCTTGGATGCTAAGGAGAAAACATTCCATCACAAGTTATTCACGAGCTCTAATTTTACTGCTTTTGCAGGTACAAGCCCATTGTCATTAAAACAAGATGAAGCCTTTCTCACCCTGCCATGGCTGATAACTCTCTATTAAAGTCACCCCTGATTTATGCTTGGCAAGCTCCAAAATGGCTTTCTTTTTGCATCTGCAGAGAATAGTATTTCGCTAGCAACAATTTCCAGCTAATTTCTGCGTTCACATTCAAGAGGAGAGGAGGAGAAAATAAAAAATGACCCACTGCCTGCCATGGCCACAAACTCAGTATTTTTAATAGCCATGAGTTTTACTATCCAAGTCTTAAAGATACAAAATGGATAGCAGCATTTTAGCAGCATGTTCTACCTACTGGCAAAGTATATTTTCAATTTATTGGAAAATACTGTAATTTTAAGTTTGTTTTAGTTTTCAAAACTGGAGGGACCAAGCTACAGTGTCGAAATTAGTGTATACAGTCCAAATTGCAAGCCAGCCAGATATATAGCAGCAATTTTGTATAATGCACGAGGAAACCTCCAGCTTTGCTTTTAAGCAGCAAAGCCCTAGATGCATTGCAATATATTCCTTTGCTTCCAGTTTTTACAGGTGTTTAAAAATATATTAATGTGTATTGATTTCACTGTTTCAGTGCTGCAAGATCTTACTCTTAAAGCCTTTTTCTTTCAAGTATTTTTCTCATAACGATGAGCTGGGTGAAGGCAGGGAGAAGCTATCCATGTTCTTCCCCTCCAGTTTATTGTTGGGAAAAAGTCCAGAAAGGACGGTGACTTCTGAATTCAATTCCTCTGGCTATTGGCCGAGCTGGGGAAATGGTTATGAGAAGTTGGCAGATAGAGATCTGCTCAAACCATAGTACCTTATCACCTCCTGCTGTTTTCTCCTTGGTGGTAATTTGCTCTAAAAGGACTTTTGAGCTCACTCTTAGCTGCACAAGCTGTGTTTTGCAGGGCACATGCCATCGGGTGGACTCCTTTTAATTTCCCACAATAGAACACATTAAAGGAATATTTTTAACCTACATTTCTGATACTGCCTTTCTGACCAAATGCCAGATGTCATTGATGGAGGGATATCACGTGATCTGGATTATCCCTTGTCCTCCGTCTCTGACACATTCACAGGAGAAAACTGTCAGTGAGGAAATCTTTATTGAAATGCCCTCCTTACTACTATGTGACCAAATCAGCTGATTTGCAGGCTGACCCAAACATCCTTACCAGTGGCAGTTCACGCACCAAGGCCTGACAGCATCAGCCTGCCACTGTTTAGAAATAACTCCAGATTTTGCAGTTTGGCTGTCCTAAACAGGGACACTGAAGTTAAAAACACAACTTTAAGCGGACACCGAGGGATGCATCTCCCAGGAATGGGTTGTGCGTTTGTACTGTCTCCCTGCCAGATGACACATCTGCTTGCTCCTGGTTCCACCTACTGGCTGAACTATTTAGACAGCACAAGCAGAAACGCCTGTAGAGCCAACTCCCAACACCACGTACCACCCAAATGTTCCCATTAACCAAAACGATTTTAAAAGCCACCCCAGGAGACTCGCATCCACATTCACAGTGTTGAAAACTTCCTAATGCTAACCTGACATAGCACAGATCCAAGGGGATCACAGTGTCTGGAGCTTAATAAAGAAGTAAAAACGAAAAGACAAAATGAAATATAAATAATCTATTAAATAAACCCACATACCATTCCATCCCTCACTTGCATCTCTGGGCCAGCATAGACACTGCTTAGTTTTATCCCAGAACAGAGGTTAGCAAGTCATAATGCATGTCAGAGAGATGGGCACATTAGCAATGAAAAACAGGACCCGGCTTACATCTGTGGGCTTAAACCAGGCCCTGAAGGTAGAAATTTGTTCCTTGGTCTTGCTCAGTTGGAACTCCTGAGCTGAATATTGCTGAATATTTGCATTATTATTACACCCAAAAACAGATGGGTCGACAAAAAGCCAGTTCTTTTTACAGCAAGATCAGCAGTAATCACAGTACCATCAGGACTTCCTCGCTGTTATACTCTTGCTACAAATCCCTAAGTCCCCATGAATGCTCATAAACTGTCACAAGGTAATACTAGTAACAAGTGAGGTAGCATCAGGACAGAGATATAAATCAGATTCTGCAGGACATATAATGGTAAGAGGAAAATACGATTATTCGGGGCCTAGCTTCCCCAGAGCACACATGAGCTTCTAGATACCTCATTAAAATTGATCCCAGACATGAAATCTCCAGAATCTATTGTAAAATAACAGACTCTAAATCCAGAAAATATAAGACAGTTTCATAGATGTGAGGTGCCAGCTGGATTTATTCTTGTTGTGCACTGTAGGCTGAGCAGAAAGGAACGTTCTGCATGAAGCATAACATTCAATAACCTAAGAAAATAAAATATCCACAGTGAGTCAACCATTAATATTTCTGTGGATCTATGAGTGATGAACAATCAACTTCCCATAACTTTATTTTGGGAAATCTATCTGTGGGAAGAATGCGGCAGATGTTTGGAATAGTCTTTTCTTACTCAGTTTAGATAATTACAGAGTAAAGATTACATACATTTACCTCTTTGCCAAAATCTTGCTTATACTGGCAAACTCAGTGTGGCCTGACATTTTCTTCACATTTTTCCATGGAGTGCTCAGAAGGAAAGAACCTCCCTGTTAGAAAGCAACCTGATGTTTCATAAGTGTTGTCCCAGTAAGAGTAGCGCTTGCTTAGAATAGGGTGACCTAAAAATGTTTGGACATCATTAACAAATTGACACTGCCACCACAGACTCCACTAATCGGGATATTAAACAGCATAGTTTATGTGCTCTAAGAACATTTTAATGTCTTGCACTGCACATGTTCAGTTTGTGCAGCTAGTGAAGTGAAACTAGCTTGAACTAGAGTTTGAAAAGTAACAGGGAACATCTGGAGGAGCAATAAGAAAAGTCTCCAGAAGGGACAAGCAGACAGACTTCAATTTTAGGAAAGTGGAAAGTGCATTTGGACCATCCAAGGTCATAGGGTTACAAACCATCCTAAAACTGTACAGAACAAGATGTTGACATATGGGCCACGAGCTGGGTAACAAAAGCAGTATCACAGTTCCAGCTGCCAGACAAGAGCAGACTGCTTTGGCAGAGGTTTTACTTTGCAATTAGCCATGTTCTGCATTTGTTCATCTCCTATTTTTCAGTCATGGCCTTGAAATCAAAAGGAAGATGCCTTCTGTCCTCTTACTCCCTTGGGGACACTCTGTCCCAGGCTGGGCAAAAAAGTAAAGTAAGTAAAATTAAGAAGCTCCACTTACTTATTTTTTTTTCCCATGGCAAGAATAGCACCGATTTCATGGCATTTTTCAAAATCATCTTGGTTTTCATGATTTTTCTAATAAAAATAGAAATCTGCATTTTTAAGTATCAACAACTTTCTGTTTCTGTTCCAATGAAGAGCATTTTGACTTAAAACAACTTTTTACTGTTATTTAAATTCTCAAATCTGAAACAGTTTGCCTGACCTAATATCTGTACTTCTGTAGAGTTGCTGATGAACTGACGAAGTTATGCATCCCTATTTCCTTTAAATAGCAATTTTCCTCCCATGTCAAGTTTCCACTGCTATTTCCCCCTAGCTTTGCTTTTCTGAGTTGATAATTTTATTTTCCAACTGTCAAAGTGTCTTCCTCCTTTACTAAGGGCTAGTTACTTGCTCTCATTTTGCCAGTGTTTAATAGTTTGTTTAGACAGAATATGGAAAAGAATCTGGTCTTGGTGATATCTTAATAGATTAATTCAATTCCTGGACTACAGTTTTGAACTCTCACTTTAAATGGGATATCAAGGAATCGGCAGTCCAGAGAACGGCAACCAAGATGGTCAGAGACCTTAAGGTCATGACCCAGGACAAGATGCTGAGGGAGCTGGGCTTGGGTAGTCTGGCAAAGAGGTTAACAGGTGATCTAGTATCAGTCCACCCTTCTCAGTGGTAGCAGAGGGTATGCTAATGGGCAGCAGCCACAAAATGTAGTTGGGGAGGTTTAGTCTGAACACCAGGAAGGCAACTTCTTCAGTAGAAGAGCAGTGCAGCATCGGGACAGGTCACCCAGGGAGGCTCTGAATTCTCCATCCTCAGCTGTTGGATTAAAGACCTCCAGAGGGCACTGACAACCAGCGTTTCTGGCAGCCTGTGAATGCATACCTTGCCAAAATCGCACATGGAATATGACCATAAATCCAAAAAAAACAACAAGGTATCTTCATCAGTTCAGTCCTGTGTTGTGCCACCTAAAGTCTGGTTCTGGCACAGAGAAATAAAAACTAATCTTTTTGTTAAATTGTTCATTTAATACAGAAAAAAGAATTCTGTTTTGCAGGTCTATCCCCTCATATCATGAGCACAGCCAAAAACGCTATTTGGCAGTTAATTATTATTTTAGCTGATAACAGAAAACGTATCAGAAGTCTGGCTTTATAGCTGGAAGATTTCAAGATAATAGAAGGAAAGAGAAGCTGCTGTTACTGCTACTTTAATGGCCCCTTTGGAACACATGGCATGTGTGGATTCATCAAAAAAACCCATAACTGCCATTTAATATAGTGTTGTATCATTATATCAAAGCCACCTCCAGACTCTCAATGAAAGAGGAGCAGTAAGACTGCATTGCTACATCCCTGTGGTTAAGTAAAAAACAGATGGAGCCTACAACTTGTCTGCATAAACAGCAGCATTTCCAGGTAAAAAGTCAAATCGTGAAAGGATATTTTTGTGCCAGGCATGGCATATTTTGGTAACTGTAGTTTATAGTATTTGGTGAGATCTGTTAGACAGAGAATGCAGATGGAAGGCATATAGGTCAGCAACATCCTTAGGACCAACAGAAAATGCCAGACCTTTGCACACTCTAGGAGGACCTGAAGCTAATTCAGTCTGGTTGCAGAACATTAGGACCCAGCTTGAAATGTTATATGTTATCTTACCCTTTGCCAGGCAAAATCATGGCAAAAGTCTCTTGTAGCATCTGAAGTGAGTTAGCTCTGTGTGCGCAGAGAGATCAGTAAAGCAGCATTTGTACGTTTGAGGCAAAGGCATCCTCATTAATATCTGCCACAGCCTGGTCATCTGACCTGGGTATAGTCTGGCCATACTTCTGTGAGGAAAGCAGCTTTTCTTCACAGAATCATGGAATCCAAATGTTCAACCAGAGTCTGACTAGTGCCTGAGGCTGTTTCTAGAAAACCAAATCAGGAAACCACCAAAACCCAGAGTGGGAGAGGGGTATAGTCAGGTTGGATCTTACACTGAGCAGTGGAAAAGAATAATGGTAATACTGCAATTCTAAGTACCAGCAATGCCAAACCCCATCCATGTGATTGCTGTGTTGTGCTTGCAAGGGCAAGTCTTGCGCCTTGGTCTCCACCACTCTGCATGGCCCAGCTTAGCTCTACTGTGCTTCTGGCTCCATCCTCTCTTTCACTTCCCACTACAGAGTCAGCCTGAGGGCATAGGGACAGCTTCTCTGCTTCAGCAGTGAGGATGTGGAGCAATCAAACGTGGCCCCTTCTTTCTCTCTCCCGGACTGCAACACTTATTCCTGCGCCAAGTGCCAAAGCAGAGCGGCAGTATACAGAGTTCACAAATGATGAGAGGACATTAGAGGAGAAATTTTGGTCCAAAAGGGGAGAAAGTATTACCAGGAAGGTGGCAAGAGGAAGAACCTGGAGAATTCACGGCTGGATAAAATCTCCCTCAACCAAGATCAAGTCCCATTCAAACCACAGAGAATGGGAACAAGTGATTAAGTGCAGGATGAGAGATGCAGGACTTCCCTCACAGCCTCCAGAAACCCCACTGACCCTTGTTCATCACGTATAATAATATCACTACATTTGGAGGCCTTGTATACTTTCACATCTGTATTGTGAAAGAATCAGCTGATATCACCCACCGTGAGATCCCCTGAGAATAAACACATAAACTTCCAAAGATCACAGACCGATGCTTATTGCACTGAACTTCCCATACCCAGAAACCTCTGTGCAAGAGTCTACTAAATCATCAGTGCTCGCTGCATGCAGGTAGAAATGAACACACGATGTACCAGAGAGTGGAAAACAAGTTCCCATGATGGGTACAGATGACATGGATTTACTGATAACGTTATGGCAAATGCAAATACAGAGTTGAGTTTTCTTTTATAAGGCTACGGCAGTGTAAAGGAACCTTAACCTCTGTATATGAAAATAAGACTTTTTTTTTGAAATCTAGGAGTTGTTAGGTAAGTGGGTTTGATTACACTAATTTGGACAGATATAGGGAAGACTCAGGAGATGGCAAGAGCTGCATCCCTCCTCATCAGTGACTGTGCACAGTGTGCAAAGTCTGACAGCAGAAAACTCAGGGGGGTAAAGGAAGTACTTATGGTGCTAAAAACTTATTGAGCTAGGAACAGTAGTATTTAAATTAAGGAAGGGAAACAGGAGTTGAAGATGATGGGATGCATCCAGACAGCAAGAGTTGGACTGATGTTCTGAACCAGTGCCAGGCATCTGGAAATCTCTGAAAAGAGGACTGTAGGGGTGCTAAAATATATGGGAAGCGAATGAGTGTTGTTAGCACACTGAGGGTGCAGAGGCAAAAGAGACTCACATAGTCAGGAGACAAACCACAAAACCTCCCTGCAAGTTCAAGTCATGTGAAATGGTTAAGGCAGGGCGGGGGGACAACCACGAACATGAAATAAACAGAGTGCCCATGTTGTCACAAAGCAGAAAAGGGAACTGAACACCTTCTACCTCCTCCCCCATCAAACTCTATGGGCATCTCGTCACATCGGCAGCAGGACAGAAACAGCGCCAAAGCCTATGCTACTTCCAACAGTCAAGTTTTCTGTCTTCACTATATGTCCCTTCTGCCTCTTTCAAAATCCTAGAAAATATTCCCATTACATTTCTCTGAGTGCTATAAACTGATTCACAGAAATAGACGCATATCCAAATAATCTACTTCAGGTTCAGGGATCTGAAGGAAAGTATAAAACAATACACAGCACAGAGCAGATGCTGCTTTAAATCACTTCCTCAAGGAAATGAAGTATTGAATTCCCTGGGGACACATTATCTTCCTAATCTGTTTTCTTCCTAAAGCTGATATCAAGCTTTTAACCGTATCACAGGATACCAATGTCAAACAACTGCCTCTTAAAATCCCCCCCCAACATATTTAGTTAGACATTTTGTCAATGTGTTTTAGAATGTGCTGAAAAGGATCTCAAAAAGGAAATCTGAAGTCCTTTGCAACAGTGATATCTGATGTCTAAAAAGAGGAGCAAGCAGCAGAATGCTAAGCACACAGTTCTGAGCATTTTTTCTTCTGACTCAAAAAGGAAAAATCCACAGAACAAGAACACAAAAAAAAGAATAAAGACTTTTAAATAAAACCAGTAAATTCAATAGAAATGTAGCTGCAAGCTCTGGATGAGTTCAGATGTACAGAACATGGCTAGATGGGAGTCTGCGCCCATGCACACCACATAGACAGCAAGCCAGAAACATGGTGACCCATAAGCTAGAGAAATGATGAATTGCTGTAAGCTCATGTTAGAAGTTAAAGCGAGATCAGCACAAATGACCTTGCCAAATTTATGGTGAGATCATTTAGCAGGAGTGTGGTGATTAGCTAGAGGCCTCCTTTTCCCAACCTTTGCTGAGCTTATCTGCCCCAAACCCCTGGAACAAGCCCAGCCTAACTGAAGGAATTTACTAACTCAACATGTGGAGCAGAGACATTACTTGCCAAAACATGTATACAAAGACCCTTCACACAAATGATATTGGAGATCATGGAGCTAAAGCTATGAGGATGGAAGAAACCAGTAAACAAATCTGGAACTTGTTAACTTTTCTAGATGATAGTCAAGACCCTGAAGTAGATTGGAGTACAGGTTTTGTGAGCAGAAAGGAGGAGACTGTAAATTGAGTACACTCAATGTACTCATCGTTGGATGTACCAGATCCAGGACACTCGTGGGCTGAGTTTTTTATGATCTGTTACAAGAGACAAGCCTGCCCAAATAGTTTATAGTCTACCAAAAGGAGAAAGGTGAATGAAGCATCCTCTTTCTTTGACATCTGGGAAACTGAGATCTAGTGATATTCTTACCCAGCTCCTCAGCTCAATCTCAGTGGTAGTCAGGTGCGCAGTGCCGTACAGTACCTGAGCCTAAGGGATATGCAAAAGGACATTGGAAGTCCAGAAACTGAATGCCATCTAGTATGAAACTAATCCCTTAAAGCTGGCACCAATCTGAGATAAATGTAAGAGTCTCTTCGTAAAAGACTCTAACCTATCTGGGGATCATGTTAGAAATCACCACCATCACTGCTTTCAGTCAAATGAAAAAATAATAAAGCAATTCCAAAGAGGGCATCTAATAAGACATGGAAAACCATGAAGTGTTTTTACATTATTATTAATTTTCTAAATGCTGTCATTAACTTCACCTGAGCTACAGGCCCAACCAACCAACCAACAAACCAATCTCCACTTCTTTCTTAAGAAAGGAAAAAATATGCTGCTTTCAAGACATGTCCATCAGGAGGGCAAAGTTTTGGAGTTCACAGCCATTTGAGGGTCAATTCATCCCCTTAAAGGCAGAAAAAGAACTTTCTTCTTCTCAGTGAATATAGAAGCTACTCAGTTCTTACACAACCAAGAGGATATCTGATCATCTTTCCCCCAGAAAAGGCAAGAAAGAAGAAAGCCCTCTCACAAGACATATTCACTTTTGTTTATCTAGAAACATAGCTGGAGAGAAGAGGAGAGTAGGAGAAAATCAGTATTGATTGGGACCTGGAGGTGCCAATGCAGTAAGACATAGTTACAAATAAGACTACTAAAAGGAGCCAATGTCAGCAGCTTGCTTTTAACAGCAGTTGCTTAAGAGAAGGGAATTTCCTTTCTAATGTAGACCACATAGCCACTCGGTTATTGCACATGGATGCATCTTGTTCGCTTCTCATAGTCACTGCAAAGGATAAATGGCAGCCGGAACAGCATGACTAAAATATGAATGCCTTAAAAGAATATTGATGCTAACAAAAGTCAGATGATTTGCACAGTCAAATTAATTTAGAGCTAGTCAACAAAAAAAACCCACTGACAATCAAATGCATATGCACGATGCCTCCAAAAATGTCCCTGAGGAAATCACCAGCTCACTGTCCAGTGTTGTAAAAGATTGCAGATTTGGTTATAAGCAGCTACCGCATTTGCAAGACACTCAGTAGATCAGTGGGATCTTTTGCACTGATGAGATTATGTGTAAAAGGCCCCACTCTCCTCAGCTTCTCCGTGCGACTAGCTGCGCTCGCAGCTGCTGGATGCAAACCCTGGGCCCCTCTCTGCTGACAGCAGAGGAGGAGGTCACTGCACTGACTACACAAGAGACTCGATAACTACTCTAGACAAAATGCCTAACTTTAGGGCTGCTAAAGGTAGAGAAGGTAAACTCTAGATTGAAGTGCTAGGGCATGACTTTGCTACTTGAACTCAGCTTTTAGCATCTCTGTGTCTGCAGAACAGGGATGGTAAAGCTTCTTTTGCTGTAAGAAACAAACCCTGAAGACTGTGAGTTGCCCAGACCATGGAGGAACATGCAGCTGCCATCAAGGGGGATGGCAGCCAGAGAATAAGGGCAAGGGAGATCCCAAGAGAGTTTCTCTATGAAGATATCAGTATGGATAGGGAGAGGTAGGAAAGCCAGAGCTGCTAAAAGGGCTATAGGCCCATGGATATACTGGTGATGTGCCTGGGAAGAACAACTTTCTATCCACTCACCCATAGAAAAATCAGTATTCGGCTTGTATCATATGAATTTTGCTGAATATGACTTTCAAAGGTGTCTGGAGGACTTCAAATGCAGGAGGACACCACAGATGAGCACCTTCAACCCATGTACTTTAGCAAAAAGACAAGGTTTCTCCATTTTGTTCACATAAAAGGAACTATTATCAGCAGCCAGTATATTCCTCAGCCTGGATATACTTGTAACTCCACACCAGTAGCAGAGAGGTTTCGCTTAGGATGCCACAGCCAGATGCAGCCAGGTCCCCACCAATGGGGGTGATACCACCAATGCCATCAACTAAATAGCCATACAACACCAGAATGAAAACAGACACAGATGTGATGAAGATTTTTCTCTATAAAGGGCTGAAATACCCTTGGCATGTAATTTATCCCAAGCTGAAGTCCAGTAGACACCTTCTCATCTCATGCAATAAAAATTCTGTTTACAGAATTTTGGTACATCGGTCTTCTGCTGATGCCCTTGCCAGGGATTTTATTGATTGAATTTTAATTACTGTGAATTAAAATTAGAAGGTATAATTAATTTCTCCTCCACGAACACACCACCAGAAAGTGGGGGTTGCAAAAGAGAGAAGTGTTTTCACCAAAAGCAAGAGGAAATCCTGTTCTTTTTGAATAAAGTGTTAAACCACAACAGGATGTGAAATGTGTGGGGATGTGCAAAAAAAAGAAGAAGGAAAAAAAAAGGCTGCTCTGGACAGAGGCAAGAGGGGAAATTTGCTTTACGGAGAGAAACTGGTGATGTTGAAGCAACACATCTGCAAGATTTGAAGGGTTAAACTGTCTGTTTACTGAGCCATTGAGTAGGAAACACACAGCTGTATCAACAGGAAAGTGGAATCTGGAGTCAGAAGTGCATTTTTTAACGTGTCCTTTTCTTCCTCAAATCTACCAAGGAGATTAACAGCTGAGATTTCATACAAAAAAAGAAAGACCTCGACCGTGCAAGTTCTGCAGCAACAAAGCACAGAGAGGGGAGAGAACAGGCTCCAGTGTGCTGGCAGCCGGACGGCACTTATCAGCAATAGCATCCACTTTCCAGGCCACCACGAAGAAATAAAGCCTATTCAAAGTTCAAAGAAGTCTCACACAATGGGAATTTACTGGCTTGAGGATGACTGCCAGGCCCTAAGGTTGAGCTGAGCCAGGAGCAGCCAAATCACTGTGGACCAGACCTCCCATGATCGTCCATCTCTCAACATACACCCCCACATTTTGCCTGGTCTCCAGGCCACTTTTCTCCTCTCTCCCCTACTCTCCTTGGCTGAATAACCCTATGAAGTTATAATTTTGATTTCCTATTTCTCCATTTCTTCAGCCAAGCTCACAGCCTCAGAGGAGTGTCCAAGTCTCATTGGTTTCAATTTGGATTCAGACACAAAGTAGAGAAAAATAAAGAGATATTAGAACACTGGTGTTGATCTGGTCTCAGGTTCCTGACCCTACACAGAGGTCCCGTTAGCTTTCCAAGAAAACAGTTGAATTCAGCATTTTAATTGTAACACACAAGGGCTGTTCTCCTCCCTTTTCCCCCCCCCCCCCCCCATTTCTGTTACAGAAACTATCTGTTAATGTACTGTGTAAGCGTGGGACAGTGTTCATTGTCTGAAACCCCTCTAGCTCATCAGAACAACAGAAAAAGGCAGAAAATGCATTTGGCTTTATCAGAAGGTGAGCAAAACAATGTGAGATTTGTTACTCCCATGGCACTTGGGGTATCCTTCCTACTCAGCCCCTTTTATTGGGAAAAACAAAACACAGAAACACAAGCAAGCAAACCTTTTACAAAGAGACTGATGCAAAGTGAGAAGGAACAACATTTTTTTCCAAATACACTCATTTTGTAAGCCAACAACTAATAATTTGAAGCCTGCTACAAACTGCACTGTGGCTGAGGGGAGTTTAGGGCTGACCCTTGGGAACCAGGGTCTCACACCCCCTATTCACAGAGCCCACAACCATTAACTCTCCAAACGAGAAGGGAACAGATACTGCCTGCTTTTTTAGTGGCTTTTCAGCAGAGGATGCCTGGGTTTGACATTCACTCTGCTATGTTTTTGTCTTATTTTTCATCTTTAAGAGTGATTTAGATCCATATCCTGGGCTTTTTCAGGTGATTACCAAATTCAGGATAAATGTTGATATATCATTTCATGCAGTAGATCTCAACAGCATCAGATAATCCATATAGGTAGCAGTTTGGCAAAAAAAAAAAGAGTGAAAACTGCAGGGAGTGTTCATCACTTAAACTTGAATAACATTAAAAGGAGATAAGATGACCACAAAATATTATGAGATTAAAAGATACAAAAAAGCACTGGGGCTTTCCACAGGCAGAGGCTCAAAGCCAGGGCAACGGCTAGGAGGCAGCAGGTACATTCGTAACGTTAAGATAATTTGGAATGACTACTATTCAAATACCTCATATAGATTTATTCTACATTAGTGAGAAGGGAATAAAAGAATGGTTTTGTTCCAAAACTGCTTCTTCAGCACAGAACTGGGGTTCATGAGGAAGTTCCCATCCACAGATGCTCTGAGATCTTCTCTGCAGCTCTCAATTTAAGAGAAGTTTCTTTTTAATAGTTTGGCTACTTGATAGCATTCTTTAAAGAAAATCTTGAATTCAGATTCAAAATATTCACCTTGATGTTCTCTCACAGTCATCAAGCTCCCTTACCTTGTCATGGACAATTTCTCTACTTCTTGTCTGTGTTGGTCTGGATTTCCATGGAGCACCACATTTAAAATGCTACAGACCTGGTATGGGAAGGATGCTTCTTTTGGCTGCTAGCTCATGGCTAGGAACATAATTCTTTCCCTTTCTGAAAATCAGCAGGGCTTGGCCCAGAATATTTGGCTTGCAAGACTTGGATAAACGTGGTTAAGCCCTCATGTAAGTTCACACGGCCATCGCGTTGCAACACAGTTTTGCAGCAGGCATTTGCCCATCTCCTACTCTGGAGCCCCATATCAAGAGGAGGCCACCTGAGGCTGTGGGTACATGGACACCTAGGTCGCTATAGGTTTAACTGCCTTGGCCAGCCCCACGCTGTAGCCCCAGGGAGCAGTATGTCCTTGATGCTGACAGGATAACAACATGGGGTTCTCTCACCCACGTTTTGGCAGCCCAAAGCAGTAGCTGAGCAGAGCATCAAGAATGAAGAGTCAGGAGGATCGCAGGGAGAGACAGCCAAGGGGAGATGGAGAAAAGACCACCCATGTAAGTCTTTCCATGTGAGGCTTGAGAGATGGGCTGATCCAAACAACTTCTCTAAGGGGTATGTGCTTTTTTGGCAAGAACTGCTACAGGGCAACAGTCAGCAGAGTGACGGCTACAGACAGCATCTTGTCCCATGTGCTATGAAAGAGGAGGAGGGGTGGTGATGAGTCCATGAACGGGGGGAACAGGCTGTTCCTGATGAGCTGTCCCAGAAACAGCAAAAAGAGTAAACTCAGGCAATGGGAAGGAAGTGGTTCAGAAGACGTCGGAGCCAGCTCTCAAGCCAGCCTGGGCTTTGCACTACAATCATTATTCCAGGCATGCTTGAAGCTCAGACCCTGTTTTAATACGCAACAGAAAACCCCCAAAAGCATCTGCACCTTCCCTCCCACCCCCAACAAAAGCTGACACATTGCAAATGGGGAAGGAAGGAAAAAGAGAGAGGCCAGTAGATTTGCCCTTGGCTTTTACAAGACTTTGGGGACAAAACCATTGCTTTTGAATTAAATACAGTGGAAATCACAAGCAAGGAAACAAGAACACCTCCGGGCACAAATTCACGAAGAAAAAAGAAAAGGAGTGAAGTTATTAGTACAGGAAAATTATGTATTGTGCTGGAGAATGAATCCTCGTGCCCCTGAAGTCAGTGGAAACAGAACTGAAATTCAGGGCTTTGGTAAAAAAGATGCCAGAGAATGAACCTAAAATAACTGGTGCAAGCTGTAAACATGAAGGCTGATATATTTGGAGGTATTAGCTCTCTGGATGGGAATGCACACATAGCACTTGCATGAGCAAGCAGAGTATGTCACGTTCTGCTTCTAGGAGGGATTGCTCATGGTGGAAAGCAGCACCTTTCACAAGGAAGAAATTATTGAATAACCCTGTTTTAATCTGGGGCCCAAGAGATGAAGTGACTGTCCCAAAGGCAGACAGGATGTCTGTGGCAGAGCCAAAAATAGCAGTTAGATTTCTTGTTCCTACACTGTAACCATACCACGATCCCTCCTCCTACACACAGCTAATAAACTAAGTTGTTTAGTTCTTACTGGATGCAAAAAAGAAATCGTTCCACAGAGCCGACTCTTAGATGCTGTCAGTTGCTCAGTGTTTTAACTTTCAACCATCACATGCATCTGATGCCTGCAAAAGGGCAAGACTCTTTCACCTCTCCAACACCTTCAGATCCAGCAAATCAGTGGTGATCAGCAGTTTATAACCTGATGCGTCTGTGCAAGGTGATGATATGTGTCCTTCACACATGATTCACTCTTGCTTGCATGCAGCTATGATACCTGCTGGGGCCCAGGTCTAAACCAGCCAGGTGACAAAATTCTCGTTTCTGATCCAGAGACCTGCTGACACCATGAATGGCGTAAAATAAAAAAAACAAACCCCCTTACTCAGGCCAGGATATTGCTGCAGCTTTACCACAATCCACAGACATGGGGAGTCCCGCACCCTGGCACTGAAGCACTTTGGCAGGTCACAAGGATTAGACTTCACGCCCACCAGCACCCACGTGCCCCCTGAAAAACACACCATGCAAACGCTGCCGCTTTCCCATCCTAAACAACCCCAAACCGGAAAGTGGCAACATCTCAGCCCTTAAACAGTTAACGCTGCTGCTTTCATACGTAGAGGAGGACACCAGCTATGTGTTTTGCCTCCTGGAGGATAAAGATGAACTTCTAATTATACGGGTACTGACAGTTTTGCTTGTCTCTGAATAACTGGTGCTGGCTGCCAGCAGCCCGCAGCAGGCCGAGCAGGAGGGGGGGCTGCGCCCAGAGCCTACTCGCAGCACAGGTTCGGTCTCCGAAATCCCCGACACGCGAGGGCAGTGTTGGTGCGCAAATGACAAGGTTGTGGCGCTCCCCAGCAGCCCTGCACGGCACCCTGCTTCTTCCGAGCATCCCCCTGGGCCAAGGCTGCTCCACAGACGCGATTTGTGCCAGAAAAACCACATTTGGGAAGCGTATGGGGAGGGAGGTGTTAAGCCAAAATATTTATGTGCCGCTTTAGAGGCAGTTTTTCTAAGAAAGCTTCCCCTGGATTTTACAGGGTGAACAATAAAACCAGCATCAACACCTTTACGGTCATATAGTCACATGGGAAAGAGACAAATGCAATTCTTTAATGATTCCTCTATAAAATGGTACAATCGTCGAGGATGCAGAGGTTTTAAAGGGGTCTCAACTGTTCTGCCATAATATCCATTTATTCCTCCTATCAAATACTCCAGCCTCCCAGATGATACTCTGGAAAGCATTTTAATATTGCTGGGAGGAGAGCAGGAAACAGTCAAAAATATGGCACAAACATCTTCTTGAGTGCAAACAGACTGCCTATATGATACGTATGGAATAACCGACACAAAACATAAAAATACAGGGGGGGATGTGGGTATATGCATACGTGTATTATATATATGTATATGTAAATCACACAGAATTAAGCATATCAACTAAAAGAAGCAGAAGCTTCTTATCTGAGCCTGAAACCAGGCACGTAATGCATCATTCCACTGCAAACTCAGGAGCTCACCCACACCTGGGCAGCTTTGGCGGGTGAGGAATTCACCAGCCTGCACGAGCACAATCACACCAACTCTTTGGGGAACCCCAGTGCACTGAGGAAGCTAAGTACAGGTTTTGATGCAAAATCTGGAAAAATAAGTCAAGTGACCCCCAGAAATCCACTACCTCAGAGACATCAGCTTGCAGCTCCTCTGACCTTTATGTATTTTTAAATGTAATTTTAAAAATGTACACTTGGCACTCTAATAAAACAGTGAAAATTAACAGTGAATAATCTCCATAAATGAACTGTGGCGTTAAATATCAGGGATGTCATTATATATTTAACTACAGTAATTGCAATACCTAGGGTCAAATGTGGAAGAGAAAAAGAAAGAAGCCAACTGAATTTGCCCTCATTCTCTTACGTCAATGTATATCAGCCCACACACAGATGCTGTGGGTATGACCTAGTCCTCCAAGACCACGATCCAGCAGGAAATATTGCCGGCAGTGCTTATAAATAAATCACCTGCTGAATGGCCCAACTAGTTAATGGAACCTGGATATTTTCCTAATTAATTTTCCACCCCTTTTTTCCTCATAAAAATGTAACTAAGGAGTTTTATAGTGTAATCCACTTGCAGACTCTCAGCACTGGCTGCAGTTTTTGTGGTTTGGTTCTTCCTTGCTAAACAGCTAAAATGACCCAGCTGTTACTCCAAAACCAGGGAATTAGTAGCCTGCGGGCAGCCAAGTACATGTGCCAGCCATTCGGAGGAGCGCTTAGTTTCCCCCATACGGATTTCGATGCCTCTGCCTTCTTATCAGCCCAGATACAGAAGGTTCCCTTTGTCACAGCAGATATAAGCTGGTGATCATAAATGTGAGCTATAGCCTGCTTGGTCATCAGACACATCCAGGAATATTTTGGTGGACTTCAACACCCAGAAAGGAGGATCCACAAGTCCAAAAAACACAGATGCAGAGTGACCTCTTGCACCACAAATATGAGAATGCCACAGACACCATTTATCAGGCATGGCAGTGACAATGGCACAAGTGTTTAGAGCACAGTCAGGAGATGCTTTAAGATAGTGATGGCATTTTTGGGGGAAGTTACCAGTCTCTCTGCAGAGTCCTGGTACGTTAGTTGTCTGCCCAGTGCAAGAAGGCTGGCCCCTGCATGGAGTAAAACAAATTCACCAGAGTCACTGCTTCAGGTGATTAGCGTTGCCCCCAAAAGGCACCAAACTGGGTTTCAGCAAAGCCATGCTCCCTTCTTTTCTCTATAATCTTCCTTTCAGAGGCCAAGCATACGTATATAGATATGAGGAAACTTCAGCAGGAGAAAGAAACAATCCCCCACTCATCTTGCTGTCTCTTGTTACTCAAAAAGCTTCAGTAAGAAAACACCAAAAATGAAAGCAGGATGGTAGTCTGGAAAACTGGTAGAGCATGGAAAGGAATTGAAACTTTTAAACCACTCAAAAATTAAAGTTTGAGTTGCATTTGTAAATTCTATAAAGGGGAAAGTGCTACTGTGCACATATAGCTAAAAAATCACTACCTTCTGAAACAAAAAAAAACCCACCAAAACAGAATTACAAAGTTGCTTACTACTACTGACTTTACTGTGTTCTTTCCATTATATACAGATACTACATATAGTAATTCCATGTTTCTAAATCTAATGTAGCTACTAGCTCAGTCAAGCTAGACAGTTGTATGCTAAAGATGTAATAATAAAACCAATGCTTCATATCCACCTGGAAGCCTTCCACTGGAGATGATTTCAGTATGCTAGGAAGGGAAAGAACAAGTTCACTTTAAGCTGAGTAGGAGGAGTTTGTTTCAGCTCTAAGAAAAAGGTATAAAAGCAGCCAAAGCATTACAGATATTGTGAGTTCTGTTCATCCGAGTGTCAATGAAATGCTGGACCAAGTGACCTTGCTATGCTGCCCCATCACCAAGCACGAGACATTTTTTCTTATAACTCCTTCTGAATCTGCAAGGCAAGCTCTTAGGAGAAGGTCCTTTTGCAGGGCTGGAATTGCTCCATGACAGCAAAGCCCTAACTGCGTGCACGTCCAGCAACATCAGGATCCAGGTGACTCATAAGCCTCTAAGGATGATGCACGAGCCCACAATTATTTCTGCAAATAGTTCTCAGGTTTTCCTTTGGGCTCATTGCATGCCATTCTGGAGTTCATGAAACTTGGCCTTCCAACTTGCTCATCTCTTATTTGCTTTATAGGTTAAGTAGAATGACAGACTCAGACTAATAAAACAGAAGAACATCATGGGAGCTATTGAGAAAGAGACGAGGAACACAGAGATGACAACACAGTCCTGGAATGCATTACCAAACCAAGTGTTAGAAATTCATTATTTAAGTTGTGCTGCAAAGCTTAGCTTATCTTCTTCCACAGCTATTTCAGCCTAAAGGCTCTCCTTTCCTTCCCCATCCACAGGAAGAATTACTTGTAGAGCAGAGCCAGCTGTTGGCACCCACAGAGGTAAAAATGTCTTTCTCCCTTCTACTTTCCCACACCTAGCCCAGATGCAAGGATTACAAGTCAAAGCCCAGCAGCAGTCTACTAGAAGGCACAAAGGATTAAGAGGACTCCAGAAGCTTCACCCAGAATGCCAGAAAAAGCAGCAGCCAACAGGGAAACACGTAAGGTTTCAGTATGGATGCAATAAATAACAGAGGCACCAGTGGAAGTGCCTCCCAGAGCTGGGAGACCACCAGGGTGGAGGAGAACCAGTGAACCTCACCCACAGCTAGGAAATCCAAACTAGCACTGGAGAATATCCACACAGAGCTGCTAAAGCAGCAGAGTCAGAGTCCCTTGACCCAGGAACACATCTGTAAAAATAAAGCCCTGTGATCCCCCTGCCAACCTTCAGCAATGGGAGGCTGAAGGTAACTCATCTCAGGATGCAGCAAACCCTGGGTGGGACAAAACTTGGAAGAGGGAGTGATGGGGAAGCTGGGTGCTGTAAGCCCGTCCAAGAAACTGGGTCTGACTTCTTGGTAGACATCAGAACACAGAAGAAAAACAAATGGGTAGACTTTTCTGGGCCCATCACTGCCAAGCTGACAGCTGTCAGTCAAAGTTTCTATTTAATAGAAACAGAAAATTCTACTTTTAACATAAGCACCCTAAGAATGAGGATGGTTGAACTATATTGTAAGAAAGCAAAGGGGGAAACAGGGAGAACATCTTAATCCAGGGTGCCTACCTGCACCTCCTGGTGACAAACTTAACTCTGAAAGAGTGAGGAAACCTTACCCTGCTTTCTGGTCCATAACATGAGGCACTGCCAGGTTCGATACTCAAATGTATCTTCAGCTGAAGCTGTGGGCGTTCAGCTTTTGCTGGGCCACAGGTGCCAATGTTCACATACATGATACTATTTCTTTTTTTTTTTTTAAAACAGCTTCATTTCCACTCGTGTCTAAGGTCTAGGGCTGTCCAGACAGGAATGCTCAAGACCCCTCTGGGACACTGAGGCCATCCAAAAAGAGCAGTTCTCAGTAAGCTGAGCACTGGCAAGATGCTAAAGCAACTCTTAACATCCCAACGTGGGAGCCCAGAGCTTCTGAAGAAATAAGTCAAATGTCTCATGTGGGTGTGGAGGACTTCTGAGATTTTTGACCAGTGCCTTTTCCTAGCACCTGGGAAAGGCAGAAGCTAAACATGCACAACTCTTTCAAAGGACAAACACCCAGCATAATCATGTAAATCTTATGCTTTTGCTAAAACCCACAGCTATCATTTTTAACTGATGCCTTTCCCTGGAGAAGCTCCACTGGCAGAGAACTCGTACTGCAGGCAGGACTGCTGCAGTATGAAACGGGGACAGGACCTGCCTGAGGGGACACAAACAGGCAGTGGCACAACTGCGGGGGGGGGGAGGAAGCCAGTTCCTGTCCCCAGCTCTGTCTTGGTTAATGCTGGCAAAGAGACTGTTGCGCACTGGCAGCTGATGGCTATCAAAGCAAATTCAGACACTGACAGGAGAAGTTATGAAGAAAATGCATAAAAGCCTGCTGCTCTCGGCAAAAACTCTCTGTGTGTGTTTGTGTATTTAGGAGGCATCGTCACTTCGTCAGAAACAGACTCGGGTCCAAACCTCTGATCCATCTGAAGCACATTCAGTGCTACCTTCAGGATGTTGCCTCGGCAATGATTTCATTCCGCAAGTGGATTTGTGAGGGGGGACTGCCAAATAAAAGACCAGCTTTGCGAATGCCCCAGGTATGATGCAGCCATACCCATGGGGATTATGTCTACCAGCTTCGAGCCACAAGATACTCATTGGCATAGCTGAATCTTCAGCTGCTATAACCAGAGTAATTTTAATTGACATCTACAATTTATGGTAGTGTAGGATAGGAGCCCCTCTAAAGGGAAGTGTATCGACCCTGTCTCTGGTAACCAGATGGTGTCAAGCAACAGGGAATGGTGGGAAGGTTAGAAGGATGAGACACATCAACTTTGAACCCATGCTGCCTAAGAGTATCTATGCATTATTATCCATGTTGCAAGCCTGTAGCCTTCCGTTATGAAGCACTCAACAGACAAACCTCAGCTCACCTCCCCTGGAGAGCCACGGGATTTTTGCAGGCAAGAATAAAGGTGTCTGGAACCTTTAGCATTAGATTATATAGATTATAGATTATAGATTAGATTAGATTATAGAGCTGATAGCAAAGCAAATAGATAAATAAATAAATCAATCCGTAGCCTTTTCTTTTTTTTTTTTTAATTGGTTCAAGTTTGGTCAGAATGTGGTTTTGCCTGGAAGAGCCCAAAGAAATGTAATCATTTTTTCCTGCCACCAAATCCAAACATTTTACAAATGAAATTCTTGGCCTCACATCTGTGCCAATAAATCTTATAAAAAGGAGAAGGGAAAACTGTGCATTACAGTTCTCAAACCACTTTCCACACAGCCTGAGGCAGCCCTGAACTTGGGTCATTGTCAGTTATTATCTAGTGAAATCAATGCTCATAAAGGAGATGGTGCCTATATAAAACTGTCTTCAAACATCTCTCTGCTTCCTTCCTCCCACTAAAGCCAAAAGCCTGGTGTTTGTGTGCTGTGACTGCCATCACATCAAATAAAAGTGTCCATACCTGCCTACTTGTTGATGCTATTTGCTCTTTGACCTGTTGCTTACAAGCACCATTAAAGGAAAAGTCTTCAGGTTTGCATTCGCCTCTTATCCACGCACCACCCGTTCCTCCACTTCAAATATTTTAGAAACCTCCAATGCCGTTCTTCTTCCTATATAATCTCCTTTACTAATTTTCTACAAAGTGCAGAATTGCTTTTCTAATCATCACCCTGGTTTGGGACACTTTGTCCCATTTGAACAGGGGGTCTCATATCTGCTGAGTCATCAGGACTAGAGGCTGAAGAGCCTGGCTCTGATTCCTCAGTGTACAGCACTGAAAGAGGCCAACGCATTCAGCCTTAAAGCTCTTGCTGCAGAAATGACTCAGGCACTGAGGAATCTCAGCCTAGTTGACGGGACTTGGGCTCCCATGGTCTCTGCCCTTATAATCTATGGAAAAAAAAATTAAGAAGTGTTTGAAAGCTTATGCCTGAAATTCAAACTATGCTCAGCTATTTTTCTTTTTGCAAACCCATCACCTGTGCAGTTATGCCCCAATACAAAGCCTTGTTGATAAAACTGTTTAAGAACTCAGTAACTGCCTGTAGCTTAATACAGTACTGGGGGACAGGGGACACTCCCACAGAACCTGATAGCTGCCTTCTGAAATGCCCTTTGAGACCTGCCTGACCTTGCCATACTAACTCCTCTGCCTTTCTCCCTGGAACAAGTATATTCCAGTGTATTCCAGTATATTCCAGATAGTCAGCCCCCCTCTTTCCCAGTGGAGCATCTTTTTCTGTCCATATGTCTTCATATATGTGGAGTGACAAGTCCCCAGGGAGACCACAGGGCTTTGCCTGTGCACAGTGACCTGCCTGATGCTACCACTCCATGGAAGCCCCTGCAGTGTTGGAAAGTTCTTTATTACTGTTGTGATGATGCCATCAAAGATGCAACACAATAGACAATGGGGTGGGGTGGTGTCAGAGCTTTATCAGCACTCATCTGTTATGAGCCACCCTGTGACTTAGCTGAGATATCTCTCATGAGCAGGGTAGCCATGCCAGCTAAATATTCACAATATCCCATACCATTTGCAATATCTCTTGCTCCTTCAGACATCCTTCCCTTGAACAGACCAAACTAAGCCTGCTCTTCTCCCAAAAGTCCTTTAAGTATTACACAGACTAATAATGCCTCCCACTTGCTCTCCCCAGCCCCTCTCATCCCTCCATGCTATACACCCTTTTCATCCCCATTCCCCCACTCCCTTACGTACGCCAGACAGAAATCTGCCCTTCATCAGCCTACCAACGCCCCATCACATCCCAGTTCAGGTGTGGAGAAGACCCACAGAAAGCCAGTTCATTACTGGGGAGAAATCATCCCTACTCAATGGTTTCTAAGCACAATCTTCTAAGGTCCAACTCTGCGGGTGTGTTCAGGAGGTGACAGTGTCCCTGGGATGCTCCGGAGAGACAGAGCTTCACCTGCTCTGTTCGATGGAGAGCTTGAACTGAAACAGTCAAGACTCTTTTTAGGCTATTTTTGATACTGTTTTGAACTCTTTTTTAGATACACTTTAGACCAAACATGCTGCCAGCAGCATTTGGATTGCACTCACTTAACTCACCCCACAGCAGGCGCATGTGTCTGCATGCACTCACACATACTTTCATGCTACAGCAACTTTTTTTACTAACATCTTTGATATCAAAGGAACCCAGGACAACCACTGTAAAATTTACAAGGCTCACACAGATCTCCTCTAGTAACACTGGGGGGGGCTCCATCTGTGTGACTTTTTACTTGCTCAACAAAAATCAACTGAGGTAAGAATCAACTTACCTCAGAGAGCCCAAGAGGTGCATTTTGTTTGTTTGCTGTTAGTTTTGTGTTTTGCTTTGTGTTGTATTTTTTTTTTCTAGAAAAGGAACCATTATCAGTCCATCTCCACATTCACGCAGGACTTATCGCTTTGCCATCTGCTTTCACACAGGTGCATCTGGTGTACCACACCACGCGTGCTACTTTCTTGCTTAAAAGCTCCGCTTTATCTCGCAACACACAAGCCAACCCCTGATGCCAGCAGCCCTGCAAAGCAAAGTCCCCCCTGTGCAAAGCAGTTGATGTTAGCCCCCTCCGAGCAGAAGCGGTGCTCAGACACAGCTTCACACGTGTCTGGCTCAGGGAATGCCACAGCCTCAAGCCGGGCAGCCCAAGCGGGTGCCTAGGATCCACCCTCTGCGCCTCTTTTTCGGGGTCCCCAGGGCTCCCCGAGCCCTGAGTCCAGCGTTGCCTCCGGGGATGGGGATGAGGAGGAGGGACATCGCGGGTCCCGACGCGGCCGCTCAGTCGCTCTCCCGCTGGGGACAGGCGCTCCCCGCACCCACTGCCTCCCTGCCGAGATGGTCACCTTCCTAAACACAACAGCTCTCAGCAACCGGCTCTCTCCCCCGGGGATTTTACACAAGCCGCAAGCACGCAGCGGGAAAGGAAAAGCAAAACGCAAACACCTTCTGAAATGAGTGCCTTTCCCATTCAGGTTTTTCCAAAGAGGGGGGGAAGGAAAGCAGCTACCGCCTGCGCCGATCGGGCAGCTACAGAGATCGGGAGAGGGGGAAACAAACCCCTCCTCCTCTGCCGGCCCCGAGGCAGCGCCGGCAGCGGCACACCTGCGGGGAGCGGCCGGCGGCACCGCCCGGCCCCGCTCCCGGTCCCGGTCCCGGTCCCGGTCCCGGTCCCGGTGCCCGTGCCGGTGCCGGTGCCGGTGCCGGTCCCGGTCCCTGCTATGGCACGGCACAGCCCCAGCCCCGTTCCCGCGCCGGTATCGGCACCGGCACTGCTTCGGTCCCGGCCCCCTTTGGGCATCGCCGCCCGTCGGGGACCTGCCCTTTCCACTCCAACCCGCTCCCCTAACAGCCTCACCCTGGCTGCTTCGGGCAGGAATGGGTGATCCTTTCCTCCTTCTTTTGCTCCACAATACAAATAGTAGCAATAAAAGGAAAAGAAAAAAAAACCAAACCCACAACAACCCACACTACAGTTTTCTGTGCAGATCCACCTGGATGCTGAGCAGAGATGGACTCAACTCAAAGACACTTCTGCACTCTTTCCTCCTTTCCTTTCCTTCTTTCCTTTCCTTTCCTTTCCTTTCCTTTCCTTTCCTTTCCTTTCCTTTCCTCCACTGATCACCTTTCCCTCCCCCCTCTCACATCTCCCACCTCCCCAAAGCTCACCAGTGCCCACCTTCCCGCATGCACCGCACTCGGCTCTCCCAGCCCACCGTGCATTAAATGCAAGTGTGTTTGCAGAAGACGAGTCTCTCCTGCAGTTTCCAAACTCACCTGCAAAATGCTGCTTGCTGCTAGAATCCAGGGCAAAAGCCACCTCATCCCTGGAAGCCGGGATTAAATACATTGATCGAACCCAGATTTAGAGCCGTTTTGAACAAAAACACCACTTTGGGGAATGCAGAGCAATCCTGAACTGGCAACCTAGCCTAGGCACTCTGCCTTTTTCTCTTGGCTCTTTGGGGATTTTATTAAAGACAGATCTGACGTCAGGGTGAAGGACAAGCCCTGCATTTTTCCTCTGGAGAAACTTTTCCTGCCTTCACTTCTTCATTTTTGTGTGTGGTGTTGTCCCACCTCCTGCATTTCAGTGTATCGCCGTTAGCCAAAGGGCTCTTAAAGGGAAAGCTGCAGTGCCGTGGTCCATCGCACTGCGATTTTAGCACTGCACTGAAATGCTCAGAGCTTACACCTCATTTTGCTCATGGCATTCAGACTCTTGCAACTTAGCTAGTACGGCAAGAAACATTTGATCTGGCTTTACTGATTATAATTAATGACCTGACGTATACAAATATGCACAGATGTTTGATTTATTTAAGCTTTTAAAAAGAGTGGCTTCATTTGAAGTGCAGAAGGATGTTTGTCCTGCAAGCTCACCCCGCGGGAGGCAGTCTGCCGGCTCCCTCAGGACCCCCCTCTTTACAGAGCAATCCGCATGGGAAATGAAAGGAAGGGCACACTATCCTCTGCCATGCTACGCATCCCTTCTGTGATTTTGGTGGAGTGTATCAGAGTATGCATCAGCTCCTGGGCCCAGTTATATTTCTATGCTGTGTCAGCAGTAGGCATAACAAATATTGCCCAAGTACATGGGAGTGCAAACCCCACCCTGAACAGAGCTAAACTCTCTGACGACCTGTATCCCTGTTAGGCATACCCTGATTTTAGCTGGGTCATCTCTGATGTGTTTTTCTCCTTTCACCTACACAAAGGCACAGTATTTTCCCTCACCCCTTTAAAACTGAATTTGAAAGAATTTAAAGTCTCTTTCATCCTTAAACTGAAACAGAATAGTATAAGGAAAATGCAAAGGGAAGAAAAATCGTATTAAATGGCTTTACAGATCTTAAACCCAAGAAAGAGTCGAGACATGGGCTAGAAGAGATGTCAAGGTAAATTTGAAAGTAGGCAAACCTTCCTGCTTGGTATGGCAGGCTGGGCAGTGATGGGTGGGTGAACACTCTGATGGCCAAACTAGAACTGAGATGGTGCCTTAACCTCTGCTCAGCCTTGGCTACCTCCTGTAACTCAGGCGTGACAGGTCAGGTTGGGGTGAGCCACCCCCAGCCCCCCCAGCAGCCATCCCAGCCCTCCAGGGGAGCTGGCACTGCGGTGGGGTTTGCTCCCTGGACCTGGCATGGCTGAATGCTCAAGGCTGCGGCTGACGGCAGGCGGGGAGGGGAGAGCGAGGAAGCTCTACTCCAGTAACGCGTGTTCTTGCAGTAACTTTCATCCCTTCTTGCAGTGTGATGTGACATGAGCGGTTTAATGGTTTTACACCAGCTGGACCAGGGAGCTCTAAAAGGACCAGATTTTTTGTGTGATAGTCTGGACACCCGGCTGCCCTGGGAAATGATTCAGCCAGAGCTTGGCTGCAAGCTGGAGGAAGTGCCACCGTTTGTCTTCCTCCTCCAGCACCTTCACCCTTACCATAGCCCCTTCCCAGGACATACCACCCTGAAGACCAGGTTGGGGATTGTATTTTCTGCCAGGTTCCTCCAGGGCTGTTTCTGTTCTCCTTGCTCTATATCCTTCCCTCTCTTTTTTCACTCCCTCCACTGTTCATTCATTCATTCCCCCCCTCTCTATTTCAATATTTCTCTCTCACCCCTCTCTGTCACCAGTACACATCCTTCCTCGAACTCCAGCAATACTCAGTCACAGGGACTCTCTTTCTCTGCTGAGGAATCTAGAAAGAAGCCTGCCATCTTCATGTCACCTGGGTGGTGTTCATCTGTACATGGCTACCACTCAGTGCCTGACTTTGGGGTCCAAATCCCTGAATACTTTGTGAAAGAAGGAGCATTTTGAGACCGCAATTCCCCTGATCTAGGTGAGATGTCTTCTTAAAAAAGAGGCGAAACTAGATGGATTAGCCTAGGGTAATAGGTTCAGATGTAAAGTGGGTGGCTAATACCTGATACAAGTCATGCTTTGCTGGCTTGGAGCTGAAGGGGCCTTGCTAGCAGGCCTAGCAAAAATAGCTTTGCAAATGGAAGAGGAACAAGAGTACAAAGCTCCTGGGTTATCAGACTCCACAATCAAGGGAAATAATACTTTATAAATGACACCAGAAATGGCAGTGTGTTGTTCTTGGTTTTGTCCCCCAAAACATTTGGTTACCTCACTCTCTTTTGACTATTTCCTCTGCATATTTCACTCCCCTCAGTGAATTCCTTAGCTAATGCTGTGGTCAAGTGTGTTAGCAACGATGGAGTCTTTGAGATGTGGACATCCGGCTGCTTGCAGCTCCACAGCTCATCCCATCCTGGTCGTGGGAGTTTGTCATGTGGCGACCATAAACCAGACACTCTGTCTTAGCTTGGATGAGACAGGGATCAAGGAGTGGGCCTGCAGCTCCAGGGCAGGGGTGCTGAGACATTCAGCTGACTCAGCAGCCTTTCTGATAGCGGTTCCTGTGTGGCTATGGCACATCGGAGCACTTACAGCTGTGGCTGGGTGTTAGGTTACTTCATTAAGTCTCAAATGACAGGAACATTTCAGCTCTTGTTTAACTCAATGGTGGCAGCAGCCCACACCTTGGCTTCTGCTGCTGGGGGCTCTCAGTTCCCGCTAAGGATGACAATGCTAAAAGAGATCATTGCAATCCTGTGTCACCCTAGCTTAATCCTGAGGAGTCTTTACTGAGCCAAATAAATGGAAGCTCTAAAGACACTTCTCTGTCTAGTTCAAAGACTTAAGTTCAATTTAAGATCTTCAAATGATGGAAAATCCACTTCATGTTTTGGTGAGTTCAGTTACATTCACTATTAAAAGTTTGTGCCATATTTTCAGTCTGAGTTTGCTAGTTTCATCTTTCTGCCAACGTCTGTTTGGCTGATGAGAATTCAGTACCTTCTTCCAACATACAAACATGCAAGGGTTCAGTAAATCACCGCTGACTCTTCTCCTCAATAAAACACAGAAGCCACATTGCTTTTAATTCTCAGTGTCTAATTGGTTTTCTGGACCTTGAAGCAATTTTATAGTTTTAATGACTTTTGTCTCTTTACCTTTCACCTTCCATGGACATTATGTCTGCACATGCAACTATCCATCACTCTGCAGTCATGCCATCCACAGTGAACTGGAAACAGGTAGCACGCTTCAGTGTAAACTAGCTCTGATTCTGTTAGTCTAACACTTTAATATCAGCCCTTCCTCAATACGTCCCTTAGGCCTCTCAGCCACATAAACAGGTTTATCAATTTGACTGCATTTTACAGTCTTTTTAGACTAAATAAACTGGGAAATGGACTGATTTATTTTATGCTGTTTGATGTGCCTGACACTTTTACTGAGGGCTGTAGCTGGCCAAAGAACACAGAGACTGCTAAGAACAGAAAGAGAGTTCAGGGAGGATGGATGCTGCTCTTGCTTGCAAATGTGTGGCAGGAATAGCTCCTTGCCTGTAGTGGATTTACCCTGTAATAAGTGAGATCAGAGTCTGCCTACAAGTCCAAGGGAAAAAAGAGCACCTTGGAATTTCCTGACTCATAAAAGGTAAAGGCTGAGTCATGAATCTGGCTTTTAAACAAGCCAAACAAGTAGCTGTGTTAGTTTTCTATCAGGGCGCCCTTTTTTCTGTCTTTCTCCATGCCAGGGTGATGGAGGAGACACCCCTTCCACACAGGATTTGCCTGCTGAATAGCGGGAGCCCCGCTGGGCCTGCAATCAGCAGGAAGGCTAGGAACCTCACCCACTTCAGGAGGCACATACTGGAATGAGAAGGGAGATGGGGGAGTCAAACTGCACTGTCTATTATTGTTGTTGTTATTACTACTTAGGTGATGGGAAGGAGAGTTACATCAGCCTGGCTCTTTGAAATATCAAAGAAGCTTTAGAAACAAGAGTATGAAAACATCTGGTTTAGCTGACTCTTGATAACATCAAGCATCTGAGCACTCAGCCAGCCCCACTTCAACACAGGTGAGTATCTCATTTCCACAGAGTTACTGGCCTTTGCAGATGAGACTTGACACCACGGAGTGCAAGAAGCTGCAATACAGCAGGAGGACTCACTCTTTTGCTGTCTAAACAGTCTTTCCAAAGAAGATGGATGGGAATCACAATATGGATAGAGAGCCAAAAGCTCCTTTGCTCCTGTTCAGCCTTGTATCCCTGGTACCATGGTGCAGAAGGTACCAGCAAGGAGCTAATGTGGTAAATCCACCATTGGATTCCCTTAGTCCCTTAAAAAATGCCAGGTGAAGGGAGGTACCCTGAAATGTTATTCAACCCAGGTTTCCATCACTGAGTAACTATGCACAATGCTGTGTGGCTTGCACTCCTCGTGCCGGCATACTTGTAAGGCTGATAACGCACCCAACAGCTAAAAGGAAAATCAGCTAGTTCAGGTAAACCAGCCTGACTGTCAGCCCTCCAGGACTGAGTGATTATTTCTCCAAAGAGCTGGTACAAATCAGATCCACTGGTATGGGTGAAGCTGCAGCTAAGTCTGAAAAATGGAACCTTCAATATTTAATTCATTCATGCAGCCAAAACCATTTATATTCGAGTGAGAATACTGCCTTTGGGGAGACATGACTGTGGTTTCATCCCCCATAAATAGACTCAAATTTATTAGGACAGGTCTTCAGCTGGTGTCAATCTATATGACTGTTGATTTCAGCAGTATTAATCTGGCTGGCAGCAGCTGAGCTGTTCCACTGTGAGCAAAAACATGAGGGTTTGAATGACAGCAGCAAAAAAACTAAGCCATTAAAATACTGGTTTCTGTAAGTTCCCATTTAAAAAAAAATTGTAGAACTTTATATCAATTTACAAATATATGTTATATTAGATTTTCGATTATTGATGCCAGTAACTTCAGATATTGTATTTTCTTCATTGCCCTCAAAAGCAATGGCCTGACTATTGTGTTCATCTATTCTTAAATTCTCATAATTTCCTGTTGGACATTTATGTGGCCATTATGTGGGCAAAAAAGATATTCTGATGGTTTTGAACCAGTACCAGGCATTTGTGACAGAAGCAACAGTGCTCTGGGGTATCCAGTGTTTTTCCTGAGCAATTGTCTGACTCAGTATCTGCTCTCAAAACCCATAATTTTTTAAATTAAAACTTTCAAACAGAACTTAGAATAAAAAAGAAAAAAACAAACAACAAACCACCACACAAATGAGATGCCAAGCTCTGAGAATAATTAATAACCAAAATGAACAGGCCACAGAGAATGAGGAACCTGCCAGAAATATGAACAAGCTCTGATAAATCCTTCCTGTAGAAAAGTAGTCTTCTGGTAATAAAGATTTACATTATATTTGCTAACCAATAAAAGAAGCTGGATTAATAACACATATTGAGTCTGAGCCTCAGCTGGTATAAAAATGAAGTCCTTGGATTTGCATTGATTTGTGGTGTTCATGGGTGCAATGCATTATTCATAAATATTAGTTCAACTATTTGAACAAATGAGGGAAGTGCAGGGGAGGAATTAACCTTTGGGTTTGCCTCCTGCAGATGTTTTTCTTGATGCACATGAAAAGAGAGGAAAATATATTGACTAACAAACTATGAAGGGAGGAAAGGATGAAGAATCCCAACAAATATTGCACACATTCCTGAAGCGGCACAGCCTGTTCCCTTCGTATGTTGGCCTGCTTCATATCATGGTCTCCTTGACAAGTAATTTTATGACATGCTCCAAAAAATGACTTCACCTGCTGCGGACAATGTGCACACCTTGGTATTTCTATTCTCTAGATCAGTGACCACAGAACTGCACAACTATTCATTCATCTAGGCCTTTTTTTCTTCTACTAGTGCAGCAATATTCTCCAGTCTGTGGGATGGAGTTGGCTACACGAGGAGGGAAATCTCCTCTGTTCTGCTGGAAATTCACTGTGGCCAGTGTCATTGCTCCCAGCTGGGTCTAGGTAAGACTGGAATCAGATTTTACCTTTTCCATCACGCACTGAGGCCTCCCAGCACTGTAAATATGTCAGTGAATTTCCAAGTTTGGGTTAGTTTATGCATATCTTTGGCTGGGGAAAAAAAAAACCAAACAAACAAGCCAATGAAATTGCATTAAGGGTAAAAGAATGAAGGCTATAAAACATAACCACCTTCTATCTCAGATGGGCTTGTTTTTCTGTTGGAAAGTAGGTCTACCCTTCTTGCCCATGTGTTGTTTTTAAAATATTTTGTTAATAAATGCAGACAAATAGTATTTTTTTAATATTAAAGAAAATAAGAAAGAAACCTTATGAGATGTTTAGAAAAGTTATGAACAGATCCCCAAGAGATCAAACCTGTTTGAAACATGAAATATTCGAGGACCAGTTTTTCCTCTATGGCCTGAGTATCCCGATTCTGCATTCTAACTCTGGTAACATTTTATTCAAAGTTTCCTTTGGTACTTGGTTAGTAAACGTTTCTCTTTCAACAGAGCTGCTTTCAGTCTCTGTTTCCTGGGGAAATGGAGCTTATGCAGTCTCTTCGTATGTGTTCATGTCTGTCTGTCTGTGTCCCTTTGCAGTAATTTTTGAGCCTCTTGGCCAAAATCAAGCCAAATTTGACAGAAAGAGAGGTATCTCACCAACAATCACATTCCTGCGCATTTTGTGAAAGGAGGCACCAAGGAAGAAGAGAGAGGCCATAGGAGTATCACACCTTTGGGAAAAGTGGAGTGTTTACTCACGCACTATTAGACGCCAGAGAAGCCACACAGCTGAGACCTCTCAGACGGCCGACTGCAGGAAAACAACGTCAGCTGGAGTTTGCAGTCAGCCACCAGACACAAATCTGTGGGGAAAGCGGCTTTATTGATGTAATGCTCACAAAAATACTGCTACTTTAGGCACACGTAGTCCACATGCTCTCAAGTTCTCATCCTTTTATTTTTTTTATTTCTTGCAAGCAGCACTTTAAGCTTCCTCGCCTCCCAGCCCATGCCAATATTTTTCCTTAATTTAGTCTCAGTTATAAAAGCAAAAAGGGTGAAAACAAAGGTATCGATTTTCATACTACCACCTTAGGAAGTAAAATATTAAGTCCGTCACAAATTCTTCCCTGGACTCTTTCAAAGTGCAAAGATACAGTCACCTTCCAGTGGATAAAGAGTGGTTCTGCCTCAAGAAGGTGAATAAACTGAGGGTCTGATATGGGCTGTTTTAGAGACCTCAGCAGAAGGAGGTCTCAGCTATGGAGAGCTTTCAGGGTATACGTGTTTTTATTACCATTGATAATGGCATCTGAAGCATTTAAAAAAGATTATAATGAAGATAATAATAAACTACTTTTCCATGCCCTGGAGGGTGTTCACCACAATGCCTGCTAGTGTTCGTTATCAGTTTTACAAAATTGAGAGCATTATGATTTTGTTTCCTCATTTCATTTGGAGCACTGTTGTTTGCCAACCCAAAAGACATAGTCCCGAGGCAAAGAAAGGGAACGGGGCACGGGAGGTGATGTATCACACCTGGAGTGCTAGAGCAGGTCATTGCCCCAAGCTCTGCGGTTTGTGATCAGTGTCCACCTTGCTCCATCCCTGCTTAGTGTTATAAAACTTTCCACCCTCTCCTGGACTGAGGGCACCACACAGAGTAATCACTGTTTCCTTCTGGGCTTATTTTTCCTTCCTCTTCCTCCTGTCAGCATTTTGGAGCAGATGGGATGATATAGACTTGTATTTAACCTGAGGAAAAGGAGAAGAACAGGCTGGAACAAGGCCCTGAGCCCACATGCTCAGGCGAAAAGTTGGTGCAGTTGATGTCTACCTTGATCCAGCGAATGCTTTTCTTCTTCATCAAGTCATAAAATGGTTTCACAGGTTCTGGCAGTACTTCTTTCCCTTTAACATGGCTTTGGTTCATCTCCCTTTAATCATGCCTGAAATTGCTGAGTCCCTGAGGAACTGCTGGGCTGCACATGTTCAGCCAGGACAGGCTTCCCAAAGGGAATTTGGACGAGGAGGACATATTTTGGGACACTGTGTGAGACAGGCACAGCACAGGAGTCGGGAAGGAAAAGGGGAAGATCCCCACATGGGATCCATAGTACCGTGCTCCTGAGGCTGCATTAGTTATTCCTGGTTTTAAGCATCGGAAAAATATACAGAGGGTAAATCCTTTATCTGTCACAATTAGCAAAAATTGTGGCAAGCATGTTTTTTTTTTTTAAAAGCGAAGTGAAAAATACAACCTGTACATGCATCGGCCTTGAAAAGCATCCAGTTTCCCTGAGATGGTTGCACCTATTATTTGTAAGTTCGAACTCAATTTGACATTAATAGCACCATTAGATGCCAAAAATGAAAACTCTTCACCATGTTCCACAAAGTCATTTTCTGCCCTAACAGCATCATGATACCCATTCCTTACTTGACAAAGGAGAAGTTTGTTGACTTAAAGTCCTGAAGGGACCAACTTGACTTCGGATGTCACAAGTTGAAGACTTTGGGGGCTGATTACAGTGAATCAAAGGGCCTTTCTCACTCTCTTCCCACTCCAGCAGCTTTTTTGATTTAGTTGTTCCTTTCTACTGGGTTACAAGGTAGATATTTTTCATCTTTACATTTGCAGAGCTCAGGACTGTTGTTTAGGGCCTATCATAACATGGTTTCAATCCCTCAATAGTGCATTCACGCTACAATACAGGGGGAACTATTTTAGCTGTAGTGAAGCTGCCCTTGATCCCATGGGGTCCTTCAGCTCCGTGCAGGCTTGTTTCCATTACTCCCACTCACCCTGACTCCCTGACCTCCGTTTGGTCCATCACAACATGACCCGCACATCTCAGATTGTCTTTTGGGGCATCCCACAGAAACACCTCTCAGAACAAATGCAAGAGCTCAGTTTTAAAGGAGGAAACTAGAATTTCAAGCAAAAGTGGTCACTTTTGACCATTAAGTTCCAGCTTAATTTGGCAAGCTCTTTCTGCTGCTTTTTGCAGTCTTATCTGTTTGCTTTTTCAGTCTCGAATGCATTTCTCTGGCATGACGTCCCTGGTTCCTGGTGGCAGCCCTTGAGGGACTGGCTGGCTGCACTCCCAGCACTTCACAGAGCAGGATTCAGCATGGAGCCAGGAAAATGTACAGTTCGCCTCCACAACTGAGACACCACAACGCCCTTGCGGGGTAGTTAGTTTCCTTTATTTTCAGTCACTTCAAGTCATTGCAGGCCATGGAGGTGAGGGGTTTCCCAGGAAAGCCACCCTTCTCTTTGCACAGTGGGGACTGTTGTCCTCATCTTGTGTGACGTCCCAGAGGCACCTTAGGAAGAAAAATTTCTGACCCGTCTGAGGTCTCAAGGTGGCTGCTAAGACTACAAGTAAGGTGGCCAGCTTAGGAGAGCTTTCATGTGTTAAAAGCCTCTGGCTTTATTTATTCACCATGTGCTGGGTCAGGGTCCTTGAAATGTGCCTGGGGAAAGTGTCTGCCCAGGTGATGGAGAGGGCCTGCTTCCCTCAGGGTACCAGTGATGGAATGCAGCTCCTGGCAAGGGACCTCCTTGGGTGGGAGATATCACAACCTCTCTCCTGCCTCCGGAGCCCAGGCTTATTGTTTTTTGGAGCACGGAAGGGCATGGGCTGAGAGCAAGGCCAAGGCACTGAGCCTCTAGTGAGCAGACTCAGGAGCTGAAGAAGAAAAATGGGAGGGGGAAGGAGGCAAGGGAATACGTCCGAGGCACAGTCAGAGGTCTGGAAGAGACTCAAGGGCTCCTCTCGTATCTCCCCTGCCCCAAGGCACAAACTGCATTAACTAAACTCTCCCTGAGAGATGTTTGTCTAACCTTGTCTTCAGGGAGCAAAACTGCTTCCCTCTACCCACTCTGCAGCAACCTATTCCAGGCCTTCACTGTCCTCAGAGTTAGAGAGTTAAGCCTAATGTCTACCTTAAATCTCCCTTGCTGCAGTGTAAGTAAGTCCACTGTTCCCTGGGCACACACATTCCTTCTTGAAGAGGAATTATTTCTTTCCTCTTCATTGCAGCATTTAATCAGTTTAAAGACAGTACGCATATCTCCACTGCAGCCTTCTCTTCTTCCTCAGTTCTCCCACTCTTTGCTCAGACATCATAATTTCTTGCTCTCCCTGTAATCTTTGAGGTGCCCAAAATCAGGACTAGCACTGGAACTAGACAGACACCTCCTGTTTACACTTCCTAGAGTTCACTTACTTCCCACTTGCCTGCAGTCCCCAGATTACTTCTGCAGGAAGCCACCTATTCCCACCATGCCAGTTGCTCCCACTGAGGTGAATGACTGCCAAGGCAAAACAGGCGGTCACCTGAATGGCCACAACCCTGTTGTTAGCATCTGGGAAAGCAAGTCTGGTCACCACTGCAGCAGAAGAGGGCGGATGTCTGCGACATCAGTTAAATCTGCTGGAATAAAATGGTTGACAATAACAACAAAATCTCAACAGCAGCAGTAACCACCCTCAGATATGCCCTGGCAGAACCAGCAACCTGCAGGGCTTTACTTCTCTTGCTCTCTGTTATTTCCCCTGTGTTAGTTTTCCTGTGGCAAATGCATGTCAATCCTGTTCCTTCATCCTTGGAGAGGAAAAAAAAAAAGTCAGCGTTGCTGATACAGCTGAGGAGCCTGAGCCAACCCCATGCCTGCTGTTGTCCTGAACTCCTTTATGAACTATCTCAGAGGATTTCTGTGGGATGTTTTCTTTTCACGCTTTGACTTGTATCATCAGCAGATGTAGCTCCTATGTGCTGCTGTCCAAGAAAAGATTTTTGAAAGACACCAGGCTACATCCCAGAGCCCCACTCCAGCTATTCCTCCAGGGCAAGAGAGCAGCATGGGTAAACCCCACTGAGGATAACTCCCCTACCAGATAGCCATCCACACTACAGGATTTAATCTGGGCTAGATTCCCGTCTCACTTGAGCAAATTTCATGTGAGATAGTGCCAAAAGTCTTACTACAGTCAAGATGAAATCACACTACAGCAACTTCATCACCTTCTATGGTACGTACTCTGTCTCCCATATCCTCAAGATCTGTCAAAAACCTGGTGTTCTTTTAATCATGATTTGTTTTTAACCAACATATGTTTGGTGTTGCTAAGCTCCTTCTGATCTTCAGAGTGTTCGAAAATGGTCTGTTCCACTTGTTGTTTCAACATTTTTCTAGGTGTTGAAAGTGTGGTGATTGGTTGATAATTCCCTAGCTTTCCTTTTCCTCCACATCAATAGACCCGTATCTGCCCTTTTCTCTCCCTCTTAAGTCTAACATATCCTTCAAGACAGTGGCTAGCCAGTTCTGTGATTTGAACAAAAAAATCTGTCTTTTCAAAGAATTCCCTTAGCCTGCCTTTTGCTTATTGTAGACTGAATTCCTCCTTCCCACTCATTGGTGTTAGCATATTAGTCATTGGCTCGTAGCAGTTTTAGCGAAGGCTGATATGTGAAAGGAATTAACTGCTTCAGCCCTCCAGGCATTATTAGCTTTCCTTTCTCACTAAGTGGAGGACCAGCTTCTTCCTTCATCTTCCTCTTTCTGCTGAAATATTAATAGAAAGCTCTTTGCTACCTTTCATGTCCCTTGCTAGTTGTATTTCATTCTGTGCTTTGGCCTTTATGATTTTGTCCCTACATGCTCCAGCAATTCTTTTATATGCATCTTTAGTAAACTGACCTAGTTTCCACTTCTTGAATGTCCTCATAGACCATCTGTCTGATGCATGCAATTGCCAGCCGTTACCAGCGCAGGCTGTGTTTCACCTCCAGTCTGGAGACTGGGGGGAACTGGGATCCTCTACCAACTCATTTTCACCAGGATGAGGTTACTAAGAAGAAATATTGTAGGATCATTGCTTCTGTGAGCGAAGAGTAACCTTAGTGTTGCACGGGGTTGGAGAAGCAGATGCCTAAGAAAGAGTTGTGCTATCAAATAACAAAAAGTATCAGCCCTCTGTATTCAATTATCAATGTCTCTTAATTACACACTCTCCTTGAAAATTGGGGCATGGGAATTCGGGAATTCTGAAGAGGAATAGGGTATTAAATGGTCTCACACACACACTAGTGTGCATGAATCCTCTCCTGGCTTTTCTTAAAAGTTTTGCTCTAGAAAAAGTCAAAATGGCAGCACATCTGCACCAACAAGCCCAAAGCCTGCATTTCTTGTGTCATCTCCCCTGTAAGCATTCCTGGGAGCTGCAAGTACTTATTGAGGGATAGCTGTTTCCACTGTACTTTCCTGTGGAGAAGAATGGTGAAGAAAATGCTGGAGTAAATTATCTGCTGTTTGAGTTATTGTCATGAATGATAAAACAGATGTTTCATATGCATGAACTTTTCATGATCTTGGGCTGCAGGCTGGCTAGATAATGTGAAATCCTATTACAGCATGGAACAAGGAGTTGTAGTGGGCATGTAAGTCCCAAATCTAGCTCCTGATGATATAGTTTTTTCCACAGTTTATCCCTTAAACCACACATGTGCTAGTTCTTGCACATCCAGCAGCATTTCTGTACCCATTCTTAGCTGGAAGTGAGACTTTTGGCAAATTATTTGGAAAACTCCATAAAATATATATTCCTGTTTCCCCAGTTAATGCTAAGCCCAGTGCCCTTCAGTGTGCTCAGGGTCTCTGGAAGGTTTCTGGGCATGATTGTTTCTGTTGCCTTCTCCCAGGTGAGAATGTTTCTTCTTAAACCTACCATTAGCATGCCCTAGGGTTTGCAAGAGAAAATGCATCAAACCCCTTTGCACTGCCCCAGAGACACAAAGCAGCTATAAAGCAAGCTAAAGCAGTTAATTGCTCTGCTTCCCCAAAGCAACATAAAGGAGTTGGAGTAGCCTGGAGAATCTGGCATTTACAGAGTAGTTTCTGTTCCATGAAAGGCATAACCCTCAAAATCATAGACATAATGCACAAAGGGATTTTAAGAGATCACATAGTCTCACTTTTCACACTGAGGTGGGCTCAAGGTTAGAGGTAAGTTACAAATGATGATGTTTGCTTACGTCTTTTTTAAAACTGAAGTTGTTTACGCAATATATTTCTGAAGACTGATTTGTACCTGCACATGCAGAATGGCTGAGGTCTCAGAAGAGATTTGCACACCAAATCCTCAGTCTATTCTTTCTGTTTGCCGTGCAATTATTTTCATACCTACTGTAGAGTGGCTGACAGGAACCAGCACTGGAGACAGTAGCAGAACTCCCTTCTCCCAGTAGCCCCTGGGACTTGAACCAGGACTTACAAACTTTTGGGCTTGCCACTGTACAAAAGACTGTAACCCCACACTTGGGAACCAGGCAAAGCCTTCCTCCAGCTGCACCGTTGGGAAAGAACCATGCCCCATTGACAGCTGCCTCTCCAATGGGCCTGAGCACATGTAGCAGAGCTGAATATCCCTGACACGCTGTATGTGTTGATCTAAGATCAACCCTAGATTATGTGGCTGCTATATTCTCTCTTTGTAAACAGAATGAAATGTGATGGAGTTTCAGCATCAATTACTCTGATCTTGAGTAATTCCTTGCAGCACTTCCTTGCATTCACCCTACTAATCATGAGGTTAAGGAAATACTGCTTGAAAGATGCGGTAATGACTTGGAGCCCAGCACAAGCAGTAAAAAATTGCTCTGTTTTAGGAAATATTGTCATTATCCCATAAATATGGCATATCTGCATAGTCTCTGCCTTAGCACATATGGACCATGGAGAGGAAATTATATTACATCATCACATTGTCATGTGCAGTTGGCAGGAATTCTGGGAGCCGTTCCTTAACTTCATGTTCAGATGAGAGGAGAATGGGGAAAGAAACAAGTGACAGGTAGAGCTGTATCAAGGTAGGAGGTTTAATGCTTTATATAACTTTTCATCTGAGACAGATGTACAATGATAGAAATATAAAACCATCTTCCCCCAACTTGGCCAAAGTTTCTATGTGATGAAGTCCTTCCCATGCAGTTTATGCATGTGTTGAAGTCATTTGCTTGGCCGTATCCTAAAAAAGCAGAGACATTTAGTTTCCTTTACCATATGAAATAAAAATAATTGCAACACAGGCCAAAGCAATGTATTCAGTTTGGCCCTATATGCTACTCATATCAAACCCCTCAGCAATAGCATTAAGGGAAGATCTGTAGGACCAAAAAAGGTGGCATTCATCACGTCTGCCATTGTAGGAGGTAAACCTGAGCTGGCTGGCTGGGCTGCCATCATAACCAGTTGAGTCAGTGGAATTTATGGTTCAGTTTATCCACTCACATATAGGTGTGTACTTCAGGAGATGAAGCACCCCCTCAACCCCATGGACACTACTGATTGGTTCTCCGTTGACCATAAAGGGAGCCTGGGTTTGTTTGGGCACATATAGACACCTTATGGAGATGTGCACTATATGATGTCAAACCCACTTACTGACTTCTGTGAGAATCTGCAGAAGTCACCCTTCCACGGAACTGCACGTTTTGGGGGTTTGTTTTTTTTTTCAGGAGGAAATTTGCTACATGGTAGAAATGCATCGCTGATGGCTATGCAATGCCAGCTGCATACATGGGGGTCTGAGGCACCAGCCATGTTTGACATGCTGGATTGCTACCATTAAAGGAAGAGAAAGGGGTCAAAAAGAACAGAGAAAAATGGGGGAACTCTCATATATCCTGCTTCATAATCCTTTATTAATAAATGAGATATGCTTACACATATTAATGCAATGAGCTCTGAAATCTCTGTACAGTAACATATAGATATACCTTGTGCATTACTAGATGCTCAAAGCGGGGCTATTTTTATAGGATTTGAGACCACCTTTCTTGTTTCCTGTGAATTGCAAGTCACAGAATATCACCCGGTTGCCTGCAATCAGGTCATGCTAAAGGATTATCTTGAAAAGCATCCAGCCAAGGCTGGAAACAGCAGGAGACTGAGCTGCCACCACTCCTCTCGCTGAATTGTTCCAGTGATCCAATCAGTCTCCCTTTGGGGAGACTGGTAGGTCTTGCTTCTACCTTAAGCTTGTCTCATTTTAACTGCTAGCCATTGTTTCTTGTGCAACTTCTCTTACTTTGTATTTTCTCCATGCCTCCAAGAGGCACCTCATTCTTCTTACGTAGTAACTTACAGAAAACAAATTTTCTAATAACTTACTTATTTCATTGTGAGATATTTTCTTGCAGCCCTTTAGTTTTTTTTCTGTGGCTTTTCTCTGCTTCCTGTACAATTTTTCAACATCCCTTTAAAAACATGGTTATCAGGCCAAGATGCACTACTCTAATACACACCACTGCTACAAACCCAGGTAGAAATCACATCCTTTCTCTTACTCACTTTCCTCCTCTGTGTATGTCTGATGATCACACCAGTGATGTCATTTCCCCCAGCACCATTCTTGAGGTTAAAATTCACCTGTGTATCCAATATCATCTTTAGGTTTGCTTTGGTCTGTGCTTCTAGGATGCAGGTTCCACCTTTATTCAATTGCATTCACTTTGAACAGGCCCATTTTACAAAATGTTTCATCATCTTTTTATTATTGGCTAGTCACAGGATAATTTACTAGTCTGCCAATCTTTATGTCATTGGCAAACTCTAGATTCAACCCCAAAGTCGCTGATAAAAACTTGGAAAGTTTTGGACCAATCTCTGTGAAATCCACTAGAAGATCTATTGCTTGATAAAATATACTCACTAAAAAAAAATATGATAGCTGTCAGTTAAGTGATTCTTTAATCCATTAAAAATGTGCTTCGATGTTGTACAGGGCATACTTTATCTTATTTTAGTTAGAATATTATGTGGTACTAAAAGCCTAAAATATCTGGAGTATGTTCAAGCTATGCAGTCTCCTTAATCAGTCAGTTTACTGCCGTATGCAAAATATCAGTTTTGTTAGATAAGAGCTATTTTCATATTAACTTGTCATTAATGGTCATTAATTGTAGTCCTAGCCTTTAACCTCATTGTTGATTTATGAACATGGCTGGTTGGCTTTCAGCCTATCTTTGCATTGTCTTGTTTGTCCTCAGCAAATATTGGCAGAGAATTAACATTTTTCCAGTCATTTGTAATTTCCCCAGTATTGTGAGATTAAAAGGAAACATCAGGGAACCAGAGACCGCATCAGCTTCACTTTAAGATGCCTGAGTCAAAGTTATCCAGGCCTGCTGATTTCAAAAAGAGTTGTTTCGTGTTCTCAGAACCACTAAAGGCTCAGAAAGTAGTTTATCATCCTCATGTGATCTTAGTATATCATCCTGCTTGCTCCCAAATACAGACTAGAAGCATGCTACCTTTATTGTTACTAGCATTTATTTTGTTCCTGATACACTTAAAAACCCCTCTCTTTCTTCCTGTCTTTGGCCTTTTCAGCTCTGGATAGTGTCTGATGTCTTCAGCTTCCCTTATCAACCACCTAATTAGAGAGAAATCACAAAACATATTTCCAACCTTCTCATTTGTTATATTCTCTCATTTTTAAATTGTTTCCACTCATTGCCTTTACTTGTCAATTGTGCTTTTAACTAAAATTGGTATAGTTTTTTTTTCCTTCTTTTCTGATGATCGGATACATTCTTCATAAATAAAGTCCAATTGTTATTCCTGATGACTCTTACTTTTCTTTCTTTTAGTGCATTTTAGTGCATTTTTTGGTTGAAAGCAACAAGCTTATAGGTAAACCTCACTACTTCCATTTCTGCTATGGGCAATGCTGAACAAGTGATAAAAAGAGTTTGAAACTTCAGCAGGAGAGTCCCAGCATACAGACACGTTAGCTGTGAGCATCACAAAAATAATAATTAAAAAGAAAAAAATCAGTGCAGGTAATCTATTGGTGATTTTGTTAAAGCATCTACCTGAGGGCATCAGAGCAGCACACTGGGCATCTCCCAGATTACTGGGAGAATTAAGGCATTGGCTGACCTCTGCCACTGCCTGGCTCTACGACCACTGTCAACTTTTTCTCTTTACTTGTCCTTTGAATATGAACAGTGAATAATAAATAAAATATACAGTAAATATCTATGCCCAAGAAGAGTTCAGTGGAGGTTGCAGATGCAATCACAAATCTGGTGGTCCTGACTGTCTGAAGACTTATCTTGGCAATGAAAAAGTTTTCTTCTGCGTATTTCCTCTTGTTTGTTTGCTTTTTTTTAATATGCTGTTTCCCAGGGATTAGGTTTTTTTACTGAGGGAAGAAAGTAGCTTTCTTTTCATACATTGCTGTTTGTTTGCTTGCTTTTTTAACATGCTGCTCCCACGGATTTCTCCTTTTTTGTGGTAAGCAAAGAATCCCACAATGTATTGCATCAGTCTCCGCACTATGCACCAGCAACACAGCTTGAACCACGTCTTGAGCGCCGCAGCAGAGAGCAGAGATAGAGCTAATATTAACCACTCGCAGGAAGCATCTATCAGCCACAGCCAGCCAGGTGTTGAGAAGCGCTGCGCTGCTGAGCCTGATGTGGTAGGCACAGGTGAGTTTACAGAGAGATCTTGTCTTTCTCTTTTTGCCTCCTGCTCTTATGTCTCTGAACTACTGTCAGTGTGTTTTTACTGGCAGGGGCCCTGCTGTGTAGAGCATGAATACGTGTAGCCACACATTAGTGCTCCAGCATCGTAGCAGGCTCACAGAGTTTTCTTGAGAATCACCCATGATGGAAAATGCTGATTTTTATGACTAAATGCAGCTCAAATGAATACATCTGGAATTCCACACAACAAAAGAAAAAGGCAAATCTCTAGACCCTCGACTTCCTTGTAGTGAAATTTCAAAGGCCGGCAGACAGACAGCAAGGCTCTTCCTGCATTTCTCAAAAAGGTTAGAATAATTCAGGAAGTCTGACAAATGGCTCTATATCTCTCCCTGTGTTATGACAAGGTCGAGGTAAATATTTGTGTTGCTTAATTCTTATGCTGCATCACCATTATGGCTGTTGCTGAGCATGTTGTGACCTACCAGCTGTGAAGGCAATGCAGGAGACACAGGGACCAGAGGAGGGAAAAATAATTTACCCCCGGAAGCTACTGAAATCTGTGGAGGATTCCTTTACAGATGATGGGATTACTCCTGGCAGGGCACGTTCTTCTCCATAAAGCAATCACTGGCTGATCTTTTGAGGGCTGAGTGACACCAGCTGTGCTCTTCTACTCTGGAACACTTTTTAGGAAACTATTAGAAAATGTGATTTCTGTAGTCATTCAAATTAATTACAGATTGAACATTTGTGTGGGAAACTTAAACTCATGGCTGCATTTCCTGTCCTCAGCATTTTTTTAAGTGGGTCTTGTTCTGAAGATGCTGGAAAACAAGTTTTTATTGGAAATTCTATTGAAAAATTGCAAACAACATGTCATCAACTCAAAGTCCTGTGTCTGTGTCTATATTTTTTTGCTGAGGCCACTTATTAATTCCACATTTTTTATCTTGTTTTGACGATTTCAGCTAGCAGGATGCAAAATATGAATGGCACCAGCAAAAGTCAGCATGATCTATTGGTTGACCCTAATCTCTGAGCAATGTACTTGCCTGTTTCCGCTCTTCCTTAGAGAATATTGGGTGATACATTCACGCTATCAGAAAACATCACCCAAAATTTACTTTCAAGTCTACTCCCTTGATCATTCTCTTCAACTAAATATTAATCGTAACTCGTGCTTTCTTTTGGAGTGAACTATCTCCTCATCCAACACAAAACCTGTCATGGGGGATAGTTCAGCTTAAGAGACCTTTCCAATAAACAGGATGAGTAAGACTACAGTGTACATGTCTCCAACCCTCACACTACATCCTCCAACACAAACAGTCCTCCAAGGCATGGCATGTATTTTGATGGCCCATGCCATCAAAATACCCCTGGTCCACAGAGTGGTCCACAAACTGTTTTGGACAATTGAAACAAAAATAATGCACATAAATGGATAACGATATCTTAGAGACACAGGGCACTTTGATGCCCAGAAAAGAGCAGTGCCAAGTGCTATGTAGTGTGAGAACTAGAAAGTGCCAGCTCTGAATGATGTGGGTATAAGCTTTCTGCACCATTTGGCTGTGGGCCCATATTCACTCCCCGAATGGCTATAATAGATATATTTAACAATATAAATGCAGCATGAAGTGTCTTTGCCTTGGCTATGCAGCTTATAAAGTCTTCCCACTTGATTCCTCTGTGTTCAGTCCTCTAGGCTTAAGAAAGATATTTTACCTTTCTCTTCCTCCTAAAATATTCAGAGTAAACATTTTTTAAGTTGAAATATCCAAACAATGTGTCTCAATCCATGTTTAACACACACAAATAACCCACTTGATTTTTCACTAGGCAGCCCCTCCAGTACTGTAGAATATACCAATATCCATAAATGGTGAAAGAACCCTGGAATCTCCAGCAACCCTCCAAAAATAAAGAAATTACTATTACTATCACAGTGTGTAATGGGAATGCTATTTGAGATACATCATACTCTTTACACACTGCAAGAAGCATCCTCTGGTGCTTGAATCCCATCATTTCCCTTGGAAAAAGATCATGGAATCAAACCCACAAACCTTATGTTTAAATAACATTGCAGGCCTCGGTGCAACCCATGACAGTAATGAAAATGCTTAATTAAGGTTTCCAGTTTACCCCTTATTCACTCCACATTGCTTAACTATTACAGCATGTTTCTCACGTTGTACTTACAGTGGGATCTCTCAGGGACTAAAAAGTCCCTCTACACCCAGGCAGTCTGGGTGAATTGGAAAGGATTTTATCTTAGTTCTTGAACTTATTATTTCTGTGGGTTTCTGAGTGATCTTTAATGTTATTTGAATACTGCAATCTTGGTAGTAGAATCTGGTTTTTACAATAACATTTAAATATTTCAAGGGCAGCCTAAATATGGCAATGTTATTAGCAGAATTGTTAAAGACTACTGCTTTATTTTTTTTCCTTCTATCACTGTAACATTCAAAGATAAAGCACTAAACAAAAGTCTTAGGAGACAGGGCTTTCTCACAAGTCTTCTAGTCGACTTTGGAAAATCACCTAGGTCCAGATTTAGCCCAACTAGCTTTGATTCTAGGCTTCCCATATTGTCAGAGGATGAGAAAGAGAAAGAAAAAAAA
>NW_008794742.1:1370156-1378556 GCF_000699145.1 Aptenodytes forsteri | reverse complement strand
AAAAAAAAGGGAGTAGAGACTTTCAGAGAGAAGTTCATCCCGCATTAATGAGTATTGCCCAGGTGACTGACTTTCTTCTTTGAAAGCTGAGGGAACCTTGGCCAGCTGTGTTCCTGCTTGGGGAGCTTCAGTCAGGCAAGTAAACTACATAAGAGACATCTGGGAATATGTCTCCAGACAGCAGATCTTTAACTGGTAAATGTTGGCTTTTGTGCAATGAGGAACAGTGAAGAAAGATTCACTAGAAAGCAAGAGATGCTGCATCCACAGTAGCTCAGTTGGGCAAGTGCCCAAACACAAGTCTTGTCAGTAGGTTATGATATTCGTATGGTCCTTAAACTCACATAGAGGGTAGGGTCTTTACTGGTCCATGTGCATTGGTTTCATGGGTTGTTAGCTCATATCAGTAATAAGGTCTGGAATTTTTTAAGGCCTACCCTGTCTGCAGAATAAGAGTCAAATTTTTCCAGCATCCAGCACATGGGGTTCTACTCCAAGTCCTGCAACAAGAACATGCCTTCCTGTGAAAGATTGTCCAAAAAAAGTGTTTAAAGAGTGGGGTTGTGTTTTCTTTTTGAGACTAAAACACATTGGCTCACTCAACCACCCACCCCTATAGAGAAGACTGGCCGGCCTTGAACTCCCATTGCAGGTTCGCCACGGCTTGTAACACTGTTCTGCAAGGGAGTCCTGGGATGTCATGCAGAGGCACAGCAGAGTGAGGCAGAGTGACTCCAAGAGTTACCTGCCTGACTCTGGGCATTGCTCTGATGAACGGCATATCCCAGAGGAGCACAGCAGATCAGTTGAAGACAAGCTGAAGCTTCACTGTTGCCGTCCTCGCTAGTGCCTGGTTCATCTGGCCTGCCCCAAGATTGCAATTTATCACCTCAAGTCCTGCTGCTTATTGTAAATTACTATTTAACTCACACACACTTCTTTAATAACGACCCAAGTTTACAGCAAATTTAACACAGTCTAAATGTAAAACGTGTTTGGCTTTGTAAAGCAGCTTCAGTGCTATGTTGGCTTTTATTGACAATTGTATTTATTTTTACAGGGATAGTGTTTTTCTTTTCCCATGTCTTGCAACATGATTAAGACAGAGGTAGAAGATTAACTCTTCTACATCCAGACCATCAAAACCCAAAGCACATCCAGCCAAGCTGCAGAGACTCTGTTCAGGGAAAAACCACTAAACCTGTGAGACTTCCCAAAACCAGGGGCATCTTTGTACAGGGAGGACACATTTTGCTAGGAGAAGGTTATGCCCTTAGTGAACACAATGTAGTAAACTATTATTATAACCAAGTTTATCATATCTTGGCTCTGGCAGCTTCCTCAGTGAGTGGCTTTGCCTAGCACAGTCCTACTGAGTCTAGAAACTAGTTCCAATTTTGAAGGGGTCTGTAAGCCATGTCTACAGCAAGTGACAACCACATAGTTACCCAGATATGCTTTAAAGTGACTAGGGTGACTATCAACAGCCCAGAGCTTTAATGTGGATTTGTTTTCTCAGGCAGATAAACTAGCCCACCCCTAGGCCATCGACAGGCTGCTTTTAACATCCAAAGGGGAGTGCTGATTGGCATGGGCCAAAACTGGACCAGCTTTTGTGCTAGCAATTAAACTTTAGGCATGACCATGGCAAGGTTAAGCCCATTCCCCTATTTTAACACTACAGCTGTAGCTGTACAAACAAGTCTGAATCTAGCTTGATGTTCCTAAACCTGATGAATGCCTGCAAGTTAGCACAGACACTAAAAAATTCAGAGGGTCATACTTTATTAAGACCTCATGTTATTTCATGAGGCAGTGTTATTTCATAGCAGTTGAGGCTCACATTTTTACAAGACATAAAACAAAAAGAAGTCGGTTTGCCAAGAATGGATTTGTTTGTTACCACTCCATATATGTATCACAGATGTCTCACAACACAAAAAGCTAAGACTGTTCTGCAGCAGCGCAGATAATTTATGTTCCCCTTCCACAGCTAACTGTCCTTCCACGATTACAAAATATTTCCTTCTCTTTCCTCCTTAAAAAAAAAAAAAAAATAAAAACACTGATTGGGATGCTTGGTGGGATGATGGAATGTCTGTTATGCTGAAATAGGGGACTGTGTTGGCTAAACATTGATGTGTGGAGTGTAACTTTTATGTAAGTTGTCATCTTTAAACGTTTAACAGCTGCTCCTCACACAGGATGCCCTCTTTCCCCGCAGAGTGAGCACACAACAAAGCCTGTCGTGCTGAAATATTTTGCGTTCTGGGATTTAGAACGTCTCTTCTCTTAGGGCAGGATATAATAAAAAATTAACCCATGGATCATTAAGAAGTGTTTAGTGAGGGTGGGAAGGCAGGCAGTGTTTTTATACTCAACTGAACCCCTGTTACCTGGCAGCTAACAGATGCTTTCATCCTGAGATGAAATGCAGACTCGAGGTTCAAAAGTAGAACCTGTGTTGCCAGCTTGCATTTCTGAGACAAAACTATGGGGGTTTACTGGGACTAAAGCACCTAACGTCTTCCAAAATAAAGGACACTGAAATATAGCAAAAGTACAAGCCCAGTCATGGCATGAGAAGTCCATTGTAGACTGAAACCAGGAAAGGATCTAATCTGCCTTGTATTTTAACATTTTTTCTCATGATGAAACCAGTTAAGGGCAAACCTTTTGTGTCCTCTTTTTATTTGTGGTTCTGTGTCATTGTTTCTGGGGAATAGGATGGAGAGGTTTTATATATGATTCTATGATTCTATTGTTCTTGGGTTTGAACTTATTTGGGCAAGTTACTCATCTGTGACTAATTATATTTGTTATAATGCCATGGACATGCTGTTCTAGAAGAGCTTTTCTGTATTTTTTTTCTTCTTTACTGTGTGCTGAATATGAATTTGCCCTATAAAATCCTAGCTAGGATCTCACGACTCTTATTTCTGAGTATTTATTAATCAGAATAATTTGCTCAGGAATAAGGAATAAAATTACTCTCAGCTAAATATCACATATACCCAGAAAATAAAAAAAAGATATGACTCCAATCTGCACCGTTGTCCATGCTCCAAGTGCTGCTCTTTAATAACACAGTATCTCAGGCACAGCATGGAGGATGAGCATGTTACAGCAAACAGATTCTTCCTCTGATAGTTCTTCATCAGTAACCCCAGTTCCACCACTGATTCAAAAAACACAGGACAAGGCCAACACTAATACTGCTCCGCACTCAGAATTTGGGGCTGTTTTCATTCGCCTTCCGCATTTTTACACAGATGGATTTGCCCTTTCAACCAAACCATGAGGGTTAGAAATGTACTTTTATTTAAAAGAACAGGCAACTCCTTGCAAAATCACATGACCCCAAAAGCTGGCTTTTGAAGAAAAACAAAAATCATGGGTCTTTTAATGATATCATTCTTCCAGTTTTATTCTTACCAACTGCCAGTTAGTCTAATCCTACATCTCTTGCTAAATAGTAAAGACAGGATGGAGAGCAAGGGCGGCAGAGTTAATCAGTCTGACCACAAAAATGTTAAGATGTCCAAGCTAAGCTAATCATAGGCACATTCCAGAGTCGATGGAAGAAGACAGGGATGGGGGATTGAGCCAATTTATTTTAAACACCTATCTTAGCATGAGAACAATTTCCCTCTGGGATTGACCAAAGAGGGAGTCTAGTTCACTATTTGGAATACATGCATAACAGCTGCATAATCTAATTATTTTAGATGACCTTAATTCTACTCTATATGCCTTCAACAGAGCCCCCGGAAGTCATGGCGTGCCTTGCAGTATAAAAGCGTTCTGGGAAAATACCAACCTTTGCAAAAGGCCAGAGCAGAAACCATTCATGAAAAACTGCTTCAAAATAACATTGAAGTGGGGCATAAACAACGTGCGTCCTCTGTGCAAGGATGAATTCTGCCGTCCCATTGATGTCCTGCTCCTGAACTTTGGATGTTGCAGCCCTCTGGGACCTGATAATGGGGCTAAAATATTTCACTTATGAAATCAGTTCTTATAACACACATGGTCATCTTAAAAAAGCCAAAATCCCATGGAGCAGTACTGGAAGGGCAGTATACCCAAGATGGAAACATCTCTAAGATGATTGCGTATTGATTTTCTACCCTATGCAAGTAATTCCCCCTTGCAGCACATATACATACCAATATCTTTGGAAAATAGAAACTTACTGAAAATCTGCTGAAGATCTTCAGCTCCATCTTCACCACAAGCTCCCCCTGGTCTGATGTCGAGGTATAATTAGAACATATGCTTTCTTTCATCACACAAAGCCAAGCCACAACAATGCGCAGTAATGGGTACTTCTGTTGTTATTATTACTGTGGGGCAGACAGGGTCTAGCTCAGAAGCACCATGGTGAAAGAGCGCAACCCTGATTGCCTTGAAATTGGGTCTAGAGGGAGCAGTTTCCTGTCTAAACCTGCTGTGCTAATTATAGTCCTGCAAAATGAACATGAACTTTGACCCGTGTTTGCAGACATAGCTTGAAGACAGCCCTTGGCCTGGCCCCAGTAACAGCCCCCAGGTGGGTGGGTCCCGGCACTCATGAATCACCACAAAAGCAGATCCGCCATGTGTACACTGAAAGGGGTGAAAAAATCTGGCTGAACAAAGAGATTCTAAACAAATTCTCTAATGCAAACAGGGCGGGTGGAAATGCACTTTACAAAGACTAAAGATGGCAGACAGACCTTGTGAAAGTATATTTGTCTAAGCGCAGCTTGGAACATAAAGATTGTTTTATAATTAAGATACGAAATTGAAGGGAATCCAAGTTCAAATTCTGGCTCTTGTCGATACCTGTTTCATATTTTTCATCAAGACACTGATTCGATCCTTCAGAGCTAATAAAGACCTTTGAAGAACTGGGTCCCAGGTCCCCTTCTCTCTGCAAGATGGATCTCTTGTTTTTTGCATGAGCCCCTCCCCCCACAGTCTTGTAACCGCATGAAGGATAGTTAAAATACATAGACATAGCTACACACTTTGCATTCATAACTTGTAAATAGAGATTGCCATAAAACTCTAGGCTCTGAAATAAAGAAAAAGTATGAATAATAATTTAGAGAAGTCATTTAAATGTGTCAAAAGTTTAATTTCCTGGGGATATTTCAGCAGTAACAAAGTGAGCTGAACCTTCTTGGATCCTTGGTAATCATCAGGCTTCCTGAAACAGTAGTTTAGTTGATGTTTTAGATCCTATAACTGAGATTCTGTATTTGAAATATAAATGGGAATGATGTTGTTTACAAATTTTGAACGTAAAAATAATATCCTAGAGGGCATGAATGTATGAAGAAAGTGTACATTTGGTGGCTGTCAATCCATAAGAAATGTGTCTGTCATTTAGGTCAGCAGTGACATGTAAATTCACTGGAAGTATCCCACAAATGAGCAGACAGATAGGCTAATAAATGTATAAAATACTGAGTCGGGGGTTAACTCATCTTCTGATCCTTCCTCTAATGTACTCATAGTTTACATCACCTCCTGTCATGTCAGCCCTGGCTCTGAGATGAAATGTGTTGATGTGATTGGTGATAACCCTGTATGGCTATAGTGACAAAGGCTAGTCTGCTTACGTACTCCTTTGCGTAGCTAAACACTTGAAGTGAAATGCAGCTCAGCAGGAGTACGCTACTATGGTGTACTGAAACATTGGCCCATCTCACTGAAAGAAGGTGCATGCCTTGGGGCTATGTCTTGTGCTGTCCTAGGATGATTTTTTCCATACTTTTGCTTGTAAAATCTGGCGATCTAACCTGCTCTGCATCCCTCCCTGCTTACAAGGTTATCCCAGGTAATTTAAATTTCATGGACCTTTGGCTGGGATGAGACAAGGCTAGGAGATGAGGTAAACTTGAGACACTCAGGTGAAACATCTTCATTTTTTTGGCCTAAAATTCCGGGAGCTAAGGCTGACCTATGTCAGATGTCAGATTATGATGTCTGAATTTAGTAAGATAAATCCCTCCACTGGTTTTGTCTCTCAGAGTGATTTCTCACTGTGCCTGAAACATAGACAAACCTTTCAGAAATCAATGGTACCACTGTAAGGCGGTAAGACTTGTAAACCAAGAAAATGGGGAAAATCTGTCCCCAGCAAGTTCCCCCAGAAAAAAAAGTCAGTGCAGCAGGGAAATCATCACTGGAATTGTTCACAAGGATCTTGGGGAATGGAAGGACTTTTATAAAGGAGCATTTTTAAACAGGTCAATTCATCCACTGCAGCCATTCACAAATCCCATTTAGTTTTCCTTCTAAGCCTGGCAGAAGGCACCGTAGCCAAGGTTGCATGATTAGACATTGAGTGTTAAGGACAGTAGGCTTTTCATTAAGGAGGGTTTTCAAAAGTATCCGATTTCAAACATGTTGTTGAGCCTCCTAGGTACATCTAAAATGCCTACAACTTGTGTAGGATCATGCATTATTGATTAATTGATTCCAGCCAGAAGTAACAAATGGAATGTGCTAAACTAAAATGAGAGTCTGCCCTAAAAGTCTTCAGCCTTTAGTAGGGGGGTCTGATCACTTTGTCTTCAGCCTCAAAAGGGTCATTGTTACTCAGTTCCAAAACTCTAAGCACCGACAAGTCTGAGTACTATTTATCAATGCACTGCATTAAATACATCTAACAGTGGCACAAGATTTTGAAAAATATTGCAGGGAGGGCGGGATTACTGATGTCTCCTCTGTTACTACAGGTAACTGGGTACAGTAATCAACACTAGTGATGTAATGACAAGGGGGAACATCCAGAAGTGAATCTCTTTTTTAGTAAAACATTCTCTGAACTTGGCTGTGTAAAAAATTGGAGTAAAGGGAATGTTCAGCTTCCAGGTTTCCAGGTTATGTTAGTCACACTGGAATTAATAACACTTAGAAACAAAACACCTTCTTGCAAAAATACAAATTAAACTTTGGTAAAAATGGTAAATTTTTCATGGATGCAGGCACTGAACATAATCGAGAATAAACCTGTGTTTATCACATGAGAAGCCCACAAAGTCTGCAGTACCTGCATTTTCTGGGTTAGGGAACAAAAGGATCATATGGCCATAGGCACAGTGGAATTTCCATCACAGCAGACCAGAAAACCATGTTTTCTCATCTCAACACGAAAGAAAAAATGAACACATGCCTTGGAATTTTGAAACTGTGGTTGAATTTCCAAGAAAGCTTAGCAGCTGTGATCAAGCCAAATGCCTCAAGCCAGGAATCCTGGTGTGTGCACATTAGAGGAGGAGAGAGTGTTTGGGATGCTTGTGGCAAGGGACATCTTCAGGCTCAGAGAGGTCAGAGGGGCTGCTCAGAGAGCAGGACAGGCTACTGTGCTGGTGAAAACGATGTGGAACCGGGTCTCCTGCCAAAGGGACTACAGCAAAAAACAGTCAGAGAGGAACATTTCACTAAACAAAACAAGACCTCCTTGACATTTCATGCATTCAGAACTGACTGATGTTGATGAGCTCTAGAGTAGTCAGGCAATTGGAAATCCCAAGAAAGAGCACTCTGAAGAAAAGGCCCCAAAACTGAAAGATGGTTGTGGAGTGAAAACTGATCTTCAAGAGAAAGCCTGGGTCGGAATGTATCTTTCATCTGCATTTTCTTTAATCCCTTGTCCCTTCCTTAGCTCCTTCTCTGTCTCAGACACAGACACTCAGACACAGCCGTGAATATGGCTCAAAGGAAAAATAACTCTTCATATTAAAAAAAAAAATACTAAGAGGAAAAAAACAAACCCTAATAAACCTGTCACTTCAAATTTTTATTCAAAATGTATTCAAAGCTCTGTCTTCAGGATGGGTGAAGGAAGAGGAAAGTGGAGATAGGTAACGTTGACTGACATGTGGACAGTCCTTACAGCAGATGGGACTGTTAGGATTTCACTTTGATGGTTCACCTTGGGAGAAAGCCAATCTGAATTGGGAAGTCCCCTGCTCACACTGGTATTTTAGGATTGCAGTGTGGGATTCCTCTGGCTACACTGGGATGTCTCACAGGCATCGCTTAATAGATGACCATCAGCCAGTAGACTTTTAGGCCATGAGGTGCATCAGCCCTGGGAGAAGCCCGTAGGCCATGCCCTAGGCTGCTCTGCCTCGCCTGCAGAGGAACGTGTCCAGCTGGAGGCACATCCTCCGCCAACACCTGCAGGTGGTCATTCCCTTCAAAAGGCTCCAGGAAAACCTACTCCCAACATTTTGTAACTTACGGGGAAAAAAGAAAGGTGTTATTAGCAAATCTTAGAAAATGGAGCCATTTTCTGAAGTTACTCACTTCTTTCCATTATCTACAGTGGCTACACCTGTATTAGTCAATTAAATAAAGCTGGGACCAATCTCTGGCCCTGAGCGTATGTTTCGGGTGCCT
>NW_008794742.1:1291514-1369622 GCF_000699145.1 Aptenodytes forsteri | reverse complement strand
GGAGGAGGAGGAGGGCGGGAGGTGCTGCAGGCCCGGAGCAGGGATCCCCTGCGGCCCTGGAGAGACCCCGCTGGAGCAGAGATCAGCAACATCTGTAATGTCTTCCCTAGATCTGACCTCAGAAAAAAAAATAGTTGGCCAGCATTTTTTTTTATTTTCACACCATTGATAGAGAGAAAAGCGTCAAGTTCCTAAATGTCACACAAGCGTTAAACTTTGTAGACTTTAGGAGCTGCAAGTGAGGAAAGGATCTTTCCTTCTCTTCCCACATATCCTCCTCTCCTGGGTGTTTCCTAGGGGATTGGGACCAGATCCTGCTGGTCCTTCATCTGTAATAGTACAAAGTGGCACCGAGGGTGCTGGATCTCCTCTTGTCCCACCCTACTTGATTGCAGTACGAGACCTCCTACCCTGATGTGTAGACTTTAGGAGCTGCAAGTGAGGAAAGGATCTTTCCTTCTCTTCCCACATATCCTCCTCTCCTGGGTGTTTCCTAGGGGATTGGGACCAGATCCTGCTGGTCCTTCATCTGTGATAGTACAAAGTGGCACCGAGGGTGCTGGATCTCCCCTTGTCCCACCCTACTTGATTGCAATACGAGACCTCCTACCCTGATGCACCCATCTTCTGTGCAACGCACATTTCTCTAATTACAGCTTACAGGCTATGGCTGTACCTGTAAATTTAACAGTGTGGGGACAACCTGGGGCACTTATTCTTGACTCTACAATATTGAATTCTTAATAAGGTCTTGGGCATGTTTCTGTCCCAAGATGACTAGAATTCTCCCAAACTATTCCCAGCAACTAGCACGGGCCAGGAACCATTTCCAGTAGGTTTATTATATGCAGCCCCCTCGTGTGGGAAGAAAACAGGTTGAAAAGTAGGGCCATGGGCCATACTGTGACAGCTGGCCTCAGCATTAGGTTTGCTTAAGTTGTACTGACATAACCCCAGAAGAAAGGGACCAGGCCATGCCTACACCACCAGTCTAGCAAATTTATACACTCATTATTGTACACATTCATTTATTGCACATCCATGATGCTACACCACAGCAGTGCATCAGTCATCACTGATCTGTTCTGAGGGTAGCATGTGGCAAGACAGGCAATTGCTCCTGTGTTTCCAGGCCCTGGATTATCACCATCGTTTCACATCATCCTCCCTTTCAGAATGATTAGTTCTGAAGGACAATAAACAATATCAGGGAACACAGGAAGAGGAAACAGAAATATTTTTGTGAGGATAAAACATTTCAAAACACTATTTAGATGAAGATTAGAAAGGATTGAAGTCATCCAGACATTTGGAGTAGTAGTGAAACACCTGGCCCCAGATTGTCTGTGATTTCTTGCAGGATGAGGAAAAATGAGGACCCTTTAGCAGCTTGCAAAGCAAATGATTCAGGGACTCCCGTTTGCTGCACAGGCTTTTTTTTCCAGTCACTTAAGATAAAAAATGAAACTTGCATTTTCTATTGTGTTTGCTGCTCTTTGGAAACAAATAGAGAAAGTATTCTTCTATTTCAAATTAAAGGTCTGCAGACTGAAAATTTCTGCCTCGGCCTTCATGGTGGAAGCATGACTGGAGCTTCCACAATAAAATCTCCTCAAATAGCCAAGGGTTCATGCAAGAAGAAATACATTGTCATATCCTTCCTTTTTTCTCTTTTCTGTTTTTTGTGCAGCAGTTGGTTCTATCAACACTTTATTTTTCTTTATTGAGAAACAACCTTTAATCCCAAAGGACCCCTGAACGGTAGCCTGAGGCTTTTCAGAGCTTTGAATGTTTGGATTCCTTAAGCAGAGAAGAAAAATGAAAGAAAACTTCAGCTCTTCATCTGAAGGCTGTGTCTGACTCACCAGCTACTGGACAACAATCTGGAAAGTTTTAAACTCTCCTGAGAGTTTTGACCATTAATAACTGAGAAGATACATGCTTTTCTGAGACTGCCAACAACCTCATCTGTCACAGGCTTTGGTCGAGACTCTGTAGATTATTTTTATGTCACTTAATGCTGCTTCTGCAGAGGACATTTCAGTTAATAAAGTTGTTCACAAGAAGACCCTGAAAAGCGGTAGGGAAAACTGGTCAGGTGTCTACGGAGGGATGCCTGGCACCACAGCCCCTCATCTCAGTACTTGTGTAGAGCCTTCCAGGTCCTTCACTGGGATTGTGCTGTGGATCCATGGAACTCTATGTCATCTGCAATTTCTGTAGCCATAAGCAAGCAGAGTCGTGCTGCCTAGAAGAATGACTGAGAAACCTGCTACTGCTAAGTGCTTTTAAAGTTTCCCATTAGCTACCAATGGTACTCTGTGTTTTGGGAATTTAAGATAAGAGGTCTTGTTGCAGCTGTCAGCAGCTGCAAGTTATTTCTGTACTCATCATATCTGCTGTCTGTCTGCAGGGATTGCCCCAGAGCTGTAATAAAAAATAACATCCCTCACATGCCATTAAGTCTGCAGGTTCAGATTACAGCCAAAGAAATGGTGCCCAGCAAAGGCTGCAGCCACTGGGGCAAAACAAATATATAAGAGTAAATTTGATGCTCTCACTTTGTGAAGGATGCACAGATGATGATGCAGAAGAGAAAGCCTGCAGAGTGTTACTGAGCTGTTAGCTGTGCATCTAAAAGCAGTGTAAAGACTTCATCAGTCATGGGGACAAATTTACACTGTATCTTAGTAGGGTGAGAAGATATTGTGTGTATGTGTGTGTATATAAAATGTACTTTTTCCTAACAGAGACTAGCACACTGTTCCTGCCCAGGATTTGCTGAAAATGCTCTGCCTTGGGCTTTTGTTTAAAAGATACTAGCAAATGAAAGGAAATATGCACTCCAGTCATGCATCGCACTTGAAGGGAGACTTGGCAAATAGCTTTCTTGTAGTTTTTGACATCTCTGGCCAATTTCAATTCGAGCTGAGCTTTTGCTTTTCTAACTGCATCTCTGCATGCCCTGGCAATGCCCTTGCAGTTCTCAACGGGAATTCGTCTGCTTTTCCATCTCTGGTACACTTCTCTTTTGGTTTTGAGCAGACTCAGAAGCTCACAGTTAAGCCAAGGGGGTCTCTTGCTCTGCCTACCTCCCTTACCTTTAAAGGAGATGAACTGTTTTTGTGCTTCCAGGAGAGCATGCTTGAAAAATTCCCAGCACTCGCTAGCTCTCTTATCCTCCATGGGAGCTTCCCATGGAATCCCTCCCAACCGAGCTCTGAGTGAGCTGAAGTTTGCTCTTCTAAAATCTAAAACCTTTGTCTTAGTACTAACCTTCAGTGTGCTCAGCAGGATCCCAAACTCCACAATATTGTGATCACTGCACCAAGGCTATCACTAACTGAGATACTACAAAGCAGGTTTTCTTGGTTGTGAGTAGCACGTCCAGCACTGCCTCATTCCTTGTTGGCACAGCTAACGTTTGTATGAGGAAGCAGTCCTTTACGCATTCCAGGAACCTGATGGATGACACGTGAGCTGCTGTATTATTCTTCCAACAAATGTCTGGGTATTTGAAGTCACCCATAAGGATCAGGTTCTGTTGACCCGAAGCTTGCTTAAGTGACCCAAATATTGCTTCACTGGCCTTATCATCTTAGTCTGGAGGTCAGTAGCAGATGCCTACTGTAAGATCCCCCTTGGAGACGACTCCTCTGATCTTCACCCAGAGGCATTCGATAAGGCTTCCACAATCGCCGTAGTTGACTTCTATACATTCAACGTTCTCCTTAACATAGAGAACGACTCCTGCTCCTCTTCTTCCCTGCCTGTCTTTATGAAACAGCCTATAGCCATCCATTGCAATCCTCCAGTTATGTGAGTTGTCCCACCATGTTTCAGTTATTCTTATGATATCATAACTTTTTAACTGGGCGCGGAGCTCCAGTTCCTCCTGTTTGTTCCCTAGGCTGCATGCATTGGTATACATACACTTGAGGTGGTTGATCTTCTGGTTCTCATCTTGGGAGGCAGCTAAGGAACATTTGTCGCTACTCTGGTTGGGCTGGCTTATTCCCCAGTTGGTTGTAATGCTGTGAGCGTTGCCACTGTGGACCCTGCCCCACCGAGTCCTTATATCTCCCTGTGTAATCGTAACAATATTTCAGCTGCATTGAGTCTCTGGCTTGGCTGCGTGACGGACACCCTCAGAGGAAGACTTGTACTGACAAAGGGAGCCTTGGTCCTGCTGGGCACTGCTGTGTTCAGCTGAGCACCCTGCTTAACCCTAGCCCTCCTCCTCCTCCCCAGTGCCACTGGCTGATGCTGTGAAGGAGTCCCTCAGTCATTCCCTGCACGTGGACATCTGTCCCCCTCTCATTGCCCCTGCGGATCTCTGGTCCTTCCTGTTGCAAGAAGCGAACACCCAAGTTAGTTATCAAATACTGTGATCTGATATTTGATGCTTTTACCTCTCGCCCTGCTTCTGTCTGCCCCGCAGCCCACAGGGTGATGGGGGTTTGGAGTTATACCCCAGTTATTTCTAAACTAGCTGTGGGCCAGGCTTAGCCCTGCATTATCCCCCCTTTATAAGGCTGGGGCTCCGTGGCCTTGCAGTGCCAGCACATTTTTTTTGCCCTTCCCCGTCCACTCCTCTCATCAGGGAAGACTTTGACTTGAAGTCAGAGAGATCTTTGCTGCGAGTTTCAGTGGGAGGAGACCTCAGCTCTGTTTGACCCTCTATTTTCTTTCAAAGTACTCAAAACAGAACTTCAGGCTGCTTCCAGGGCCACTTTCTTGGCCGGTTGCAAGAAGCCTTCCTGATCTGGCTGCGGTACAAGCGGTCAGAATTTCACTTGGATGAATTGTTCTCAAACAACGTCTCCAATGTATTAGGCAAAACAAGGCTTTTCTTTTGATGTCAGCTGTGATGTAGGTTTTTTTATCTCAGCACACTTTTGTCCACAGACCTATTTACTGTGGTGGATGGGCGAAAATGCTGAGTGGGAATTAATCATGTTGTGTCTCAAGCACCACTGCAGTGCAGTTTTAATTTGTTTATTTTTTCCCCTATACTATTACCATTAGATTTTATCTACTACCCTTAAATGTTGCTTTCTGGGGCTATGAATCAGCCCCTTTCTGCAGAGCTCCATTCTTTTAATTAGCACTAAACTGACTCCCCAAGCACCTTTTAACGATATAAACACTATATTAATTTTGAGGTTTTTTTCCTCCCTTTATTTTATTTTTTGATTCAAAGTCATCATAAACTGTGAAGTAAATTTCATGAAAAATGAAAATGTAATATCTCCAAGTTCCCCGCCACAACAGCACAACAACATGCAACAGTGCAATTGCAAAGCACAGTGGGGAAAAAATTTCTGTTAGGCTTTGCTGCAGTTAAGGACAGCATCACAGCACAGAAGCCAAAATGAGCAGGGACTGGATTCCTTGCTAAGTGTCAGTCACCTGGAGAGAAGAGGGATACCTTGCTGGGACTTTGCAATGCACCCCAGTTGTTGGCTTTGCATCAGAGGCTCAGCATGAAGATGGGGAAGAAGACTTGCGTGAGATGAATACGGACAGAGTGAAGAAATGGGATAAAGTGGAGATAAATAATTAGGGGTTAAAGAGAACAGAAAAAGCAGCTGCAGAGGGAAGGAGGAAGTGGGGGCAGGAAAGAGACTGTGTGCTGGAAAGCTAAGCCTCAGCAGGCCAAGGAACGGCTGCGGATATAGAGCAGGACTCTTCCAGGACAGCATTTCCTGTTGACTCAGGGGCTGTGACGAAACCAATATTGGTTGGGGAATGTGGATTTCTTGAAACATTTCTGTACTGGCAAAAGCACCACTATTATAGATGAAAAGGGCCTTTTTTTGGAGTCTCATGAGCAATAGGAGTGCTTCTTCACTAGTACAAGCTGATTTGTGTAGAAGGGTCTGGCTGGACCAACTACCCCAGTTCAAGTGTCCCCACAAACCTTTTCTAGCATAGACCTGACCTATGGCAGCATCAAGAGCAGGGTGGGAATGTGGTCTTTAATTTATCTTTTCCCAAGAGTAATTTCTTGCATTGCTATACCTTAAAATCTACCTGGCTTTCCACTCCACCCCCCTCCTGCGGCCCTCCCAAGATGACAGAAAAAGAGGAAACAAGCAGATGATGAAAGCAGCCCAGGTAGACATGTTTGGGGGCTTACAGCTCTCCCAGCCAGGCTTGCATTTGAACTGGTACACTGCAGAGCTGTAAGCACGACGCTGCTGGCAAGCTGAAACTCAAGAGCCTGCTGAAAAGCTGGAAGAGTTTCTTATCATGTGTGACTTAGGCTAGTTATACCAGGTCTTTATTGTACTTATGTGGCTGTAAAATGGGAATAATAAAAAAAACCCTCTTTGCAGGCAGGAAAAAGAAGTAAATGCCTCATATCATAAGCCAGAATAAAAAAGATAATTGATTTTTGTTTGTTTGTAAAAAGTAGAGAAACATCTTCTAGAGACATAAGTTCTGGAGATACAGAGCACTCACGCTCCCTCAAGGTCTGCTGTTGGGCGTTAAAAGTAGTAGTTTCTCTTGAGCATCATGTTGCACAACCTCTGGAGGGACACACCATGTATGTCATGCTTACACATGATGTCGTGTTCTGTAAGCACCATGTTAACTGAATTTAACTGACCATCAGCCAAGGAGGACCATGAAACCTAGCAGGTAGTGAGGGTGACAGGAGTGGAGGAATAACCAAAGGAGGTGAAGAACTGACACCAGCCTTGGGTCACTGACAGGCTTTTGCAAAGGGGAACATGGGATCCTCCACCAGATCCAGCCTGGTCAGCCATGGGGAACTGCATGCACAGGAGAGCAGTGAGAACTGGGAAGACAAATTTCACCCAAAAGAAAAAGTTGTGGATTAAAGTAGCAGGTTAGATTTGTCTGGGCAGATCCTAAGCACCTGGTCCCTGGCAATGACCTCCAAAGTTCAGCTTTCTAGTCTTCCACGAGGCTTCGCTGAGCTCCAGTCTGTGACACAATGGCCTTACTGAGAGCTAAACATAGGCCAAGAGGTCTATTTTTAGCGTGCTAAAATATTCCAAAAAGCTGAAAAAAGGGTGTAAATCTGGAACTGGGTTCCAGGGTGGAGGATTGTGGGGGGGTTTTTTGTGAAAAATGCCTTCTTAGAGAAAGTGCTCCTTTTGGAGGATTTGTGGCATCTTGGCAAAGGAATAATTTGTTCCCTCATAAACACAGTCGCCACTCTGAGTGCAACTGGTGTAAATAGGGGCAGTTTGCAGCCGCTGGCTCTGCTGGCATTTCTGACTTCAGCTGAAAGGCAGGCCCACAGCTTTTGATAGAGAAATCACTGCCAAATTTAAGAGCTTCAGCTCTCATTCAGACATTTATTACCAGTCATGAAAGGAGTGCAAACTGCCGTGCAAGCAATCTGAAGCAAACACGTCTGTCAGAATTTGACTTCTCTCTCTGTCTGTCAGCCCTCTGCTGCCTTTGAAAGCAGCCAGGCTCAGGCTCGTGACTGTATGTTTGACTGTGTCAGCTGGGTCAGAAACAATTTCTCAGGCTGATCCTTTGACTGGCTCCATGGGAGCCTGTCTCCTGAGAGTGCTCATCCCCGAGTGTCCCCACAGACGGGCATGCACCCCTTGCGTCGTGATGTCCAAAGGGTTCGGCCTTCATCTCACAGCACAAGTCCTGACAGCCCAGGAGGCTGTGACAAAAACTGTGAAAAAACAGAGCATTAGAGTCAGAGAAAATGGGCTGTCCGCCACAACTCTGGCTAGCCTTGAAAGTCTTATTTCATGCCCACATTTTGTGTGGGCACTTAACAAATTATTTCTCTATTATAGAGTATTTACCTACAAGAATTAAGGGTAGGACAACGGGTATTGTCTTATGCTAAGCATAAGATATGCTTAGCTCCTAAGGTGCTAGGTTAGGTGCCTAAATAACTTTGAATTTTTTTTTGAATTTTTTTTGAATTTTTTTTTAAATTTTTTTCTGGGGGTGTTGGTCGACAGTCTGGGGGTGTTGGTCGACAGCCGGCTGAACATGAGCCGGCAGTGTGCCCAGGCGGCCAAGAAGGCCAATGGCATCCTGGCCTGTATCAGAAATAGTGTGGCCAGCAGGAGTAGGGAAGTGATCGTGCCCCTGTACTCGGCCCTGGTGAGGCTGCACCTCGAATACTGTGTTCAGTTTTGGGCCCCTCACTACAAGAAGGATGTTGAGGTGCTGGAGCGTGTCCAGAGAAGGGCAACGAGGCTGGTGAGGGGTCTGGAGAACAAGTCTTCTGAGGAGCGGCTGAGGGAACTGGGACTGTTTAGCCTGGAGAAAAGGAGGCTGAGGGGAGACCTCATCGCTCTCTACAACTACCTGAAAGGAGGTTGTAGCGAGGTGGGTGTTGGTCTTTTCTCCGAAGTAACAAGTGATAGGACGAGAGGAAATGGCCTCAAGTTGCGGCAGGGGGGGGTTAGATTGGATGTAAAGAAAAATTTCTTTACTGAAAGAGTGGTGAAACATTGGAACAGGCTGCCCAGGGGAGTGGGGGAGTCCCCATCCCTGGAGGTATTTAAAAGACGTGTAGATGAGGCGCTTAGGGACATGGTTTAGTGGGCATGGTGGTGTTGGGTTGACGGTTGGACTCGATGATCTTAGAGGTCTTTTCCAACCTCAATGATTCTATGATTCTATGATTCTATGAATTTGGACCAAATGGGGAGATGGCATAGGTCTCTCTTCAGCACATTTTGGGAAGCGACTGCCTCCTTTCTGGATGCTTCATCCCCCACAGAGTCCCACCGTGGCAAGGAAGAGGCAGGGTGAGGTCCATCCTTCCCCTGCTGTAAGCACTGCTAGAAACACCCCTATTGCTTCTGAAGAAAGTTCTGTTGGTCACGGCTCCAGGCTGATCTACACTACACCCCATGTGATAGGATTTGACTTGTCTAACTGCCATACATTTTACCCCTGCTCTGAGTTAGGATTTTGAATGAAAACCATCCATTTGGAGTTTTTCTGCACTTTAGGCTGGGCTGAGATGCTGAACCTAATGATGCTGCTTTGGCCTATTCCTTTGGTGAACCCATCATCCGGTTGGTTAGTTATTTGCTCTATCTTTCACCTGAACATGGGCTTTACTTCGGAGTTACATCTCCCAGCTACTAGCATCCCACATGATCTAATAAAATCCTAGGTACTTCTAATTCCCCATCGCAACCTGCAGATCTGAGGTCACATCCCTCTGTCCAGTGAGTTGCCAGCCTTTCTACTCTAATAGCGTCTCTAATCTCCACCTGGCTGCTTGTGGTCCTCTGCACCTCTGCTCTGCACTGCCAAATACAGTAATACCTGCATGCAGGTTTCATTACATCATGATGTTGCAGAATTATATCTTGGTGTACTATATCACTATGTATGTATCACTATCATATGATAGAAAAATCAATTCTGCTTCATTTCAGGTTTCTTATGCTCAGAGTTTGCCCTTGGGAAAAAATGTCATCATAGTCATGATAATAACGGGCTGTGCTAGATGCAAGCTAAAAGCCTGCTTGAGGCAGGGCCTATCAGTCTTTCATGCCTGAGCTGTGCCAGTTTTGGTAGTTACAGAGTAAGGTAGTCAGAATCCAGCCATTCACATTTAACTTCACTCCAAAGATCAGCCATTAATTCAAACTTGTATTCACTGTGTCTTATGATACAAGTACCGAGCAAGCTCTTCAGAGCCAGAATAAATCCCTGCCTTTCCTAGATATCCTGTTCTTAAGGTACCTAGCCAAAATCTTTTAAACAAAAGACTTTTCACTGAAAATTCATCCTTCTATTATTTAAAATCGACATATTTGAGCAATTATGATTGTATAATGTAATTCTTTTTATGAGAGGCTTAAAATCAAAACCATAGCCTTCCTGATGTTGGTGTTTTATTGGTTTTATTTTAATTCTCCCTGCCCCCCTCCCCCCCAAAAAAAATCAGTTCATCTGACTCCTGCAGGGTGCCAACAATCTGAGAGTTCTCTACAAAACTATTTTTTTCTATTTTTTTTTTCTTTGGTCTGAAGTTTTGACCTGGTTTGATTTTTAGCCTTTCAACCCAGGGGGACTCCATTTGCTTTTCTATGGAAAGGCAATTCTACTTTATGCACTCTCTGCACATGAGGTGTCAGTCTGTGGGAGCTGAACTGAGAAGAAACAGTAAGCCTCTTTGCTCTTCAGCTTGGGCTCTCATTTCACTTAAACTGCCTGACACATGCAGACCACATCACTACCTTCAGCGGCACATATAAAATGCTGCTGTAAACTGGTTGTGACTCCACTGACTTCTTTTATATTGTTGCAAAATAGGGGTATGTGGCGTGAGAGAGTACATACACGTTAATAATGAATAACGGTCATGAAAAGTGCTAGCTGCCCCTGAAAAGTAGCCAGCTATTAACACGAAACAAAAATAATAGGTGAACTTTTTTTGGTCTGTCTTGCTAAAAATCTCAGTCTTCACCAGGGAAGCTAAGCAAAAGGTTAAATTCTCGCTTCACAAGCCAGTGAACTGCTGCCAATTGCAATGGTGCTTTTCAACGTGGACATCCACTCATTATGAAAGGGCCAAGACTCCTAAATGAGCACTGACCATTGCACAGATGTTGGGTGGGGCTTCCAAAGCTATAATGGGATCTGAATTCCCTACAGGGTAGTGGAATCTGACTTACAGAATTCCTTAGTCAGCTTTGAAAACCAGCTGTAACGTTTAAAAATATCCAGTCCCGTCTGACTTTGATACAGCGGCCTACAAGATATTATCAGTTTCGTTGACTTTTGCTCACTAGCCTCTCTAAAGAGTGACTGTGTAGGAAGCAGCCAAGATAAACTAGTGAGACATTGCCTCTCATACCACGACAGCAGAATACATGAAGAATAACAACGGTAAGGAAAAGGTCTCCTTAAAACAACAAAATAGCAGCTTTTGTAATGACTCAAAATCTGTGCTGTGAAATGTGGCATTTTTGACACCCAACCATACAGCCTCCTAAAGAGTGAGTAAATTTGGCAGGACTCCTGATGCAAAATTGTCTTAATTCTCCTTGACGGCACATCAGCTCTCAGCTGAAGTTCGCTGAGTTTTAATCACTGCTGGAATCAAAGGGTCTTTCTTGGGCAGCTGGAAAACTAGGAGAGGGAGCTCACATCATCGTGACCAAAGGCCACGCTAGAGGATCCACATCTGCAGGGGCAGGAACTAGTGACCTCTCAGCTTTGGGCCAGATCAACGTCATGGAAATAGAAAAAGTTGAAAGCACTGACTATCACACTTCCTATTAACCAAATTCTCTCACCACCTGAAACTTATATAAAATCCCTGCTAGGCGGGTGTCTATGTTTCAAAGACCAAATGAGAACCATGTGGAGGATCTTTGGCTTTGTGATCATGTTTATTTTTTTAGCTTCATATGGGGAGGAGCAACGGTCCATAAATCTATAATTACTACTATATAAGCCACTGCTATATATTGTAGCTGGAGCAAGTTAGAAAGAATATGAGCCTTTCATATAATACAGAGCATTGGCTGTGATGCTGCTGTGGTAAAAGACCGAGTTGTTGAATTTAGCCAAGAGAATTATATGATGTGGGCGCCTGCAATAGCAGGAAAACAACCGTGATGTTCCAGCTGTGTGTCAAGTACTTATGAAAACAATTAACGTTCCAGCATTGCCCTTTAGTCAGTTGTTTTCTTTCCAACTCTGCATGGTAAAATCTTTTTAATACTCTACATTTTTTTTCTGTTGTCTAATATCTCCTGTGCAAAAGAATCACACAAAATGCTGTAGGTTAGATATTCAAGCCTCAGCTCCACATACAGAAAGGTTCTGATGGCTTGTCTTTCAAAAAGTTCAGAATAAATGACTTAATTGGCATTAACTTGGTTTGTCTGTGCGTGTTCATAAGGAAGTTTCAAAGGATGCTTCACTTTTAATAAATTATAGCTATTTCCAGCAGGAAGGAGGAAAGCATGGCTCTACTCTTCTGTGCATTGTTTCACTACCAGATCACCGAAGTCTTTGGTATTTCAGCTTAAAGCACAATGACCTAAATAGTCTGAGAATGTTATTTTTCTTACTAAGAATTATATGTGGGAGCAGACTTGGCCTCTCAGTATCACTAAGGCTGAAGTCTCCTGACCTCTCTGTCAGTCAGCCACACATAGGCTTTTCTAATTAAGTCTCCCTATTGGATTTGTCTGGGCTATTTCTATCCATGTGGTTCCCCATGAGGAAGAGTAGTCAAGTCAGGAAGGAGACCAGATTTAGAACCAAAGACTGGATCGCTTGTCCTGCTGCAAAAGTCACTTCAGATTTCAAAGATGTTTGAACTTAAGGACCCAGGATGGAAGATGGGTGAAAGATGGGATTAGATGAACACATGGGATCATGAGACTGCATTTGTCTGCATCAAAATGCACCTTGGCAGAAGTGAGTTAAAAGAGGTATGGAGAATGAACAGGACTAGCATAAGGGAAGAAGAGGGTGCAGAAAACTGGGAAAGAGTATTGCTTTTTTAAAGGAGGAAACAAATAGTGGGCTATAGAAAAGAGCATGAGGGCTTCTAGGAAATCTGGAGAGAGACAAAACAGTCTAAAGAGCTGCATCCAGTGCAACAGGGTGGGTTTGCAGCAGTCAGCCACTAATGAAATAAAGATGTTTTACAAAAATTCCGTACTCAAAAAGGCTCTTTTACCAAAGTGACAGTCGAGCTGAATACCTCAGGAGCGGTGACCTAAAATCCTGGTCATACCTACCTACCTACCTACCAAGGCTACCAGATGGCCAAGACTGTAATTAGGAGGCTACAAGGCTAAGCTGCTGAGTTCCTAGCTCAAAATTAAAACCTTTTCTCAAATTCCAGAGGCATACCTGGGCTCAGGCTGGAGCTGAACAGTGAGTGGGGAAAGATTATATATTTGGCTTTCACTAACACGAATGAATACTGAAGCCTTTTAAATCTGCCCTCTGTTTACCAGCTCCATGGGCAGCAGATTAATACTGGGGTTGCTGTGTACAATAATTAGTTCTCAAAGATATTTAATTTTGTATGTTATATTTTATGCTTTATGATATTGTGATGCAGAAGACAGTACGTCCACAGTGTTATGAAAGGAACCCTGATGAGCTGAACGTTTCCTGTTGGAGTTATTGAATTTATTGGAGGTGTTTGGTTTTTCTTATAATTTGGTTCTTTAGAAGCCAATTGAGTACTTTTTGGGGGAAGCTGGCCGAGTTATTGAATTTATTTGAGGTGTTTGGTTTTTCTTATAATTTGTTTTTTTAGAAGCCAATTGAGATTACTTTTTGGGAAGCTGGCCTGTTTGGAATGACACTACCAAAGTTGGTATACACAACAGAGAAAAAAAATTCTTCATTTGCGTTTCTATTTGTAAATATTAATCTATATAAAATAATAATTAAAAGCATATGTTTATAGTTTACTAGGATTTAAATGAATTAGGTATTATATTTAGCATTCCAGTGTTCATACAATAGCCTTTAGACATCCCTTTAACAGGAGCTATGGGATATTGGGTTGACTCATCAAAACTGTTAGTCTCATGGCCCGTTTTCCCCCAGTGATTATTTGACTGTAACAATACAGCCTAGCATATGGCTATACCAAGCCCGTTCTCTAACAATAGCCCAGTTAACGTCAGTATTTCACAGGGATTTGGCTGGTGTTCTGGAGGATTTGATTTTTTTGAAGAGTACAGTGCAAAAACAAAGAACATTAGCTGGGAGAAGATGCCTCAGTGCTGGGAATGAAAGATAGAAGGACCAGTATAGAGAGCAAAGTGACCTAAAATACTTTTAGATGAGTTATAATGCATTTGTTTAATGGATGAAGAAAAACTTTTCACATTTGCTGAAATTTTATATATGTATATATACACACACACATATATAAATAATAATAAAGATTCACAGGACTATTAAGGGGTCAAGCTAAGGAGGACCGGGATGCTGCCATTGTGGAAATTAGGTGACAGAGCTACAGAAACTCACATTTATTTAAGCCAACTTACTGCTAAATGAATATGAAATACTGTAGCTCAGCTTTGAGTCTTCCCAGGCCTGGAGATATACGCATGACTGTCTGCATATGTGGACACATGTAAAATCATAGCTGTTATTAAAATAAGAAGTTTTGGCAGGGTGCATTAAATTTTAAATAGAATCTGTTAGACATCGATTTCCAGGAGCAGTCTCAAAAGAGGAAAAAGTAAACCCAGTCTTGGCCAAGGAATCACAACTACTGCAAAGAAAGCATCCTCTGTTGAGCTATATGATTAAGATCTGGGCTTTTTAAAAAGTTCTTAAATCTTTTCTTTTTTTAATTACCAGTTAGCTAGCATAGGTAAAGATACTGATGGAAAACACAGTTTGATTTCTCCATCTTTACTTTTTTATATTTAATCAGTTCTCAAGATTCTTGATTCTTCTGTTCTTTTTATTGTTTATTGAACAGGATGTAAGTATGAGAACTATGAGTGTTACACAGTTTTTGTTCTAGCTAGGTAAAATCTTTGGAAACATGGATACATGGCAGACAGCAGTAACTGTTCATGCACTGGCAAAGGTCCCAAGCAGCAAACAAAACCTTATGAGTTGTTTTATTAAATCATTTCAACACTGCACAAGAAATTTGGGTCCTACTGAAATCAACAGAAATTTTGCTATTAGTTTCAGGGCAGCCTTAATTTTACTTTTTGTTCTCAAGTATCATGAACATGTGTGTGATATACTGTCAACTGAGGATTATCTGTTGCCAAACGATCCCAGCAATGAATTAAAGACCTAACCCAAACTATCTTCAGAGCCATTAGAGATACCCTATGAAGCATTTTTCCTTACGCTTCCAAAACTATTCTGTATCTCACCTTCTCCTTACAAAAGAGAAATGTTCCAAGGACAGCATATTCTAAGCTTTAATTAACATATGCTTTGTATTATCTCTGTTGTGTGTTGTGCTTTACCCAAATGGTCTTATACATATTTTCACAGGTGATCATGAGCTGAATATAGCATGTGCATGTGCCTGACTTCATGTGAACACACTCAGTGCACACTCTTGATCCCCTTACGTTGTTCTTCCTGGATCCAACCCTTCCCCATTCTGAAGCTTTTTAATTTTCTCCAGAATGCCAAACCAGGTTCCCACTCCTATTGGCAGCTTGTGATAGGATAAGTAACAAAAAAGAACAAGTCAGATATGACATGTGGCAAATTTAAGCCTCATCAGCTGAGGGACTTCTCAGAGTTTCAATGTACATCCTCTTCTGGCTGCTGGTACTACAATGTGTAGTCATTTGGGTGCTTGCAAGAAATAAAGTCCAAGTACTTTTGTTTGGTTTTTGCAGGTTTTATTGATACTTCATTTTTCAAATTACAGTTTCTTTTGACCTAAAATAATAGCTGTAGGGCTTATTTTGTGCCATATTCAAAAATTTTCTTGAAAAACTACTTTCTTGAAAGGTCTACTTTACTTGTTCAGAAAGTTAACTAAAGGAAGCCACTCGTTCATCTGGTGTGACACAGTTGTATGGATATACAATTGTTTGACAAACCCATCCAATAGCTGTGACTTTCTATCTGCTGTAAGCCACACTGTCTCCCAGTGGCTGGCTCTCCTGGGACGTAAGTCCTTCACTGGGAGCTTCACTAGGGCTGTTTTCTGCAGATGGCTCTCCGTTACTTGCGTTTCCTGAAAAGACAATATAATTAAGATTAAAATAAATGTCGTATTTTTGATGCAGCAAGCTAGAAAGTATACACTTTGTCAATGACACTCAAGAGCGTTTTTACATAGCTATAAATGTTCAGGAAGCTATTTTTCTCAGTTTGCAGTTCATTTCCAAAATGCTTTAGGGTAATGACAGATCACCTAATGGTAATTAATTATCATGCTTCCAGCATGCTTTAAATAACTGCCACTGGAATGCATAATAGTTTGCACTCCACCTGTGCAAGACTTGTTCTCTTTTTTGTATTATCTCCTGATACTTACCTACCAGGCAGGAAGTGTGGGGAGCATTATTTTTTTGTCTGTCTGGAATACATAAAGCCCCAAGCACCCACCGCTGATAGATCTCTTCTTCCTTATTCTTTACCTTCTGTGATTTTAGTCTTCCACCCTGTTTCAGAGGCGCAGTTGCCTCAACAAGACCAAACTGTGCCATAAAGCGTACTGATGGTGTTTATTTAAAGTATCCTATCCAGAGTGCTCTTGTTGCACAGATGTCCCTCATACTAAAGGAATCTGTTTTCTAGTGGAGATTTCCAAAAAGAAGGTGTGAAGAGAACGGGTAAAAGATGAATGCTAACCACAACATTCCTGATTCGGTCTTGATTCAAGTCTGAACTATAAACACTGTTGCTTTAGTTGGACTCCTGTGTGGCTACACATGGTATCTCAGAGCTAATGGAGAAGGCTTCGGCTTTGCTAGCTGTCAAATTTTCTACAGGTGGGGTCCAGTCTGGCTAACTTGGACACGTAAAGTATGCCTAAATGTCTAAATTTAGGCAGAGTTAGGCAGACAAGATTTCACTTTGGAGACACTAAAGGTACCTCCTTCTCCCCATCTGCAACACTGCTTACAGAGGCACTTATTTTAGGAGGACTGTTTCTATTTAGATACCAGTTAGATGAGTAAGAGATGTAGACTAGATCCAAGTCTACCTGTTTGGGATGCAGTGAGAAGCCCCTTATAAAGGGACTCACTCTTACGCAGTGCAGTCCACCACGCTATGCAAGGGGAATTTTAGCATTCAGACATACTGTCTGAATATGCATAAACATTCTGGAGCTCCTGTTTTTCACTGAATTTCAAGTTGTTAACACATTCCCTGGAAAAAGCCATCCACAGCTTTTTTCCATAATGACCACTCCTCTTGTTTTTGGTTTTGATGTTTCCCATGGAAACCATCATGATTCAGAATATAAAGCATGTCTTTGAAATGCAACCATGGGAACTCCATTTACTAAATCCAAACCTTTTCAAGCACCATCACTTTCATAATTCCCCAGATAAACTGCCCCCCAAAACGCCAACTTTACAAACTGGTTTCAAACAAAACTTCAACAGATTTATAGATCGTCTGCAATGAAACAGATTCAAACTTTCCTCCATAATTTGTAAAGGCACTGCCAGTAAATACCATGAAGAATCATTGCATTTATGAAATTACTTTTGTTAAATTATCTTCAATTATGACAACATACATTTCAATTATATGCCAGGAAGAAATGATACATTCTGTCATTAAATATTGCAGTCTGATCACAAAATGAAACACCTACTTCAACTTGGACAATATTTTTACTAAATGGAAAGAAAATTACAGGTAACGGTTAAGCTGGATATATACACAACAGCTTCTAGATCCAGCAGTGAATAACCTAAAAGACATGTAACTTCAGCTGTACAAGAGAGTCTACATATGAGAGGTTTTATTCCAGAAACTGCAATTTATGAGTTTAAGAGTAACTCAGTTTTCTATTGGACTGAGAACTAGGTTCTAAGATATTGAGCTTTGAGCCTTTAATTATCCCTAATTCGACATTTCTAAGTCAAGACATTTCACATGGCAGTAAACAAAGGATCAAGAAAAAATTTTGAAAAGCTAGTTGCAGTTAGATTTTGTGATCACTGGTTTGTCCTGTTCTTCTCCATTTCACTGAAATATATTGATTTTTTTTTTTTGCTTATAGATCACAGATGATACATGAACCTGGAAAGACGGTGGCAAACTTTTTAGCAGGGCCTGTTGCGACAGGACAAGGGGGAATGGCTTTAAACTAAAGGGGGGTAGATTGAGACTAGATATAAGGAAGAAATTTTTTACGCTGAGGGTGGTGAAACACTGGCACAGGTTGCCCAGAGAGGTGGTGGATGCCCCATCCCTGGAAACATTCCAGGTCAGGTTGGAGGGGGCTCTGAGCAACCTGATCTAGTTGAAGATGTCCCTGCTCATTGCAGGGGTCTTGGGCTAGATGACCTTTAGAGGTCCCTTCCAACCCAAACTATTCTGTGATTCTATGATTCTATGAAAGATATTGACTTGAAGGAAGAGGTGAGATGGACAAAACGGGATCCATCACAGTTGGTTGAGATTGCATCAGAATAGACCCTCTACAGCTTTGCACTTGGATGTGAAAACTGGATTGTTTCATTAGCAATGCCGCTTGCTGCCACACTTGTAAACTCCTTCTACTTGGCACAAGGCCACAAATTGCAACCCACAACAATTGAGACTCAGCAGTCAGAATGAACAGTGTATCATACAATCCAAAAACACTATCATGAAGATTTATAATTACTGAAAGGCAGGAAACTGCTCTTTTTTCCACTAAGTATGTGTTAGATTGGATCTCAGAGTAGCTGACTGACAAATAGTTTCCCCTCAGGATGGAGTGCAAGGTACATCATCCAAAAATGTTTTGCAGCATTGCTCTCTCAAATCTAGCATCCAACTTCACGCCAGGATCCCATACGACAGCCTGGCAGCACTCCAGGAACAGTCTGGAGCAGTCAGGTAACAACAGATGTGCATTGCTTCGGCTCTGAAGGGAGGTACAGCAAGTTACCTCTGGTGCAAGGAGGCACACCAAATGACGTTTGAGGACTAAAAAAAAAAAAAAAAAAAAGGAAGATTTCTGTTCTCTTGACTGAACACATTCAACAGTCTCACTTGTCCACTCCTGAAGAATGTGATTTTTGGTAGCAATGCAAGTGGTGAACTTGTACTGATGGACTGACACTGCTTTGGCATGAATTTTGGCACAACCTCCTCTCAAAAAGAAATTGAAGGTGTTCAGCTATCAGCATCTGAAGTTCATACAGTCCTTCTAGCTGAACTGATGAACATTACAAATCTTTTTTCACAAGGAGGTGGACTCAGATTGTTATCAAGACACCCACAGCAGGAATCTCTGTAAGTTACCATCTCATGGTCTGGATGGGAGGTCTGGAGCAGAAATAGGTTTGATGTGATGCCTATTTAAGAAGAAGTCATATGAGAAGTTTCAGTAGTCCAGGGTGAGATAAGATTAAAGATGACTATCGAAGCAAGGTGACAAGCCAATGTTGCTGTGAGATGGAATTTAGTAGAAGTGAACTGTGTAGCTGCATTACCATGGTGCTGAGGCCAAGCAAATACTGGCTTGAAGAGCAGGCAGGGTGTACTCACTTCTGCTTGCAGAATAACATGTTGACATGTACTTTTTAAACCTTCTCCTTGACAATCTATACTCCATAAATCTCACACTGTGTGGCTTGTTTTAAAAAATTTGACTAATCTTTGTGAACTCTTTCAGTGTGTTTTTCTCTCCCTCTCTTGATTTTTATGTTTAACATTCAAGTATTTGGTTTTGGCCACTGACGAGGGCAGGATATTGAGCTAGGCAGACCATTGGACTGACCCATACACAAATGTTGTTGCATTTTTGTGCCAGTTTGGATGGTTTTAAACCTTTTCCATCTCAAAAACAATCTGCCATGGTAGATATTTTCCCACCTTTTTTCGGGATTTTCTGTAAATGCTGGGAGTAGCCTCTGTCCGTGGTGCTCGGTCAACAGTCGTTCTGCCAAAGCTGTGACTTCAACTCAGTCTGGTGTTACACAGCCATAATGTTGCGAGATTAAGTCCCAAAAGATCTAGAAGCTATACCCAGGACTGTTTAAACATCAGAATCAAGCTTTGCAAATTAGGAATATCTTGACCAGCTGAAAGCCATCAGAGAGATCAAAATATCCTCTCTGAACTTGAAAGACACTGAGGGATACCAAGAAACTGATGAAAAGGCCTACAGCAAAATCTTGAGTCCACTTTTGAAGAAAGACCATGAGTAATGATTCAGGCTATCTCTTGAACAAAAGCATTGATGCTTTGTGTTTGTGTCAGAACAACCAATTTGATGGTTCTGAGACATTATAGTATTGCATCACTCAAACATCAGCCTCAGTCCATTTGAGGTGGTCTGTCAGGCATAGATAGCCTAGGTAGCTCGATGTCTTGGAGAGTACATTTTGTTCCCAGAAATGCAACTGCCCTCCAAAGCAGAAAGGGCCTGGACTGTGTTCACTGTGAAGATGAGCCCTTAGGTCATAAAAAACACTTGTAAGCTTGCAGGCCTCCAAGAATAATTCAGAACATCTCAGCCTGCCAAAAAGGGATGGCTTTGTTTGCTTTTCTTGAGGCTATCCAAATTTATTTACAACTTACACAGACATGAAGGGGAGTTTATTTACCAGAATAAATTAAGTGTTCAGGGCAGAGCAGCAGATTGAAATCTGAGCAGAGTTGGTCTTACTGTTCTAAGCAGTAAGAAAAAATTGAAGGAATCTCACAGCTGCATGGAAATTTATGGAGACAAAGGAGAAATACAAGGGGCATAACCAGCACAGTTATAAAAAATCCAAAGAAACTATCTAGCGTGAAGTCAAAGCATGCAGGATCCATATTGAGATATATTTAAAGCCTCAGTTGTAACTTTACAGTGGATAGAAGTTACTGTGCTACTCCTAAGTCATATGAATCTCAACATTCTCATGTTAGGTGCTTCCAGTAGACAAAAGAGGCCACTTCCAGTTTAGTCAAAGTCTATATTATGACTGCAAATAGAGAGAGAACTATTAGAAGATATAGCTTCACCATATCGTCTATAATCACTGCAGGAAGATCTCTCTAGCTCTAACTCCAGGACAATGAAACTTCATTACACACTGTCTGCTCTAAAATAAATTTGTTTAGTGTTGCATCAGGAGAGTCTCAACCATATACTCTGGACAGTGCAAGATGTTTCATCTATGAAAAGTATGTTTCCACTTTGACATAACTATAATATTAACAGGACTACAGACAGAGGGAAACATTAAGCAGAGAATTTAGGTTTTATTTAATGACAGAAAACATTCTGCTCACCTGTGGATGCTTTCAGTCTTCTGATATAATCAGACCAAAAGGAACAGTCCGCTTTTTTCAATCCTTTAAGAGTTGGCAAGGAAACAGTGAACTCCTTGTAGTTATCACCATCATCATTTGGCAGATACATAGGCCAGGGGGGCATCACCCCTGACATTCTTCTTGAGAAACTATAAGGGTAGTTTGGATTTCTAAGGGAACGGGAGAAATGATCATTAGAAAACAATGACATGAACAGTAAAATGCAAAAGGAGACCGTCTGGGTCAAGGAAATGTGTATGCAGTCACTCCGACCAGTAGGGTTCAAATTCAGTCCAGACTGGTGAATCGTTCATGGTGTCTCACCTGACAGTAACTTGCTAGTCTGGTTTACTTCCTAAGGAACAGGTACACAGAACCTTTATAGACACAGGCTCATGAACACCCTCAACAGGCCTCGGTCCCAAAGCAACCCAAGATACTCCAAAAAGCACGTAAAGTCACAGTTCCCACACTAGCTTTCCAGAGATACTCCTCATTCTCGAACATGGCCACAGCACAGTAAAGTGGAGGGTTATTCACAGGATAGTTGGTAAAGGATGCACTGTGTCTTCATGTGCTTTCCCCTTTCTTCTGGGAATAAGGGAACTCTTAGCCAAGACCCTTCAGAATTGGAGTCCTAGAACTAAGCTCTGGAAACAACACCAGGGTCTTTGTAGACCCCCTATATTTAAGTAGAATTTGCAGCTGCTCCACGGAGATAAAATTGCTATTACTTCTAGCTAAGTGTCATACTACAAATCTTCAGTATCCGCTTGACAACTTGGCCAAGACTTTCCAACAGTGTTGACCAAAGCCCCCTCTGTAGGATTACAAATTGCTAGAGGAAATGGAGGCTACTGGAGTGAGGGCAGGATCTGGACTACATTCCCTCTACTACTCACCCCCTCCCCAATCACAGCAATTCTTAAATGTCACATACTTACCCAGAGTTTACAAAATTGGAGATATACTGCATAATTTGCAAGGAAAGGCTCTTTTCTTCCAGAGTAAATTGTTCTTCATACTTCAGGTAGAATGGCAGTCCAAATGCATACTGAACATCCAGCAAGAGCTCCTGACCTGAACTAAAAAAATGTTTATATAAAGATAATTAAAACCATCATTTATTTATCTGGGGGAGAAAGGGAGCTAATTTAATTCAGAGAATAAAGCGAAGTTTTAAATAATTAATGACCATTAATTAGAGTGTGGTGAGCTGTGGGGTTTCTTCAAATCAGAACATAAAAGAAGAGCAAGCAATAACAAGGAAAATTTGCCATTAAGTTAATTAGGGTCTTTAATATTTGTTACAAGAGGAAATTGTGGAAGACAACAGGGCATATTTTCTAAATTAACTGGGTATATAAGAGAAAGTGATAGAGGGAGAAAGCCACTTGGTTATTCCTTAAATGCCTTTTAAGCTTTATACAGATTTTCACTAAAATTAAATTCAGAAAGTGGAAGCAAGCGCTGACATGGAATCTGGCAGCCATGATGGAAGGTTAATTATGGTTTATTTCACAGATCTGGAATAAAATCCTGGCCTTTCTTAACAGCAATTGGAGTTTTTCCATTGAGTATATTGGGGCCAGCATTCTGCCCCAAATCGTTGGATAAGTAAAGAGTAATAGGAGATGTTTATGAAGATTTCTCTTAGCTTTAATCTAATTTCTCTGCTGGCTAGGTGGTTTTGGTTTACACAGTCTGTTCTCCCCAAGTTTTATATGGTAGCCAAGTCAAAACAGGTTGACATAATCACCTGGATCAGATTTAAGAAAGAATAATTGTTGTTTACTTCCATGTAATAATTAACACATATAATAAGGAATATTTCAACAATTCAGAGACAAGACTGGCCAGGCAAGACAAAATTTGTAGGACCCAGTAGCAAAGGTTACATAACATATTCAAGTCCTGCAGAAAAACAGTGGGCAACTTCTACTAATAAAATTATAACTAAACTGTGCTCAACACATAGCTTTGAACCACAGCTCAGAAGGAGACATTTCTGGTATGGAGTCCAATTGTGTTTTCTGTATCCCACATTTAGACAAAGGTCTTATTGACTTGGTTAAATGCTGCTTGAAGGCAGACAGCATCAGGGGACCTGGGAGAAAGAACAGATGTCTGTGAGGCTAAGACAAACAAATCCCAGATCCCCTCAGCAAGATTTCATCTGCAGTAGCTGCAGAGGTTGTTGTCGAAAGGTGGCACAACCAAAACTATTTTATCTTTGGACATGAAATGCAGCAGCATTGATATGACCCTGATGCTGCCTCTAATAGAACAAGGCTTGTAGTTCAAACCATTATGGGCAGGTGGACTGAAAGCAAGATGACTCTCTCACTTTTTATGAGTGGTGGCACCAAAGCCTCTATTTTGAAAAACAAACACACAACCCTCTAAATGAAATACATCTTTGGTTGTATTTTCCTTAGTCTTATCATAATACCTCAGTAATACTTTGCATCTGGAAAGTGAATTATTCACAGATTATTCATCAAAAAAATGTAGAATTGAAACAAGATTAAAGCATATTTCTCTTCCCCAAATGTTTATAGAAGGATTAAGCAAGATCATAGTTTAATAATTTTACTTTAAAAATAATTTGCTTGGCCCAGTATATTACAGCAATGTTTAGTGTCACTATTGCAGCAAAGGTACTATACACTTAAAGGAGCTATTTTCTTTTCAATAAAGAGTCACTTTACAATAGAACAGAGGACATGAAATTAGTTAAGATGCAATGAAGGGACAAATGCACCCATTTAGGGAAGGCATAGCAGAGGCGAACTTTGCTCTAAGTCTAAAATGAGTGAGCTGGGACTGAGGGTTTCCCCCCAAATGAGACTCTCTTCTCAGCCCTCAGGTTTCTAGAGGTGAAATCTGTTAAGGTCGCAGCCCAGAGTAAAATTCAGCAAACTCCTAAACAGAGAACTTATTAGGATTGAAATTATTTGTATAACTGTAATGGGTTTGATACAGAGACATAAAGTGGTACAAAACTACAACTTAATGAGCTGCTTTCAATATTTCTGGTTGATGCTACCACATCCTGGCCAGGGAGTATCAGTAGTAAGAGGATGAGAAAGAAAACATAAGACTAAGAGGGGAAAGAGGCACATATATATGTGCACAGAACAGCAGTAAAGACAACTGTGAAACATTTAGATGGCAGCTAGATGGAAAATATCAGGGGAACATTTCTGTCTCCTCCCTCAAACTCTGATCATCATCCATTACTGCCAAAGTGGAGTGCAAAATGGCCAGAAACACCCAAACAAGGATTTTGGAGTCTTGTAGGAGCTCTGAGCATACTCAAGGTAGCACCAGGTACTAATACTGTTTTCACTGGAAAAAAAGTGGAGTGATAGAAAGAGAGGAGTAACAGATAAGCATGTATAGCTTTGCTGTTGCACACTGTTAGCTCTGCAGGGAGGTTTGTCTCTGCTGAGCTGCTCCAGACTGCACTCCTGAAACCCCAGGGTGCCATATAGGTGACTCAACAGCATCAACTCTAAATGGGGAAATGCAATGCCCAGCTACCTGTGGACTTCAGAGGACAGTTTGATAAAAGGGAGGACTGCAGAGACAACAGCAAAAGGGATTTTGAAAGTGTTTTTAAGGAAGACAAACTAATAGCAACTAACTTCCCCTACAGAAGTATCTCTTCAAGGAACAGATCTGTTATTTTCATAACAGTGGTGAATGTTGTTACATGTAAGGATGAAAGCTTGGCTTTGGTGACTTCACAGGACTAGTACTTCATGCAAAGGTATCGCTTCAGATCTTCTGTGTATACCTTTTCTTTTTAAGATGTCAACATTTTTAGAAAGAGATTCACAGCTCTTCTTATGTGACAGTATGACAGACTGGTAAATTGAGCCATGGGGAAGCTAGGAGCCAGACCCTACCACTTTGTTCACACTAAAGTGAGCTCCCCTTGGAGAACTATTACTTCACATCAGAAGGAGGCACTACTGGAGTTCAATTATCCAGTTTACAGAAAACCAGGTAGTAAAATCAGAAACTTTGTGACATTCATAGCCAACAATTTAACGGCAGACCCTGATATATCACTTGCTGGGAATTTTCATTATACAGTGCCAACCCATTTAATTGGGAAGGTATTGGTTCTGAGAAAATTTTCCTTAAGCCCGAGATGGAGTTTCCATTTAAATGTTTCCAAGTAAGAAAGAGAGAAAGGGATTTCTTAGCCATCAGATACTCCACTGCTCTCTCTATAGAACTGTGGCTACTTTCGCATACAAAGAACAGCTTCAACAGGGAAGAGTAAAAGATGAGAAGGTCAGAATTTAGAACAAAAATACCCAGGTTATGGTTGATTTCATTCAAATTCTTGTTCCAAATCAAACAGACCATAGATGTAAATCCACATTTCCAACAGTTGAAGTGAATATCTTAACCACAAGCTTTTGGAACAGTAAAAAAAACCCAAACCCAAACAACAACAACAACAACAAAACCCAACGCAGAAATCCTCAAAAATTTTCTTTGCAAAATGGAATTGTCAATAATGGCTATCCATAATCATGGCAGTCAGAACAGAAGAGTATGATCTGGCAGACCACCATGCTATTCTATATTAGGACTGAAGGCACAACTTAGAGCTGGGGCTGCAGTGACTTCACACTGTGATCCATTGCAAATTAGGACATATACCTCATTTTGAACTTTGTCCTTGATCTAGATCTGGCTAATTATTTCATACTGGAAACTCATTTTGATGATTAATGAGTGACTATAGCCTAACACTTCTCTCTTTTTTTTTCCTTCATTTAAAAATTGTCTTTACTCTCCTAATGTAACAATTTCAACTAATCTCAAAGCCTTTTGAGTCAAAGCTTCTATTCTTAGTTGGCTTAATGAAGTATTTGTTTCATTTTTAAAACTCCACACACAGATAGAAGCCAAGGTAAATTAGCTCAAAATTCAAATGACATCCTATACAATACCAAAATATTCACAAACTTCCCACTGCTATCCAATCATTTAAATTTTAAAATAACAAGATAAACATAACCCTAGCTAGAGTTCAGCCAGAGTTACCAGCAAATTTCTCACGATGAAAAAGCAAGATGAAGAAGAATCAGTTCGTCATTAGTGAACATACCAAAGGGATATTTATTTATCAATCTTTTTAGCTGTATTGACCAATAATGATAGATATTTTAGTCCTCATAAAGCACTGATAACTATTAACAGAATACTTTTCTAATATTTATGGTCTACAAGAAGTGTGGCCATGAGTTTGCTTTTCTTTTTGTGCTTTAAAAGTTTTTACTGATAACTAGACAAGAGAACCACACAAATGGAAATTTAAACCTACTGAAGAACCTGACACCACATCTTAAATAGTATGTGGGAGGAATTTAATTAATATTTTCACTCCAAAATTCATTCTATCTTCATTCATACAAACAGTTTTAATTAATTTTCTTCATACTCCTTTTTACACAATTTTATATACTCAACCTACTGTCCATTTTATGACACAATCAGCCCCTTTTTTACACATTAACCTTCATACTTCATACTCCTTTTTACACAATTTTATATACTCAACCTATTTTATGACACAATCACCCTCTTTTTTACACAGGATACTGTTTTGGCATTCTGGTTTTTTTCTTTTTTTTTTTTTAATGAATGATAAGTTTGGAAGAAATATAGTCTAGCAGCCATATTTCTCAAGCCCAGCCTGAAAAACCCTGACCCTCAAATGATTTTCAGTTTCTCCCAGCTTTGACTAGAGATGTTGGCCAAAATTCCCATTACCCTATGTGATATGAAGCCAGGCTACACAGCCCAGTAAGCTAGGCCTAACAAAAGCCTAAGCAGATAACTTCAGAAGCTTAAGAGCCCAACCCTATTACACTGGGGACAGTAGCATCAGTAGTCATAAATGGTCTATGGGGCAACTCCTTCCTTCTTCAATGCCTGCACAAACCTTTCAGTTCAGCTAGAGCGTTGCAACCCAGCCTCTTCAGGAGGTGAAATACAGAGATCTGCCCTTTTTGTTTCAGCTACAATGATTGTCTGAGAAATTTAGAAGAAATAGTGTACTCAAACTCACGTTAGTCTCTAAACTTAGCAAATATTGGCGATCTGTGAAAGACTTGTGAGATGAGGAAACCATTAATCCTTTAAATGTAAACTTTTATGAGCATAACTGCTCATTCTAACAATTCTGTGAAAGGGTCCATGTTAGCGATGGGATCGTGGTTCTGATCATGAGCGAGGTTCCTAGCCTTATATTCAAGACCCCATTCAGTATCCCATTGGCAAGGATAGGCCTATCACTAGGAAAACAAAACAAAACGCCTATCCACTGTCGCTTGGCTTTGGTGAGAGTAGGTCATTTACATGCTGATTGGATTGAACAACGTAGGTGAAACCCAGACTCATGGAGTTGGTGATAAATCTCCCACTGATTTGAGTCGAGATAGGATTTCATAACAACCATGTCCCTGGAGAAGAGGATATGATTTATGTATAAAATGCCACTGCCTGCATGATCTTGTGGCCCCGTTCTGTGTTTATTTTCAATAAATGAATTTAAAATTAATTTTTGCAAGAAGTATTGGAAATACCAAATGTGGTTGGTTGCACACGTATACATTCTCTTCATATTAATACCAGCAGATTTGCAGAGTGGGATCGAGTACCCTAAGCTGTTAACAGGCACCATCTCATCAATGTCATGGGAGAGGAGCAGCCTACGAACACTGTACTTTGCCTGGATTGAAATGTTCATTTTGATGATAAGCAAAAATAATTAAAAAAAAAGTATATATAACCACACATCTTAGAAAAGGAAATACGGAAATGGTACGTGATTGCGGGGGAAAAAAAATAATCAGAGGATAGCTGGATATTTACAGAAATTTAATGAGCCAATGTAAGGCCTGGTGTGACCTCTGCAGTTCTAGGGATGCATTTGGCTCATTGAGTCTCCTCACATTACAAAGTCCTGCCAAACAAATGGGGAAAAGCATGTGAAAAACAGATGAACATTTTTCTTTCTTTCTTTCTTCTTTTCAGGAAAATCAGGACATATGGAAAAAGCTTAACTCCTAATGGGATTAAACTGCCAAGTTTATCCACCTTTGTACCAAAAAAGCCCTATAGATACATGTGACTTGCAAAAGTATCCTGGAGTGTGCTGTGTCTTTTCCACTTGGATTACTCCCAATACACACAATGTTCTACTTTGCATTATAGCTGTGCCAATTGAAGAAAATAAAACTGAAGTAGCAGATAATAAATTCAAGAACCTGAAAGCTCACAATAATTGAAAAAAAAATCATAGGTCTTAATGCAGGAAGAAAGCACTTTTATCGTCTTGTCAGAACTCCTAAATAACACAGATTACAGAATTTTGTCAGGGAATTACTGTATTAAAAACCTAGTAACAGGCATATTGACACTTGAGTGTATCTTTAGGGGACAAAAATTGACTCATTTGTTCAGTATGCCTACTCCTGAGCTGAATGAATGGATGAATTTCCTTAAAAAGGTGATCCATCCAAAGACCCCAGAGCACCAAGGAAGGTATCTCTAAATATATGGACTTGGTGCTTACCTTCCAGATTACATTTCGTGAGCACAGCCTGTCCCAGTGCAGCACATGCAGTTCCAAAAATTGATTTGTACTTTTCTGAGTCTTATAGCTGAATTTTGGTTAACTTAAAGCTGATTTCTGCTTTTTCTGAGCTTTGTACTTTGCCTTTGCATATTTATGGCTAATTTCTGAGATCTGAAAAATCTACTGAATGATAAAGGCTCTTAGACCACTCCGTGGGAAGAAAAAATAAATTATCTCGATCTCAAGCCTTTAGCAACACAGAAACTGTCTAAAGACTTGAGAATGGCGTGATGTGGTTGAATCCGTGGGAGAGTGTTTTCATAGCTGCAGCTGGCATAAAGCAATAGGTAAGGCCAGAGGGATGAGAGGCAATTCCAACAAGAAGAGCAAAACAACTTTTGGGAGATGAGAGGGAGTACAGCTTTACAGAGAAAAATTACAAGCTGTTGTTGCAGCAAGTGTACGTAGCTACCTAAGGTGATTGTGGTGCCTGCCCGGCTATGGAGGCAATGTGCATCTTATTGTTCTTGTTACCACCTCTCCAGTGCCTTACCTGACCTCTGTGTTTAGATGAGTTTCTTTGAAGCCCGGAGACATAACTTTCTGTCTGCCTCCACAGCACCCAGTTCACACTGTGGCCCCCCAACCTGTGGGGTGTTTGTACTCATGGACTAACAGCTACAGCCAGGAGGAAAGCCTCAAGTGGACAACAGGTGGTGGACAGATTAAAGGACAGGCATATGATTATTACAAAATCAAAAGAGTAGAAAAATCTCCCTTAATTAAAGGGATATTAAGAACAGACAGAATTAGCACAGCATATATAATAAATAGAAAACAAAAATACTTTGCATAGTTGAATGGGTTTATACAAACATTATTTTTTTTTCATCAGTCAGGAGTTCTCGCCTTCAGTTACAGGAATCATAAAAAGTGTCACCGAAATCCAGCCAACTATGTGAGCATTGGCACAGAGCAGTCTTTTAACAACTCACACCAACATACACAAGAGTGCATAGTCAGGAGGCAAAGACAGCCCCAACTAAAATGACTCAAAACAGACAGCCGCTCATTAATCTTGGATGAATCTGTCCAGCGCACAACAGTTAACAAAAGCTTTTGTGACAATTATTGTGGTAATGTTAATGACTATAAGATAGAGCCCTATTAAGTCTCAGTTTAGACCCCTTCAATGACAATAATGATGCTTTGCCATCCTGCTGCAGCTGATGATCTGGCCTCCTCAATGAGCAGAGCACTGATTTTTATCCACCATCTTTAAGACAGCATGTTTGGCACCACAGGGTGACTTGGAAACTATGCTGGCGTGGCAAGCAGTGAAGTAGCCTTCATATAATATGCAAAATCACTCAGAAACCTCTTTGAAGGGTTAACAAGGCAAATCTTTGTACAGTTAATAATATTATCCTTGTCAAAACATACTTCTCCTATCACATATTTCTTTACTGTAACTAAAGCTATACTCCAGCCCTCCCCACAAATCCTAGGCAATGCTGAGCAGTCACATTCCTCCTGCATTGTTTAGAATAAATGTTTACTCCAAGGCCTAAGTGTTCTCAAAAAGAGAATGAGAAAATGGCATCTGGGTTATGTATATATTTTTACCACAGATCATTAACGCGGGAGTTGGCTATGCATCCCACTCCTTATTCAAGTAGGAACTGAAGACTAAAGCAGACGTGGTGTTACGCCAAGTTGGGGAGAATGCTACCACGTGGAAGTAGATACTAGTTTGCTCTCTGCAAGATCCATTCATCTATATGAAAATCGTCAGTTCACGGTTTTGTGTGATTTTCCACATATGTCATAGACATCAGTTTAGCATGGCCTTTTTAATCCTACCCCTGTATCTATGCATGCTTGAATGTGTGTATGTGTGTACATTTTAGAAACAGCCAGTTGTGAGACAAACTTTTGCTAATTGACTGGTACTGGTAAAAATTCCTCCCTGTTTAATAACTTCTTGACTACTTTGCATCCTTGCAGTTGAGTCTGTCTTTACTGGCTGACTTCTCCCTCCCTCTTGTTTATGTTGCTGTGAGTTATTAAGGGACTGCTCCATGTGAAACAAGAGGAAATACCAGTATTTTTTCATCTCTGCATTTTAACTCTCTGTTCTGTTACACATTTTGGGAGACACACAAAAAGTAGGAGAGAGGTGACAGAGTAGAAATTGGAGAATGTCTTGCTATACTGTGCCTTATCTTAATTAGCGAATGGCCATTTCCCCAGCCAGAATATTTTATCTAAGAGTAAATAGTCTTCCATTGTTGTAGTTATCTGAACACAATATTCTTTTAATGTACTCTTTCCAATATCCCTGTGAGGTAGCTATTAGTAGTTATCATAGATAATATATAATTTTATTATCATCATCATCATCTTTATGATATAGATAACAAACACAAAGAGGGAAAGGTCCATATCCTGTGTAAACTGAGATTTCAGGAAGAATTTAGAGACCAAAAAGCAAAAAATCATTATTTTATCTCTTATGTTACCCTCTGGACATAATACTATAGAAGTTTCCATTTTTACAAGAGAAGGTCTGTATCTCAGCAAACACAGATGTGATTCAATATCAAACGGGCTGAGAGATCATTTTTCTGTCCAATGCCTACAAGTGATTGGGAATATCTAATGAGGTGTTCCTCCAGCTACAATGGACTGAGGGGGATCTGATCCAGTATATGTACTCTCAGAATATCCTGTACATGCCTACTATGTGCCAAACATACTGTTGGTTATTGCATTCATTAACACAAAGAAATGGTTGTAAAAGGGTTCTTCTATTCAGGAATTTAATAGCTAGAGTGTTTGCAGGGTCCCAGATTCAATTCTCACTTCTGCTGAGCAAGTTCAAACCCATACACCCTACCTTCCAGCCTAAGCTGTAGGTTACTCAGCAGAGTATCTGCCTCCTCTCCTCCTCCTAAGAAGAGTCACAATTTTCAAAGAAGAACTTGAGAACTGGCAGGACTCATTACTCCAGTGGTTAGGGAAGTCCCTTGAGAGTTGGTGACATGGTTGCCAGATCTTTCCCCAAGATTAGCTTATATATTCTACTTGAAGGCTGTTTCACGTATATCATTGGTTTAAATTCAGTAGGGCAAATTGCCAATAATATTCCCAAACACTGCGTTTTGTTGGTTTCAGATTACTGATGGTTTCTCAGTTTTTAGCAGTTAAGGCCACTCCCCCATGCAAAGCGCCTACCCTTGACAGCATCACTTCATCGGCATGCAGTGGGGCTGCTGGACAGCCTGCAATGCACGTATACAATATGGAGGGGAGGAATGCTGTAGGGAGGGTGAGGCAGAGAGGTCACATGGCAAAACTGGGATGAAGAATAAGGAGGGATTCATTTAGGAATGAATTACAACAATGTTTAAACAAAAAACTCGCAGTATATTCAGCAAAGGACCTAACGTGGGGTCCCTTGGGAAAATGAGGCTATCACTTCATAAATAGTCACGTTGTAGCATCAAATGAGATCCTTCGGCACAGGGACAAGCTGAATTCTGCAATTTCTGTTTAAGTGCTTGCCTTTGCAACCTAAACAACATTTATTTTAACGGTACTTAGGTATAAATAAAGATGAAAGGAGTAAGAATGTAAACACAGCATACCAATTTGGGTCCATTTCTCATTGCAAGTGGCTTAGCCTAAGGCATTGGAGCCTCTGCCTCACGTTCTCACAAGTTTCAGACAGCATACTGGCTTTGTTTGTCCTTTTAAAGAGGGTTATGAAAAAGTGAAATAATAAGTTTTGCACTAAAGGTTAAAGTAATTAGCTTAGAAGACCACTAACATAAATATTATTAAAATGTGTAGCTAAGTGCTATGTAAACTATTACTGCACTGAAGCATGTGAGGAGAGCTAAATAACACGAGCACAAGAGAAATCTTAAGTAGGGCTAAACTAGTAGAAGAAGAAATACTCATCAATTCAAAATCACTGCCTCAAAGCCAGTGACTCTAAGTTGTATAAGTACTATTTCATCTGCTTTCAAATAAGATCTTATCATAGATGACTGGGTCACTATCATTCTCCAAAGCAAGAGAAAACTTGCTAGCTAATTTGAGAACACATCTTTTCTTTCTGTGTGGCTGGATTTTTGGCATACCATAGCTCGGCGCTATTTGGAGCCTTGTAAAAGTCACTTATCTGAGCCTATTGGTAGCTGAATGGAGTACCGCGAACATTTTGCTGGAGCTGCCAGCGAAATAACAGCACCCCGAGGATTAACTTCTTCTCGGCTAAAAAGAAAGCGAGCCTGTGTTACCGCAGCATAATGGCCTTCATCTGTAACCTAGATCTTGGCTGTTTTCTTTCAAATGCTTTTTCACTACGCTATCAGGAAAGGAAAAAAACCCGCACAGTTCACAGGGAACTTCACAGTATCTAATGGTGCCAGTAGGAACATGCTGTCCCTCCCTTGAGCCCTTTCAGAGAAAGCCTGAGAAAAAGGAAAGTGTCTCAGAAATCTTTCTTGGAGAGAGGTATGGGGCAGTACAGGGAGCAGGGGACAAGCACTATTCCCTCATAAGGAAACAGCTAGAAGATAAGCATCCCTGTGTGCTTTGCTGCCCTAACGTGTGGATCTAGGGAACAGGAGGGGCTACTGCCACTGCAGTTTCTGATTACTCAGCCATTGAGAGCAAGGGACCAGGAGCTACCGTGGTATGTCACATAGCAGTCCAAAGTGCTGACCACTGCCTGCAAACCTCAGTGTCTCATCCTGACTTCTGGGAGGGGCTGGGTCTAAAATAAAAGCAGGGAAGGTCACCTTAATAGCCTCTGACTACCAGCTTGTTCTATGCCCAAGGGAACAAGGCATTTGCATCTCCCACAGGCATTTAGACCTTTCTGTCTAAAATACGATACAGCTTCTCCTGCTGAAAATTTTTCAAGCAAGCTTCTAACATGAAGGATGACATAGAGCCTGAGTCTGCAAATGCTTGGGTTCAAAAATACTTTTCCTCCCATGAGACAGTCTGTCGGCTGATCACAAGTCACGGTGCTGGAGCAGGAAGGAATAAATCCCAGACCCTGTCCACGCTGAAGGCCAGTCAGTGTAACTGTGGAACAACTGCACTGACTTCAAAAGGGGGCAGTGTTAAATTAATGTTGAGTCCTTAGAAAATGTTACCCCATTTACTTTGAGAGCTGTTACTTAGACAACATTCTAGTTCTTTGTGAGAGATTTATCAGATATAGAGTAGAAATCTAAGAGGCTATCTGGAACTGGTAAAGGTAGGTAAGTTGGAAAAGGGAAACTTAAAAATTTAGACATCTAACTTCAAGTGCCTCAGTTCAGAAACAGCATGTGTATATAGTCAACAGAGAGAAATAATCTATTAGAGCCCAATCCCTCCTTTGCTAATCCAAACTGTTCATACCTACATCTATCCATTTACTCTGCAAGGTGCCCAAACAGACAGCCTTGTTATTGTAAACTCTACATCCAAGAAACATAATAAAATACATCTCCTTACCCGCTCTGTGAGGAGCTCTCAGGTACGTGATACATGAAGACATTTCCTCTGGAGGCAGCAGCCCAGTGACTGGCCATGTTTATGATGGGACACGTGATAAACTGGTCACTGATAAAAAAGGAGGAGCAGGGAACAGACTCAGTCACATAACAGAAAAAAGGAAAGGAAAAAAAAAAAAACCACAACCAAAGACCGCTTTTCTATATTGATAGCCTTCTTTAAATCTTCCAAAACAGGTCATATCTCTGCCTTCAAGTGCACTGAGGGAAACCACATTCACCCTCTATGAGCCCATTACAGCTTATAATTCACTAAAATTGCTGTTTTATGGAGTGTTGAACTTGTAAACTCTACATCCAAGAAACATAATAAAATACATCTCCTTACCCGCTCTGTGAGGAGCTCTCAGGTACGTGATACATGAAGACATTTCCTCTGGAGGCAGCAGCCCAGTGACTGGCCATGTTTATGATGGGACACGTGATAAACTGGTCACTGATAAAAAAGGAGGAGCAGGGAACAGACTCAGTCACATAACAGAAAAAAGGAAAGGAAAAAAAAAAAAACCACAACCAACAGACCGCTTTCTATATTGATAGCCTTCTTTAAATCTTCCAAAACAGGTCATATCTCTGCCTTCAAGTGCACTGAGGGAAACCACATTCACCCTCTATGAGCCCATTACAGCTTATAATTCACTAAAATTGCTGTTTTATGGAGTGTTGAACAATGGTAACATTACTAAAGAAACAAGATCTGACACATAAGGAGTATCCTGGCCAAAAGAATCCCATTTTAGTCTAGTTTATGGGGGCCCATGCTTGTAATAGTATAAAGCTCCTTCTTCTGGCACCACTAGGTTGCAACAGCATCTAGTAAAAGGACTTATATATTTTCTGGGTTAAGGATCAATAATATTGTTCCTGCATTTGGATCTGTGTGATTTTTTTGGATATAGTTTCCAGAGCTGGAAGAAGTAAGAGACCACTTTTGGAGCTGTTCTGCAGGGCCTCTGGCAGGGCTCATCAATATGGAATATCTGGTGCAGTATATCTGGGAGAGAAAGGTTAAACAAGAAGAGTGCAATGAGATAGTTAAATGATCAGTTTATCACCAGGTATTGCAATACAAAGGTATGAGTGTAACAAATATATCCAAACCTTCCTAGCTTCCACTGCCACAAGAAGTGGGGCTGGAAGGTGGGGTGAGCAGTAGCTGGAAGGAGCACAAGCAATTCAAGAGGGGCAGGCAGAAAACAGGACACCTTACTGCAAAGTATCTCGTTATGATTCCTCAAGGCAATATTATATACACACATATCAGCATTTCTCATTCTACATGTTCTCAAAGACTCAGCACGCTCTTTGGGTGTTTATATATCCATAACTACATGAGCACACACAAACCTATCTGCTGCGGAAGTAGGAGGTTTCAATTCTCAGTCTAGTGAATCTGAAACAGTAGCTGCTCCTTCAAACTTGGTAGGTAAAAAAAGAATGATGGCAAGAAAGAACAGTGTCAGAGAAGCATAAAAACATGTTGCTATATTTAACTGGTATGATTATGAAAGGCACTGTTTGGGTAGCTATCTTGGTTCAGCAGAGTTTATTTTAAGCCCATCTGTGAGACCACAAGCTATGGGCTGACTGACCACAATACTCTGACAGTTATGGTTGACGACACCCATATGAAATGAAAATTACTGTTCTTCACATGCCTACCAGCATGGGGTTTTAGAGGAGCAGATGGTCTTTCAAAACTAGGGAGTCTGTGGAGAGCATTAGCTCTCGAGAAATGCTTTGAGATACATTTCACCACTTAAAACTGATTCTCAGTTGGTGCTATGGGGGAAAAAAGTCAGCTATTCTGGGGAAGTAAAAAAAAATTTAAAAAATAGTAACCACAAAAATGAAATGGCTGTTTCTTACAGAGTTAAAGAAAAAAAAAAAGGAAAGAAAAAGAAAATGAAACTCATTTTATAGCTGGGAAAATTACCAGAGAATTGCAGCTAAAACAATTTTAAAAGTGGAAATATTTTAAAACCACAAAATATGCACAACGTATGTAGCTTATAACAATGACTTATGTTGCTTTCTCACTTTATAATCCTGTTAAAACATTAGTAATTAATTATAACTTCCTGACATAGAACTTTTCTTGGGTTACACACCTATGCTGGTAGTAAGTTTTTTGTTAAAAAAAACCCAAACAAAACCACCAACCAAAACAAACAAACACACACACACCAAAAAACCAGAACCAAGACCTTCTTTTCTCCACCATGTATGTGATACTGATGTAGATGACTCTCATTCTGTAACTGCTGTCTCCCTCACTTTCTCCTGTAGCTGGAGTAATTTCCAAAGTGTTTAAAGCAAAGGTTTATCATCAGATGTCCTGGTTTCACTACTCATCCTTCTGCTTGCTCCTGATGACTCTTTAAGACATTCACTTCTTTCCTTAGTCAAGTCATTTGCCTCATATTGCAAACAAGCAGGTAATCCCTATGGCCATGAGGCTGCTGCGGGGCGCTTGCAGGCTGAGAGCCAGAGGAGCTATTTGTGTATTGCATTCCTGCTGCATGCAAGCAGTGAGCTAGCCATCATAGCTTTGCAAAAGTCAGTGTTTGCACCACGCTGAGCCCTGGGCTGAACGTGGATGATCAAATGCGACAGCCCTGTGTTATAACAGCTCCTTATGGAGGTATCTCTGGATGGGGAAAAGGGTTAAAATGTAAGTCCTTCAGTATTTTATTGTGGCTTAAAACCTTATTGATCTGACTAAAGAATTATAGCCCCATGGGTAACGGTGGTGATGGAAAGAGATTGAAGATGAGTTCTGGCTTTAATGCCCATGAACCACAGTGCTTCCATGTGGGCTGCATGCAGTGGCCCCAGATGCCACAGGGATGGGTGGCCTGTCCCTGGGACAGACCACAAGGCAGGCAAATGCGGCATGGTGCAAGACTCGATAAATGGCAGAAAGCTCAACCCACAGCCTTCTGGTTTGTTCACTCCGTGACCTCACCTGGACCACCCAGAAACCTTCCCCAAACAGATTTGGTCACTGCTGTCTTGGATCAGATGTTTCCAAGTGAATCTTGGTTCCTGTTCACCTCCTGCTCCCTGAGGCTCCCCTGGAGCAACACCCTGCAATTCTGATGGAGGACAAAGACCTTCTGAAAGGAAAATCTCGTCTCTAAGGTCTCATGGAGAGGCTCACAGTGGGACAGAAAGCTGTAACACCGAGAGCACAGATACCAGGACCTTGTAGCTATGACATCTCAGTTCAGAACAGAGGTGAAACAGCTCGGACAGGCACACTAGGACTCAAACCACCAGCTTATAAAACACATCACCTTAGAAATGTAAAGAGTTTTCATAACGAATCTGCTTGTGAAGCAGAGACAGGAATAGGGAAAGAGTTTTTTGATTCATTTTCTGAAAATCTGTTCCACTTAAATATTCAGCCCCCAAGTTTGCACAGAGGCAGGAAAAAGGAGGTAAGGAGATTTCCCCTCAGTTTGCCTCCTTTCAGAAAAACGGGCCCACCCCGCTACAGCTCAAGATCCGTAACTGGCTAAAGCAAACTGGCTGCCCATGGGGGAGAGAGCAAAATCTACAGTCTTCTCTGCAGACCAACCACCATGTGACCCAAGCTAAAGATATCCATCAGTCTCTATGGCCTACCACAGGTGTCATGACTGCTGTGGAGTCCTAGTTCAACAGGGCAATGAACTCTTCAAACTGACTGTTATCCAGAACTGCTGGACCCTGATGCCATACCCAATTAAGGGTAGAAGCTATGCATTATATACTAGGTAGTGAGAACATGGCCTATTGCTCATCTTCTACTTCCCAATGGTCCCTGTCTGCAATGTTTCAATGCAAAGTATGGGAGTGTATATACTGGAGGTAAGTTGCTCATCCATCTGCTGACATTTCATCATTTCCTTCGGAAGAGGCTGGGAGGCACTGTGAGTCTACAGTGTGCCCTGATGGATCAAACAGGGCAAGAGTCAGATATCGTGTGTTCTCCTTTCACCTCCACAAGAAGACTTCCTAGAGGAGCATCCTAATGCCTGGTTCTGTTTTCTCTCACCATGGGAAACCATACACAAAGGGAGCAAAATGTGGGTTGGGTGACATTATACAATCACTGTACACTGGCATAAATTATTACACAAGGGTCAAGGAAATACATGAATAAGCCTTAAGGGGATTCTTCTGCCATAGGTAAAATGGAGATTAGCAATGCACAGAATGGGGTTGGGAGCCACTTTTCTGAACATTCACAAATGCTTCACCTTTTTACACAGGTTACTCACCTGTAGAAAGCCTGACATTGTGAAGAAATATATTTTGCAGGTTTCGTATAAAAATTAATGTAATTGCTGAAATCAGTTTTCAAACTTGACCACTCTCCAAATTTGCAAAAACTAGGAAAAGTATGCAACTGTATAATTAGGTGACTGTTTGTGAATAAAAGCCAGTCTACTAGTTCTTATACTGTCACAGGGATGAGAGGACTCAAGAAATAGTTGATGCAGAGTGTGCAAACAACCAAGACATCTTTGACATGAAAGAGTACACAAAGAAGCATTAGTAGTCTGGATCGTTCAGGAAAGACAATTCAAACTTTTCACAAGGCATAAAAGTCAGTTCAATTTCTGTTTACCAATGACACTGGAAACCTCACAGAAAATGAAATCATATTGCCCATTTTCTGTTCATTTGCATAAGAATTTCTCAAGTTTTTCAGAATATAAATGCACACTTGAGATAAGCAAAACAAACCTTGCTTAACCCCAATCACACAGTTGTAATAGGATGAGTTTCTTACCGGGTGGCATTTTCCAAAGCCCTGGAAAAGGATGAATAATCATCGGTTGAGTGTTTGAGGGAGTAATACCACGTAGCTGCATCTTCAATGAACGAGTTTGAGTCTTCTCCTCCTAGAGAATTTTGCAGAGCCTGATAAAAGGCTGTTTTGCTGTTGGCTCTTCCTTGACTTTCTTCAAATTTCTGAGAACAAAATGCATACGTGGAATTTACAAACAAAAACAAAAGATAGATTTTTAATGGAACAATACAGGCTCAGATCTCCCTCTGCTGGAACGAGTCCTCTCTGCTGTGATCTCTGATTCCTAGGGGAAGAAGTAGGGAACAGTCCTACTCTTGCTTTCCCAAGACTGTCACCAGCCAGCTGTATTGACTTCCTCAAAACATACTATAGGACTGAATCCCTAAGCTGGTAAGTCCAAATCATAGGTACAGTGCTGTGCAGATGTAGCTCTAATACTACAGAAACCCAGCTGGCTCCCACAAAAGTAGTCCACATGGATAGTTTTCCAGTGTGAGTGTGCCCAATGCTGTCTTTCTGATGAGCTCCCTGCCGGAAAACTAAAGGGGAGAGAGGGAGATATTGCTCCTTTCCTTTGGAAAGTCCAAAAAGCAAACATGCCATACAGCCATTTCATGGCTATATCACTCTGCCTCTTCCGGGAACACCTACAAAGAAATGTGGCTGCCATAAGACCTGTATTTAGGTCCCTTCTGGACTAATATCTGCCTTAGCCCTGGAAGAGAAATCCCTCTTCTCCAAATCCCAATGAAAGCAGCAGCCATGCTCTTCAAACTTCATAACCCCTACGGCCTTTCAGAGAGACCTACCTTGAAATGACCTTTTCCTGAGATCTGTGGTCTGAAATCTTTCCTGACATAAAGGCATTTTCCCCAGAGCAGAGTGCCCATGTCACTGCAGAATTACTGATAGCAGGGTGGGTGACCATCTTCCATGCCAAACTGCTTACCCGACCCTATTTTTACCAAAGCTGAAGACTGCTGGAAGTTTCCACCACATCCCTCTTTGCGGAAGTTTTTTATTTTATCAATTCAGACTTTTCACCTTTTTTATTTTAAATAATTTATTTCAAGTTGGATCAAGTCCTTTCTAAAGAGGGCACCTTGCAGGTGCAAACTGGCTGAAACTTAGTATAAGAACTCCAGAGAGAAAGATCTAATAAACCACCTATATTATTTTGGGCAGTCAGTCTGATGCAAAATAGGCTGGTGTCTGCCCAGTACAGTTACCATAGATGCTTTACTGAACATATTATTTTGATGGGCCACAGATGGTTTTCATCACGTAGCTAGGTCTTTCCACAACCCTATACAGAAAGTACAGAGGGAATAATTACTTTTCAACAGATTCACAGAAATGAAAGATGGAAAGTAAGTCCCCATCTGCTGAGGCCGAGGCCTGTCCTTACTGACATACTCTAATGCTTTTTGCATTTTGGTTAAGTGACTTTAAAAGGGATTTCAAAACACTACCAAATATCCTAAGGTCCAAAAAGATCTTAGCAATTTTCCTTGTATTTGTAATAAATTCTTCTTTTGCTATATTTTGGCCCATCCAATGTGAAAAGAGTCTTGTGGTGCCAGTTTTAGTAATACAGCTGTACTTCGAAAAAGATCTGCAACTCACGCATGACACGTCACTTCATGTACACAAATGCCACATACGAAACTGCACGGCACACTTGCCTGCAAAATCATTCAGTTTAAATACAGCGATGACACATATATTTTTCTGCAAGAACAGAAATTATCGCTGAAGACCTGACTGCAGATTCACTGAATTCAAAAGCAATATTCCCATCGGCTTCAGCACACATCAGTTCAGCTCCCTACTAACCAGCAGAAGAATTGCTGCTGTTTAATTAGGAATCTCTCATTTGGTGACTGGAGCTGGTGGACTTGGCTAGCAGATATGGATAAGAACAGATGCTTTTCTGTGTCAATGCAGAGCCCAAGCTCTTATGTGTAAAGCATCCTGTACAAAGCACTTTCATGCAATGCTTTCATTTTGTTGGGGGGTTTTTTAATGCATTTTTTACCTTATTCTACACCTGTCATGGATAACTTAAAACAGAGAGAAAAAAAAAAGAGGAAAAAACCTTAGAGTTTTGATTATGTACCCTAGGAACTGATCCTTCTCTGCCTCATCAACTACCAAGCATCAAATAAACATTACAGTTGAAAACCACAGAGAAGGAGATGCATCATCACACAACACATGGTTAAGCTGAGGAACTCCATGCCACATGGTTTTGTGGATGCCAAAATTGGTGAAGATGAAGTTTCATGAACATGTTTTTGAATTAAAAAAAAAAAATAATTGGTTGATGGTTATTAATCACAGAAAGACCAATTCGGGCCAGGAAGTCCCTGAGCTGCAAAGTGCTGGAGGTTTGGGGAGCATTTAGCAGAAGGGTCAGATTTGCTTACAAACATCCACTCTCAGCTACTGCTGAAAACAGCATTCTGTGCTAAATGGGCCTTTGATCTGACTCAGTGCGGTCAGTCTTAGGTTTTTACTGCGCCTATGTACTAGTTTCTGTGTTCTTCAAAAAGCCCCAAGAATTCTGGTGACCTTTCTCAGCAATCATTGATAATAGAATGGAGTCCTTGAGGTGTGTTGAGTCAGCTGAAAAAGCACTCAAGAGGCAGAGATGGATCAGAAACAGAACTGGCATTTGTAAGACATTTTGAGATTTTTCATCCCAACCAGCACTAAAGTAGCACAATCTGAAACACGATGTCTCAAGTGTCGCTTTGGCTGCAATATAATATAATTTAAACATCTGACTTTAACATGATAGCACAAGACAAAGCAATACATTCAAAATAAAACCCATGAAACATTAAAAAGACAATGCATTTTAACTTTTCAGAAGTTGATTCAATTTGACCAATTTTCCACGTCCAACAAATGTTTCCCATTAGAAAATGTATGATTAAGGAACAATTTTCAAATAGCAGTAGATACAACAGCTGCTACCAGATTAATAGTAACAGCTGCACATTATGTAAAATAATTTACATTCTGCTAACCTTTAAAGAGGTATTAGCAACTGCCCTCAGTTATAGTGGGGGGGTTTCAACTATTTTTAGAAAGTAGGTAAGAAAATAATTAAAGACAGCAGGTGCACTGCTTTCTACTGTTCTGGTGATGCAAAGCGGTCATAAACATTGTCTAAATAATGAGTTATATAATGCTTACTGTTCTTGTTCCCACAGCATAGCTTCTGGAGCATATGAATGAATCTGGTCCATTGTTTTATTTAAAAAGAAATTGTAGCAGTTGGTAGACCAAACATTTACGTCTTCCAAGGGGCAAAGTGTACTTTTCTGACAAACTGGAATAGTGATAATACTAACAGAATATGTACAGATCTTAGGTCTTAAAAGGCTTTTGATAAACGTTGTCACAAAAGATGGTGAAAGACCTGCCAGCCATTCAGCAGGGTGCTTCAAGTGTTTCAACCTGCCAGCTAGTTACAAGATGAAGTAAAGAGCTGTTATCAGCCCATTCTCCTCACTGATGGCACTTATCAGGACACTGCTCCTCTGGTCATTACAATTAATATACACATATCTGCCATCTGTTGCATGCTGCTGAATACCTTTATCCATAAAGAAATTAACTGACTAATATAGTGCAGGATGGAAGATCTGGTCTGCGTAGATCCAGTTGCTTACATGGGGTAAATAAACTATATTTCTATCTATCCACTCCCCTATGTCCTAATTCTGGGTTCTGCAGCCAGCTAGATTTGTACTAAGGAGGGAAAGAAAAAGAAAGAAAACACATAAAGTGCAACCTTAGTCTTCCAACTAAAAAGAAACTTAACAATCCTTGCAATGTGGAGATTAGATAGTAGGCACAGAACATATGGAGGACATAAACAGGGCCGTACTGACTTACATGCATCTACAGACAAACACAGATATAGATCATCATGAGTGACTGTATATTTAATGCCAGTTGGAACCATTAGATCCTCCCACCTGAGCATCACATATAGCACAGGGATAAAATTTTGCCCAGTTGGGAATTGAAATCAACACTTTTAGAGGTTTCTGCTCAGTTGCCCTAATCTATGACTGCTCAAAGCTAATGTCCCTGAAGGTCTGCCATGGGAATTGCAGTTAACGGGTTCAGGCTTAACCACTCCATATGCCACATAATAGTGCATTATGGCACCACTTGCCATTCCCTAAAAAAACTCTGCTTTGTTTCTCACTTAGTTTCAACCATCTGATGGCTGCACTGGGGATGAGTACGAAGTGCTCCAGGAAGTGGTAAATCTGTCTCAGCACACGTGAATAAGCATTCAAGTGAATGCCATAAAACGGTCATTTTCATGGGCAAGACATTGAGCACGAATGTTCAGCATACGCTCTGCTGCAAGCATCACTGAGAGACCTCAGCCTTTAATAGTAACAAATCAAACATGAATGTTTTGCTAGCACATAAGTGGTGCCTTCTGTCTTTCTATTTCATTTTTAATGGTGAAGGTCTTAACAGGCATAAGCACAGTGTTGCAGGGGGAGTACAGAGAGACCCAACACAACCAAATGCCAGTAAGCCCCCACAGAACAACATGGTGTCAACTGGATTTACCACCTTCAGGTCTGGTTGCAGTCTAGAGGTTTTACCCTCACTCCTAAAACTCGACTGCTAAGAGTTTATAAAACTTGCATGCAACTCCAGTCTAAGGTGATAAGATTTGCATCACGCCTCAAGCTTGCTTGCATCCAAATGGCTAAAAGTGTCTCCTCACCATTTGCAGGATCAGTATTAATAGAGCAAGACCAGGATTAATAGAGCAAGCCCTTGGCTGAATTTGCCAGCACAGCTATTCCCGGGAACTGGTGGAACAGGGCAGCAGGGGTTAAATTTTTCTATCCCCCACTCTTTGCATCTGACTACACTGAAATCAGTCATCCTAAAGGAGGTGGAAATGAAGGACTTTTTGCCAATTCCATACACTTGCCACAGGACCTTTCAGCTGTGCCATTTATCTACCCAAATACATGCGTGGTTCTTCTCTCTACAGAGTTGGAGCACATCCACAGATGGATTTTCAGCCCAGGGAGGTTTGGTCCCCTCTTTGTAGAACAGATTAAATAACTTGGTTGTAGTCAGAGGCAAACTAGGAACTATGTCTTGGTTCCCTGAGTTGAGTTCAGTGCTCTGTCCGCCAGCTAAGCCCTCCCACCTTCCTTAGCATACCAGTAAAACCAGCTTTGGGTTTCCCCAGAAAGATGCAAGTCAGATCTACCTCAAGGGAACCCTGAAAACGAATAAAGTAGAAGAGTGGGATACAGTGTGGGTTGTCCCAATCCTTCTTTTAGGTCTATTGTGGGGAGAGGACAGTTAGCACAGATCAAAGATCCCTTATGACATTATGACAGAGAAAATAGGGCACAGACTTCTCGGTAACAATGACCACCCGTACCAGTTTCTGCCACTGTAGCTAAATACGTCTGTGGCCTACTCAGGACTTTATCATCTGACTGACTGCAACCATGCATCGTCATGGCTATGATGTAGAAATGCTCTTGAGGACCTGGAAAATGCATGTTCTTAAATAGCTCAATGATGGAGGAAGTTTCCCAGCAATTAATACACTAACTGTGTGGACAAGGAAGAAATCAGGAAACTTTAACCTTGCAGCGAGTCTTTAAGAAAACAATCCCAAGACAGGAATACAGACTGGTCAAAACAGTCATATTCCCTCAAGCCCTAAAAACCTGAAGAAAATAGAAATAGAGGAAAACCTGCATTAAAAAATCATCAGTTCTTACTGAGAACATGAAAACAGCTTAAGGAAGTCAAAAGGGAGAAAACAAAATATAATCACCTACCATAAACATTATGAATTTTCTAGAATAGAGATGGAATCTGACTTACAGCAGTAGCACCAAGTAAGGTAGGTACTATTATAATAGCTAGTAAATAAGTTAACTGTCCTTCTAAGTAAGGATAGTTAAACCCTTGCCAAAGGAGATCAGAAGATCTCCAGCAGTAGGAGATTTTAAAACAGGTCTTTCAGGTTGCAGTAGATACAACCATTTCTTAGGGTTGAGTTGCACTAACTTTTTGAGTCCCCTTCCAATCTTATTTACTGCAAGCCTTTAAATAAAGAAGATATTCCAGATTTTCTTTTTGGAAAGACAACATTTTATGGCTGAGCTCTCAGTTACAAGTGTTTTTCCTTTTCATTTCAACCTGACAGTGCTGGCTTTTAGCACTTGTGGCTTTCATTAACACCATGATTTGTTGCATAATTTCTAATACATCATGGAATTTCATTTCGGTTTTGCAGACAACCGTTACATGTTGAAATAGTGGTAAAGGAAAGAATTTCACTTCCTAGTCTTCATCACATGACTTGTAATGAGGTTACTGAGGTTTATTCCCCTCTCACAGGGTCTGGATCATTATCTGCAGGCCTCCAGCATCACAGTCCATTTCCTATGCCTGACTTCCTCTTTTAATTGATTCCAAAAGAGAAAGATACATGAAATAACAGCAGGAAATTTCTGATGGAGACTAAATAAGCAATATGAACTTTATTCAGGTGGGTCAAAAAGCATTCTTTCAAAGGGGTAATTTTGTCATTAATTCTGAAGTAAATTGGTCTATGTGTTATTGGCTACCAGCAAAGAGAAGCTGGGATTAACCTTTCACTGCCTCCTAAGAGATGAAATCCACAGTTACAGAAAGATAGCAACAGACCTGCAGTTCACTTAGATAACCTTCAAAATAGTCCCTGTCGTGTTACATTCTCCTGTCGATTTCTTAGCACATATCCGACCACGTTGGAACATTTAATTTAATTTGGCAGTGTTAAACAGGGAAGTGCTATTGTTCCCATCGTAGAGAAGGACAAATGAACTAGAAGAGTTGATGTGCTGTCTCAAGAACAGACAGTGTCAGAGGGTTCACAAGAAGATGCAAAATCCCTCTGGGTAGACCTTCATGCTTTTGACGACTTTTATGTCCAAAGTACAGCACGGACACAATTCTTTTTCATTTCACCGGTTTATGCCCCGATACCCTAGCCCACACATCAGGCCAGTGCTATTCTTAGTCATAGCTAGTCCATATTCAGAATCATCTTTACAAGAAAACGTACTTCTTAAAGGCAACAGAGAAAAAAGGTTGCCACAAAAAAAAAGTTGGCATGGAAAAGACTGACTTAGCCCTGTTGCACAGTGAAGAACTTCATAACCAAGTTATGACCTTGCTTTCTTCTTTGTGATACACAACTGAGATTGCAATATAAATAGGATTTCAGAGACAGTAAAACATACTGCTGCATATTAATACACGCTAAATCATTGCTGATCTTTTACCTTTTCATATCTTCCCCAGTAGTTTTAATCAACAAATATAATAATGCCATTAATCAGCCTAAACAGGACCGGCTGGAGATCAACAATGCCTTTGCATATTTGCATGAGGTATAATTCACAAATTGTAGAAATCAAAAAGGATCTGTCCTGGCTGCGTATGATTACCGTCATCACTATAGTAATAGTAATACTATCAGTTCCTTAACAGTGAGTCTCTTCCTACCTTAATTGCCTTAGCTCTGCTGATCAACCCATCTTGCTGAGCACTTCCAATGAGCAGATCTACTTTCCAAAGTTGAGGGCGCTGCAGGGCTTTAGCTAAAGGTTCCTGAAGGTAAATTCCATCCATCACTGGACCCCAGTACTGGAATGGACCACTTATAGCTAGGAGCTAGATTAACAAAAAAGCAATAATAGTGCAGTTAAATTAGCTCACCCTGGTCATTTCCATTTTACTTATGTTTCAGAAAACTGAGCTGATAGCCTTCAAGTGAACAAGTGGTCAGTTAATGTAAGTACAAACTCACCATTAACAGGAAGCAATGCTTTTGCTGACAGTTTCAGTAGGTGAAACAAGGCCAAGAGGCCTTGAATAGGCCAAGAGAATTGATGGTCTCATAGTCATAAAAATATTGTTTTAAATTAGGGATTGGTTTTATGCTGGTCCTGACCGGAAAATGTATTGCTGGTGGGTGTTTTAATCTGTGGGTAAAGGATCCGTCTCTAGAATCATTTATACTGCAGCTTTCACAAGTCTCCCACTTAAGAGACAGAGCACTGATATTCCTCTCCACTTACTTTTCTACAAAAATGCAGTTACTGAAGCTACAGACACTTGATTCTCCTCTGGAGTAACACCCAGGGGCAGATGAGAGGGGGCTGAAAAAAGGTGAAAACTATATTTAGATTAATTTCGGAAGACGTGGTCAAAGTAGTATAAAAGGAATTTAGGCTAAAGGAGAATCAAGCTGTGAGTATTCATAGGTCAGAGGTGGATGTCATGGACATCAGCATCACTCCACCAAAGCTAGTCCAGTTCCTCTTTCACAAGGATTCAGCCAAATTTATTTTTTAAGCTTCCTCACAGCTTTGCGTCAATGGAAACTTTTTGATTCCTTGCCAATGGCATGTATTTTCCTATGGTGTACCTTAGTCTGTGCATCATTGAGGACACGAGCAGGCAACTGGCGGAGGCAGGCTACAATTTCCTCAGTGGTGGATGAAGGGCATCCCACATCTTCAGCCAGGACCGCTGCTTGGGTCTGTGCTCTCCTCTTAGTAATAATGGATGCTGGAGAAAAAGCTGAACCTCCCTGGAAAAGAAAGACAGTATCAGTCAACACATACTGTCAAAACACCCGGTCGCCTGGTGCAGGTAAAAAAGATGAGAAGCAAACTCTGCCCAGCTGCAGAATGTAAAACACTGGTATTTAAATCATAAGAAGCAAGTTTGAACAATCAAAGCAAAGGGGAGAAGGATAGGTTTGGCTGTTTCCAGCTCTGCCATGGTTATTTTGGAAGACCTCTGAAAAGTGTCTATGTTATGTCTATAACCAAGTCACAAAACTTTCTGAAAACTTTGCTGGAAGGAGAAACATTCAGACAGGAGCAGATACAAAGAAGGTGCTGTGAAGCACATCAGGGAACGAAGAGCCCATCTTACAAGAGAAGACTAAATAGAGTTTTACTTCCTTAACTGTGATAGACAAGGACTGAGACCAGGCATGAACTTTATAAAGGAATCCATGAAGAAGAGCTATTTATACCTTAGGACAATGCTGGTACAAGGCCAAATGGGCCTATTCATATTGAGTATAAATAAATTTAGGCTAGAAACTCTAAGATAGCTAACCCAAGGAGCAGTGAGAGTTTAGAAGAGCTATGAGCAGAGGTAGTAGGAACAAAAGGCTAAACCAAGCTGCAGAAGATCAACCAGAGCCAGAGCACATCAAAATCGGAGCACAGGCTACAGTCCAATCTCCATCCCAGACTCTTTGTTTCTTTCCTACAGCTGTGCCAGCATAGAAAAGGTCCTCACCAAGAAAAGATGGTACAACATTGTTGAATAACCACAAAAACTGCTTATTGAAAATGCAGATAAATTAGCATAAATCTGATAAGATCTGACCTAGAACAGAAAGGCTGGAATAGCTCCAACATGGTTTAAATGACTAATTTCCAAACATTTACATCAGTTTACTATAATAACTGCTAAGATTAGCTTCCGTCTTCTAAAAAAACCCAAACCCTAGATGCATGATATGAAAGACCCCGATCTATTCAACTGATTAACTTACTTCTTACTGAATTTGCTCAAAGCATAACTAGAAGTCTGAAAAAGCATAAAATCAGGAGCGAGTTAAAAAGAAACAGAAAACAGACAGCAAATCCTTAATTTGAAATTGTCTCAAACCTTTGAGCCTGAAGAACTCTGTGCAGCCCTGGCCAGCACCCAGGACATTTTTTATATTTCAAACAAGAAGACCCATTGATACTAATAGGATACCATTGCTCACAACTGGATAAATTGGTTTCCAAAAATAATTAGAAAGAAGTTATTGTTTGGATGTAGAGACAGTCTTCTTAGTTCACTGTATGTAGAATTTCCAGTGCTATTACCTTCCTGAAAGGTTTCTCTTCCTTTTTAAGGGATCTGGAAAACAACAGCTAATAACACTGTTATTAGCTTAATGACTAAGATGCAGATGGTTGCAGATAAAAAAAGGAAAAAACTAAGATTGTCAATCCTGGGGCACTAGAAGAGCCGTCTCTGGTTTTAAGAGGGCAAAGAACTAAAGAAGAAGAAATAAACACCGCTTGGTCTTATTCCTCACTTCCGCCCTCAATTTAGATGAGAAGTTGAGTGAGCAATGGGCTTTATCCTCACGTGGGATTTGCGGTGGCCTATTTTGTGTTTGTAAGGCATGATATTTGCCAGCTGCTGACTAGGTACACTGACTCAGTTGGTCATGAGAGAGAAAGAAAAATATCCTTGATGAGAGTGTCTCTGTGTGGGGGTGTGTCCCCAGGATGCAGAATGAGAACGTTGCTGACCTTCGGAAAAGCACGTTCACTAGAACTAGGATGAGTGAGACTAGAAAAGGGATAACACGGCATGCCAGCTTCCCTCAGAAGAGTAGCTTCCTTGCTTTTCATTTGGAGCAAGGAATTATGTGTCTCCTTGTTAGAGCAGAGAAATTAGATCTAGGATTGCATAATATCTATCCACTAATCTGGCAAACATATTCTTCAACATCAGATCCGAACGTGCTCAGCATGTTTTATCAAGTATCCAGTACCTCTAAATGGCATTCATTTAAAACAAAACAAACCAAAACCATAAAAAACTAAAGGGCTTCAACTTCCCAAATTCTGAAAGTTTCACAAATTTTGAAAGTGGCAGTTTCTGTGGAAATTCTGAAGTTGCCTTATGAAAAGGTTAAGTTTGGTAAGGAAAGAGAGTACTGAGATCAGATGACATACGGAATCCAAAAATCCAAGCAAAACATCCTAGAGCGTGCTTGATTTTGAACACATCTCCTCCCAGGGATTTTAAAAGCTGTGCAAAGTTCCCCTGTCTCTGAGATCTCTACAAACTGAAAGACTGCCCTTGGGTCAAGTACTGAGTCAAACAATGATTGCAAAAGGTTCTGGATAGGACAAAAGTCCTCTCTGCAGAGGGAGAGCTAAAAGCCTGGACAGGCAAATCTTCATGTCACAGCACTGGATGGGTATGGGCTAGCATTAGATATGGTCCAATCTTGACGAATGAAAGAAAAACCCAGAACTTCTGCAAATACATTTGCAAGGTGAAGAGAGTTCTTGTTTGGAGCCTTACTCTAGCTGTGGATATCTTCTCTTCTTTGCATGAGTTGTTAGAACAGGTTTACGTGCTCTTCTTTATTCTGGTTTTTTTTTTCCTTCTATTTTCCATGGCAATGGCCACTTCCTCAGTTTGCTTTTTTCGATAACATCCGCATTCCGGAAGCATGCCTTGCATTTGAGGTTTGAAAGAGATGTGGTATCCACTACAGTTATTCATGTTTAATTTTTATTGGGACTGGAAGCGGGTGGTAGAGGAACTTGGGATATCATTCAAGCAGTGTTTGGAAGCAATACCGTTATGTTCCCTCCCCTGGTGCATCTGAAATACGTTCCAGGCTCTGGAAACAAGGCTTCTCTTACCGCAGAAGTTAGGCACGCAAAACTGTACCAGTTCTCTGTTTTTCAAATTCACATCACAATTCAGGCTCATTGTTTCCTCATCCTCACCAAAAAAACTCAGGAACAAATAAGTAAGAGCAGAAGCTGGAGACTGCCCAGAAGTAAATGTCTTCCTTTTTGAGCCTGCAGTTTTCACATTAAAAAGAAATCTTCCCTAAACGCTGTAGCCACATTAGAGGCAGGCTCAAGACACAGAGGATAACATAGCTACACTCAGCATTGGAACAAATAAGTAAGAGCAGAGACTGCAGACTGCCCAGAAGTAAATGTCTTCCTTTTTGAGCCTGCACATTAAAAAGAAATCTTCCCTAAACGCTGTAGCCACATTAGGCAGGCTCACAAGACACAGAGGATAACATATCAGCATTTCCCTCTTTCTCTATAAAACTGTAATTTATTTGTGTGATTAGTCCCAGCAACCAGTAATGGAGGAGTTGTGGCCTTTAGAAAGTAAGACTATTTAGGCAGAAGCAGAAATAGCAGAGGGACTGTTCATTTCCATTACATGACACCTATATTACCATCAACATGACAGAATCATGAATCAGGAAACCAAAAATCATGAGATCAGCTCAAAAATAACAAACACTCTGTTCTTTTTGTTAGTCCTCCATTTTTTAATTCTCCAGGAATTCTTCTGTACCTATAAACACAAGAGCTAAAAAATTCATTTTTAAAACTAACAGCTGAGATCTTCAGATAGTCCTGCAGAGTAGTTTTTTGAAAGCAAACCTCTAAAGAATATGATATACAATAAAATTGCGAACATTAGCCATCTTGCCGTCACAGGGTATTTCCTATCTCATCATCATTTTTGAAGGGCTTGACAGTGAACTGAAGCCACACACAGTTCTTGTTTCAGGTGTCCTTACGGATTGACCCGCTGTCATCAGAGGAAGTTCCGATGTCTTTTTTGACAACCATCTGGATGAAAGCATTCAGCACTGAACTGCTGAGAAGAAGTGGTTGCAGCTGTGTTGCACAATCCTCAACAGCAATATTACACTGTCCTCCTAAATTCATAGGAAGAGTGGGGATATTACTATGGGCAATAGTTGGGCAATAGTACCTGCTGTAACAAGTGATGGCATTGAAAATAGAAGGCAAAGCTTTCAGTACTATTTAGTTCAGGGACCAGCAGCTTCACAAACATTTCTTTATTTCTCTTTGCAAAATTAAAGGTTAAGCTAGACAGTAGAAATTCATACTAGGAAATGTTGCAGCTCACAGTGGTGAGAAGCTGATGAATGTAAATCGGTATTACATGAAGAGGAATTCTTGCTTTGATGTAGGCTGTGATCGGCTGAGTTGTGGCTGGTACCTCTTGCAAACTTCTCTCTTGGGACATCAGAGCTCACAGATCTGTACTGGTGCTATCCTGTCCATCCCAGTTCCCCCTCCACTTGTTGGGCACATCTAACTATTCTCATCTAGACAAATGCTAGCTTTCTGCTTCAGATGTCTCACAGTTCAGGAGCTTTTAGTTATATAGCACCCCTTGCTGCTATTCTGATGAGATAATAAAAAAGAATATATGGACTATTACTGTAAGTTGTACCTCTGTCTCCCAACATACCTGGAAAAGACAATAGCCATATAAGCTGCAGTGCTGAATGTCTTTAAATTCCTCATTTGCTCTGGAAACTCACTTCTGCAAAGTTTTTCAAAACTGATTCACAACTTCTAACTATTAGAAACTTCACTGCAGCTAGTTTTTATCACCCACACTCTGTAAACCCAAAACCTTCTTCTTCTCCTCACACCATGACCTCTTGTTTTTCCAACCTGACTGGAAACTGAAAACGCTGCTTGAGCCACATTCATCTCTTAAACACATGCACTCCCTTCAAATTAATGCAGCTTGATGGCTGCAAGGCTGCAGACTCCTTATGAAGCAGGCTTTCTGTCTGCACAGAAGCACGCTATAGACAATACAAACAGCAATATCAGTAACACCACCCAAGAAGCAAGATCAAAAAATATCTAATGAAAACAGTCAAACCAATGAAATGACCTGATAATTCTACTTTCCCAAAAGAGCCAGCTGTACAGCAATATTTTATTTGTTAAAGATAGTGTCCCTACACAGCTAGGCACTCTCCAGGCTCAGAGGCATGCAGTTCACAGCCAGAAGTATCTGTCAGACCATCTGGTTTGACCTCCGGGATAGCCAAGGCTCTTCCATTTCCTGACTGCTGAGCTCAAGTGCTTCCTATCACTTAAAACACGGCTTGTGTTTGACTAAAAACCGATCTTGCATGAGGCATTTAAGCTGGGCTCAGAGACACAGAGAAATGGATACCGCAGTCTTCTCCTTTGCAGTTTGTGCCTGAAGATAATCACTCCACTGAAAGGAAACTGCACCTTATTTCTGTTTAAGGATGTCTTCAGTTTCAGTTAATGCCAGATTAAAGAGAAGGTTTATATCCTTGTTTTCTCCCTGCAAAAATAAGCAAGCTGCAACTAAGTGACCACTAACTCTTCTTTCCAATCAGCTTAACAGATTATTCTCTAAAAGACTGGATTTAAAGTATTCTCGGAAGTTGTTTTCAACTTGGGTCCTTTTTGGTTTTTTTTCTTGAAGGGTTGTATTCCAGTATCTTGCATTGCTTTTCCTTAGACATCTAATTCTGCATAGTGGCAAGTGCTTACAACACACCAAGGTTGCAGGGCTCTATGTGAAGACATTAATGTCATTTTTTCCAGGCTTGCAGACAAAGTCTGTCTTCAAGAACCTGGAGGAGTCAAAATCTTTGGGACCAACTCAGGGAGTCTCTATCACAGCTAAGAAGCTATTTGGTAGACATGTGGCAAACACTAGCACACGAAGTGTAACAGGGAAATGGCAGGTCAGTTCAGCAACAGAAAGGGAGATTGAGTTATAAACATTTTTCCCTCCATAACCATCTACTAGAACTGTGATTTCCAGATAAAAATGGGGGAAAGGGGAAGGTCCTCCCTCTTGTATCAAAAATAACATTTTGAAGAAGGAAGATTTCTTTTTTTATGCACGAGTCTTGGCAAATCTCTCTTTGCTGTAACCAGAGGCAGCCCTGCAACTGCAATGTTCCTCTCTCAGGTGACTCACTGTGTGCCTGTGTCAGGTTAGTGACTTGAATAACAGGGTATGAATACTTTTAAGATGACATATAAAGCTGCACTAAATTCATTTCAAAACTTTCTTCCATTTAGATGTAAACGTTACGTTATCAATTATCTTATCATTTAAAACAGGTTATTAGCTGAACGCATTTAAAGGATAAACTGGCTCTCATTGCACAATGGTAACTAGCCACCAGAAACAGCCAGAAATGACATGGAAATGGAGAATTTTATTTACCTCCCTCCACTGCAAACTCATGTGTTCTTCTACAAGCATGGTACAAACCATGGCTGAGATTTATTGTGTTTCCAGTGGAGTATGTTCTATCAAGCAAGTCCAACCTCTTCTTTAACGTGACCAATCTTTCCTGCTCAGTCTGAGACCTGCCCCATTCGGGAGTGCATCTTGGGACGTAACCTGACTTCTTGCAAAGGCACAAAGACTGTCAGAGCCAGCCTAAGGTAGATATTGGTGAGAAGGATCAGGAAAAGGCAGAGCTCTACCCCTGCCTATTCCCATGTGTGGTGCAGACATTCCCCAACCCGTGATCTTTTAGTAATTCCAGAAACATTGTACATCCATTTGGTGAATGCCATTAGGAAATGTGCACGCCACATCCCTGTGATTTGAAGAAAGCAATAAGGTCCTAAATGATCAAAATATAAGTGGCAGGGATAATCATGGGGCATTATGGTAAAACCAGCTCCCCAGAGCACTGGCTACAACGCTGTCATGGCTCTGTGTTGTAGACTGATTTGCTTATCAAGCTCCCTAATGCTTTCCTGTCCCTTCAAGGTGAGGACTGCTAGCACAGCCCATCAAAGAGAAAGGATATTCCCCTGTAATTACCATAGGTCCAAATTTTGGCACAGCTTTGGGAATTTGATCACTGTCTCCTGGTTCCAATAACGCTTACACAACAGCTCCCACACTTGTCAACTTTTAGTTTTCATCATCAAACAGATTGGCATTACAATGAACATGTACTCAGAGCTACTCCGGTGTGAAGTAGGAACTCTACTTGGGTTTGCTGGGTTTTCTGGTGGTTTGTTTTGTTTGTTTGTTTGTTTTAATTTTACTATACAAAATTAGGTATATGAGCTTTTCAGATCACATCTTGATCGTAAAAGCAAAGGGCAAACCTTAGTGAGTCCCTTTGACTTCTGTATTCATATCTGCAGTACTATATACCTGAGGGACTTTAGTCAGGTTATTTAACAGGCTAGTATCTTGTTTTCCCCATCTCAGACACTGAGATGAGAGGTCCTGGGGCTCCTGCTTCTGCACTTTGTACAACTGATGTGAAAATGTGCTTCATAGACAGGCTTTCACTCCATATTCTTTCATTGTTGGTATTGAGCTTCAATTATTTGCCAATAGAGGTGTTTTGGAGTGCAGAGTAAAGAATAAAGCAAACCTTGCATTCCCATCCAGTCTCAATAAGAGTAGAAAACAAAGTTTTGTGCCTCCTCCTGTCAGTCTGGAAAAAAATAGCAAAACTACATAAAACAAAAGAGTTGGGGACTGAACATTACTGGACAAATAAATTTGGAAGGAAAAAAAAAGGAGAAAGAGAAACTCTTTCTGTGTAAGTAAAGTAAAACACGTTATTTTTCTCATTTTTTATATCTGCTCAAACCAGCCCTGATGCAATATGTTGAAAAGCTCCCTGTTTTCCTCAGCCCATAGATAAAAAGTGTCTTGAGTAGTGACTTGCAACAGGAACCTCATCGGTTGCAAACACTTTGAGCCTTCCTTATTTCTCAGAGAGGAAGTATGTGGCCTGTTTGGCAAATGCTGCTCTACATGACAGCGTGAACTTCACAGCACACTCATTCGACCGGCTGCTCCTCGACTTGATCAGCTAAACCTTGCTGGCAGCATGAGAGCAGTATTATGACTACGGCTTTTTTGAGAAATACTTCAACCTGGAATATCATGCCTAGCTTTTAAAGGTAATCATTACTTTGATACATTTTAGATTATCTGCATACGGGAACAACTTTTTCAATTTTATTTATATAAAAGGGAGTTCTATTTCATTACCAATGACAGTATTCAGACCATGGATTTCAAGTACCACCAAAGGTAGTAATAGAAAAGCCTGTCTTGATCCTTTTCATAAGGAGTGGTACTTAAGATAGAAGGGACAAGGAGTATTTCTACTGAAAGCTCACAGTAAGCTAGATGCATAGGACTTTATGCTGAAGTAAACTGCAGCTCACTATAACCCAAAATATGAGAAATGTCACAGATTAGTGGGCTTTTTATTCAAAGTGTTAGAAGTTTGCATAATGTGGTATTTCTGTCTTGTTTCATAGTTGCATGTTTTTGTGAATTACCTTGATTACAGCATTACATTGTTCTTTCTAAGTGCAAAGGTACAAGTGCCTAAAAGCTGAAAGGATGCTCATTTTGATTCACGACAAATTAAAGGAAATTCACCAAAAAATATTCAGCTTCTGAAATCTAAGCTGCTTTTTTTCCCACATGAAAAATAACAGGATGCTGGTGAATTAATTGTCAAGATAAATGGGATTCAGATATTACCTGTGAACCTTATTGAGAATTAAATTCTAAGACCTTGGCGGTATAGATGTGAATATCAGGTAACAAAAATAAAATAGGGTAGAGCATCTCAGGAACGATGAATGTCCTAATTTTACTAGTCTGCAGTGTTCCTTGCAGAGGGGCTTTACTCAGGTGCTTATTTTGCCTTCTTATCTCTCATTATTTTTGTTTCTTTATATTTACTAATTCTCGATCATTTTAAATATAACTTTGAAAAAGTTCTTACAAAGAGATGTACTTTCCTATGTGCCGTCCTATTTAACTGCTCCAGAAGCGCATTTTCTCAGAGGACAGATTCTGTGAGAGGAAATTATTGCTACATGTGCTGCATGCAGGAACGGAAGGTGTAAATTGCACCACAGGTTTTTGGGACCCACGATGTAGGTCAGTGAGATTCCAGTCTTGACAGGTGAAGAGTTCATATCTGCTGAGAGTTCTGCCACTGATAAATAGGACACGAAGCAGGGCTGGGGCTGTAGATTTTTCCTCACATTCCTTTTGGCAGCAAAAATAAAGCAGTAAAGATCACTAAACCCCACTAGATGCGTGTTGGCAAACTACTATGGCTGCAACAACCAGCGATCGTTAAACAGCACGTGCACAAGTGGAAAGGGGAGGGGAGGAAGGGCCAAAGCTTGGAAGACTGCAAATACAATCTTAATGGTTAAAATCTAATTTCCACACAAGCCTGAGGAGGTGGTCTGTGAGCGGGGAAAGCCACCCTTACACCTGCAGGTAGTTTGGTTTGCAGCCCAGCATCACAGCGGTTCCTCCAAGCTGAACAGCAGCTGCACTCCTCCATGCAGGGCTTTAGGTTGCTAAGACAAGGTGAGCTTAGAGTCTATCACCTCCCCTTAATTCTTCCCAAATCACCCTCAGTGAATGATTGTCTTTGGATCTGGCATAACTATCTGCTTCTACGACAGAGGGATGCCATGTCTACTCGTATCCCAAACTCTGTCACCAAATTTAAGTGAGATGCTGTGCCTGGAGCAGATTCGCCATTTCAAAAGAATATCATCTATAAAACTGTTATTGTTCCACTATTGACTTACATGATAGAAAATTGGCTCAGCCACAAGATGCTCTACAGTTTCCTGTAAGTCTATTTTTGCAGAGTATCTCAAAATTTCAGAAAACCACCATACAGTTTATCGTATAGCAATACAGTGGATTTGTATTGCGCTGCCAATACTCGATGCAAGCACAAGCTACTTAAGCCATTAAGTTCTATCACGCACTTGAGAGTCATGTGCACTGTTGTTTTAGAAATACTTAGAATACTAATTCATACACTGTTACTCTAAAAACAATGACACGCCATTGCCAGCGAGCAAGTAGAAACAATCTTTTGCCTCCCCCCACCCCGTTTCAAACAAAACTTCCAATTTCTTCCATTTCCATCTGATTTTCAAATGTCTGAGAGTTGAGCCATACCTCAGGACATTCACTCCACCACCTTTGACTGGACTATAGGAACCTTTACTCTGCCCAAATGCATAGCGACAAGTGGCCTTGGTGGTAAAACCTAGTCTGATATCTGTCATTTTCCTTTTAATCATTTTGGATAAGTGAATCAAGAGCAGTGGTCACAGCTTTCCATTTGCTTATTTTTATTGAACACTTCTGCCATGAGTCTAGAGAACATCTTGAACTCTCTGTCCCTGTCAAGACTTTATGCTGCCACCAATGGTAATTAGTGACAGTAAAACAGGATGGAAAAGGTAATGAGACACAGCAAACTGTCACACTAGTGACATCAAAGTCCAAAACGTCATTGCTCTTCACTCTTACTGTAAGTACTTTATAACATTTGTATTTTCCATAAGTCAGATTCTTCCACATCTAAAGTAGCAGCGCTGAGCTGCACGTTCTGTTCTGTTGACTTCAGAGATGCTTTGAGAAGAATGACGATTTGTATGGCAGAAGTGAGCCAGGCCAGTTTTGGATGTGCTCTGCAAAAAATACAAAGTAGGCACATGCCTGTTTTCCGGTCCTTAATCTGTCTGGACTAGACCGCAAGTGGTTTAATTACAAATTAATACAAGCAAACCTTCAGAAACACTTCAGGTATTTTTAAAGCAACATTTACAGTTTAGACCCCTAAATACCATCTAGAAAAACGAAGGTGCCTTGTTCGAATGTGCCGTGCTTTTAGAAAGTTTGTAAGTGTGAGGTAAAGTTTTCAGGAGTCTTTCCATCATGTACAAATGCTACGTATCACTTTCCAAAGTGACTCAGGCACACCTGAAAATTGTATCCGCTGTATCTTAAGAGTAGGAAAAAAGCCTTTGAAAGCACTCTGTCACGAGCCTGATCGCTAGTAGGATGACTTGCTCTCCTGGCCCTCAAATACCAAGACCCAGAATAAAGGGGTACATAGAGGTAGGACTCTATTATTTTTATTTTTCCATACTTTTGTGACACAAAATTCAAGTACTATTCTCATCTAACAATTGCATGTGTTAAAATTATAGATGGGCATAAGATATTTATGCTGCCATGCTTGGCACCTATTTGGAATTGCACAAAGTTTTTGGTAACTGCAGCTTACTTACCATACACTTAGCCAGATTTGAACTGCCCTTTTCCAGTACTGCAAAAATGCAGCTACTACAGCACAGAGCTCAGCAGAGGTTATCTGTCCAGGTATTTATCCCACTTCTTTGGCTGACTTTTTCAGCCCTGTTGAGCTCTCTATTGCCATGCCCAGGAAATTTGAAGAAATTAAAATTGGGTCTTGTGAAAAAATATTCATAGTTAGTTCAGGAAATTATAATCTTGCAAGTAGACAGTGCCTGCCAAAATGAATTCTGATTTCAGTCTTAGAAACTTAGGTGCATTTAAATGGAGAATGATTTTGTGTTGTCTATCAAGAGAGACCCTTTTATTCAAACATGAATACCCAAATAGTTTATTTAAATTTAAGGCTACTTTTTAATTCAGCTTCTAGACTTCTTATATCAGGCAATGAAACAGTTTTTTGTTCTTGTGAAAGCAGATTTCAGACACTTGTCAGAAAGACACTGACACAGCTGCATCCTACAGATGTGCCACAAGCTAGTTCCTGAGTGCAGGCAGTGAAAGGGTAACGTGCCATTTGGCCGGTGAAACGGAGGCTTCTAGCAAAGAGCCTTTGGGAACAAGCACTAAGAAGCTCAAAAATCAGATGAGGTAGAGTCAAACTGTGCATTACCATCTGTTTTAGCACTGATCTACCTGCATTTGATAAGAGACAAATTCTCTTTCTTTTGAATGGCATTTTATTCTGTAGGGTGCCTTCCTGAACTCACTGTAAGACATCAAAAATTTATGGTATTAAGCAATATACTCAATTCTGCCAAGCTTATTCCAAAAGACAATTAGTAATAAAGTCTCATTAATTTCAGCAGTACTGCTTCTCAAGTTAGACACCTCTCCAGCTAACACCGTCAGGCTCTAGCCTGTTGTAAGTAAAGAGCAGCACACCAAATGCAGTAATCATCTTTGAAATATTTAAGCTAGAAAAGACTGAAAGATGCAGAATACTCACATGATGCTGCTAGAGCTCCCGTTATCATTTTCACAGGGCAACTAACAGAAATATATTTTTAAAAAATAATTACCTATCAGCTAGCGGTGTTGAGTTATTTTGCTTTAATGAACAATTTCAAAAATATAACTTATTCTAATCTGTCTCTGAAAATATACCATAGCATGAGACAGCTTCCACATCCAAAGGGTTTTTCTCTCTGTCCTCTGTCAGGGAGAATTAGGATGGGTGCAGTAAAGCCATGAGAAGGAACTGTCCCTCCCACAATATTTAGTTCCACGGTTGTCTGATACTGTTTCTTGTACATCCACCAAGACTTTTTAAGACAAGTATCTGAAGAATTTGCACCTCTGGCTTTATGCAGGAGGAGTGTTTTGAGATCAAACATTTTGGCAAGGCGTTATACTGTTTCTTGTACATCCACCAAGACTTTTTAAGACAAGTATCTGAAGAATTTGCACTGCTGGCTTTATGCAGGAGGAGTGTTTTGAGATCAAACATTTTGAGGCAAGGCGTTACTTTAAAAAAAAAAAGAAAAAAGAAAGAAAAAAGAGGAAAAACAACACTGCCTACATTTGCTGCGAGCACAACTTCATCAGAAAAAAAACCACCAAACAATGTTCTTAGTGTTCGGCAATAAAGCGACATAATATACACACAGCGCTGAAAACCAGATACGTCAATCTAATTAATTTCTTTGTAGCTTCAGAACTCCAAATGCTGAGAAGAACATTTTGTATATGAAATGACTGTACGGGCATGGCTTTACTGTGACTTCCTATTGTGCTGAGGTGCTGGTAATGGAAACTTTTACTACATTGCGTTCTTCTGGGCAACTTCCCTAGCTGTGGTTTTCTGCTATTCCCCTGATAAAAGCACCAAAGTGGTGAGAGTTTAGCAAGTATGTAAAACTCTCACATGAATTTGACACAAGAGTTCTCAAAAGCAAAACTGTATAAAATTGGAGACACCCAAACTAGGTCATTTCTCATCTGTTGGCACAGCAGGTGTTATTCTGATGTTTAATTTCAGTGTCTCCTTTGATTTAGTTCTGAAGAACTTTGACGGAATTAGAGAGCGCAATGGGAAATACTGTGAAAACGCCGAGAGCCTCCGAAGAAACACATGTGTCGAGCCAAATGGGTAAGCACTCATTTATTTTCTTTCAAGAGAAAAAAGATGTTCAAAATCTATGACACATTCTTCCATGTGTCTTCCTTCATCCACCTGACGTAGTAAAAGTAGGCAAGTGCGTGACTGCTGTGGGCGAAGGAGGGCATCCTCTAGGCAGTGCTTATTTTTAGGTACGTTCTAGCTCGTTTTCCAAGAAGTACTTTAATTAAAAAACCCAAATGTTAAAACTATTATTTGCTGGTGCTCCTTGAAAGACCTTCCTTCCAATTTAGAAAGCACTGAAGCACTACTTCAGAAACCAGAAATACTGTATTTTGACATACTTGTGTGTGATATTTTATACAAATTTGTTCTTGAAATTTGGTTTTGCTTCATTTAAGGTTAAAAACCTTAATGATGTTATGCTTGTACTGAACCTGAAGTCCACTGTCAGACAGTTGCATTAAAAGTAGCACGCAGCCAACTTGTCACTAGGTTTATCAATAAAGGTTATACAGAAATACACATTTCACAGGCCAAGCTGCCAAAGGGAGGTCTAACACATCTGCCTATGCATCCACACGTGAAAAAATCAGGTTACAAAGCTCCCCCCCCATAGGCTTGTAGAGGTCAGGCATCTGAGGGGGAAAGCAAGAGGGATTCAGTGACCTGCTACTCCCAAACTGCAAGTAAGTAGATGAAGAGTCAGTACAGCCTCAGCTCTCATGCCACAATTCGACAGACAGCTGGTACAAGAGCTGCAATAAATCACTCCCCAAAGGTGAGGAAAAGAAAACAATTTTGGTTTTTTGCTTTGGGTTTTGGTCTTGGTTTGTTTTTGGTTTTTTTTTAGAGGGGGAAGGCATTAATCAAAATTTTGGGGTTTTTCATGAAAGATGGTCCAGCTGTGCTGCTCATTATTATAAGGATAGGGAATCAGCCTGGTTTCATTAGTGCTGGAAGGAAACCCAGCCCTGCTTTTTGCATGGCCAAGAACTATCTGATACAGGCAGCCATGTAGCCCTAGGTCCTAACAAAGCAGAGACCAAATACTGTTAATGGCTACTCAGAAGCCCATAACATGAACTAACTATTTTTTTTTTGTGAAGAAGAGTGCCTTATGTTGGTATGCCCAACAACTGCTGTCATGAATACTATAACCATCAAAACAGAGACATACACGCACTCAGAGCAGGACCTTGCTGACGAGCAGGGGAGTTGAGGGGTCGTTGCCATAGCTGTGACCAAGTTTGTATTGGTCCTGCACAGGCTAAAAGTCAGGATTTAGCAGGGCTTAAGACAACTGCATCCCTACCAGTGACGTAAATAGAACATAACCCTAAAAGATAACTCAGGAAACATTGATAGCACAGTGATTGCAAGGGGAAATTACCCATTTAGGAATTCGGGGCTTGATCTATTTGCACTCTCCTACATGTCTAGCACATGTAGAAACGTGTTTTGTCAGATCCTGCCTGACCTTCTGCTGCCACTTGGGGAAAGAACAAGTCTCCCATAGCTGCAGTGGCATCTGCCAAGGCTGTAGGGATGGCTCAGACACTCACACAGCTGAAATTGCACTGGATACCTATGTTTAAGCACTCAAAGGCAGCTTTTTACCACAAAAATGATTAAAGTGATGGAACACCTTTCCTATGAGGAAAGGGTGAGAGAAGTAGGGTTGTTCAGCCTGGAGAAGAGAAGGCTTTGGGGAGACCTTACTGCAGTCTTTCAATACTTAAAGGGGGCTTCTAAAAAAGATGGCAGCAAACTTTTTAGCAGGGCCTGTTGCAACAGGACAAGGGGGAATGGCTTTAAACTAAAGGGGGGTAGATTGAGACTAGATATAAGGAAGACATTTTTTCCGCTGAGGGTGGTGAAACACTGGCACAGGTTGCCCAGAGAGGTGGTGGATGCCCCATCCCTGGAAACATTCCAGGTCAGGTTGGAGGGGGCTCTGAGCAACCTGATCTAGTTGAAGATGTCCTTGCCCACGGCAGGGGAGGTTGGACTAGATGGCCTTTAGAGGGCCCTTCCAACCCAAACTTTTCTATGATTCTATGATTTGATAGCCTGCATAGCTCTTTGGATCTAACTCTTAGTCTGGATCAGACCAGCATCTTTCATAATGACGTAGATGTTGCTAATTAAAGTTGGGAATACAAACAGTACTGTCATCCAAATCCAATGAAAACAGACTTTTGAAAAGGAACTTCGTACTAAAAGCATATATTGGGGTTAATCCAGTGAGTTTGTATCTATTTGTCTTCCTGAGCAGACCAAACTCCAAATCGCATCACCAAATACAGATTTCCCCCAGGCCATGAACAGCCACCTTTGATTTAAGTGAGGTGGAGGATCCAATCCACGAACTTACAACAGTCTACATAGTTATTAGGAAAAGCAGGTTTTACACTGGCTCATTTCAGTGAGACTGAATAAAATGAAGGACTGAAACAGAAGGGAAAGAAAGAAAGAAGGAAAGGAAAGAATATCCAATAAGAAGGGGGAATAAAACAGGTAATTGGAGTTTGCAGGCTTGATCTGCAGCGTGAATTTGTTCATCAGACCCCTATAAACCCCTCGTGCTGCCTGAGAGCTGCACTGAAAGCAAAACCTTGTGCTTTCCTCACCTCCAGTGCATCAGTGTTGGTCCTGAGAAAGGGAACAGTGCACAAGCTGCATTTCCCAAGGAGACATTTGGGCTCCAAATATGACTGCACTCCATCTGAAAGCACACTTTATGGGCATCCCTGGCATAACCTAGGTACTGATAACACAGTAGCTACAGCAACAAGGGGTCATGAGGGGTTGTGAGCCCACCCCCTTCTCTTTCCTCCCTTGGGACCCTGAATCAAGGGTTAATCCTTACTGAGCTGCACCTGTGTAACTCTCAGTTCCCAAGCTGGCTGGTTTAGATCTAATTTGGGTACACCAGTGCGACTCTGCAGCCACACCTTACGGCTGCTGCGCAGACAGCCTCCCAGACACACACGAGTGCTCTCCTTTACCCTCTCCGGTATACACCATGCCATAAATCATAGCATTTCTGCTGGACAGTAAAGCTGGCATGATGCAGGCAGCTGAGCTCTGAGCAGCTCATTCCCACTCCAGACAGGGACCACGCTCATGCACAGCACAGCGTTTTTTGAAGGCGATGAGCTGGATCTGGTTGCTCTGCCTACACTCTCCCTTCTCTCTAATAGTGCTTCATAGTCCATTCAAAATGAATAATTTGAAGCATGCAATATTCAGTCTCACACTTTGCAAGACATCCAGGGATGCAGACATCTAAACCTAGCATGTATTTCATATTCATTTCCTACTCCTAAAAAAAAAAACCCCAGAATTAACACCTGATTCAGTGGAAATGACTGTGCTTCGATCTTTCCACTCTAACTTTTGAGTTGTTCCATTGCAGATGTAACCTACACTAGCACTGTGGAGGAGAGTTTGCGTTAGAAAAACTCAGGCAAATCTTCTTTTTTCTTTCACAACTTAAAAGTGTGGGGAGCCCATCAGATCAAATCTATTAGATCACTGTGAAACTTAGGTGTGGAGAAACAGTGTAATTTGTTTAGTCCCTGTTTCGAGGCTTTTGTGTTTGAAAGGAGCTAGTATGGGTTCTGTGAAATGTTGCAGAGTGCGGTGGGGTATTTTACATGACCAAAAAACCCAGTGAGGTTTGATTTAAATACCAATTAAAATGAGGCCTTGTGTGTAGTAAGAGAGTTGAAAGGTTAATTGAAAGGGGTAATACAAAACCCATTTACTTTCACTCTAATGTAAGTACATGTAGTTTAAGTGGTAACATTTGCATGGATGTAGCAGCCAACACTATGATTAATTCCTTCCTTTTCAGGACTACAAATTAATGTGCAAAATTGAAACAAAAACGAATATAAAGATGAAAGTGTAAGCAAAGTAACACAGATCTCGCTAGAGTAGAGAAAAAGTCACATACCCCACAGTGCATAACGAAATGCAAACCACCGGTACGCAAGGAAGGAGAGCAGAAAAAAACCTTGTTTTCCACCCTTTCACTATGGAAACAAAACATTTATAAATAAACAGCATAAGTTTTAAAAAAACATTGCTAAAAGCATTGTCATTAAGCTAAAAAAAAAGACATTCCATGTAGAACTGCTGTCTAACAATCTGCAATGAGAAATTAAGCATCAGCACTTTATCCTCATGCTGCAATTCTTACAATGTACTTTCTGGCATATATTTCTTGTAGTCCTGGGTAAAGATTTTGCTTTGTTGAAAAAGACTCAGCATGAATACTTAGGTCTTGTTAGCCTCAGGTACTAAGCAGTTTCATAGACAGAGAAGGTGTCTCTCAAGTTTTAGTGCAGAACAGGGAAGCAATCAAAGGCATTCTTAGCACAGAATTTCTTCAGTATAGTTGAACTAATCATATAATAAGTTACAGTAGACTAATCACGGCAGTTGGCTGATTAATACAAAGGTACTGGACTAGTTCTGTTTAATTCAGTGACACTAATCAACTAAGAAAACCATGGCAATACTAATACTAAACACTAATCAATGTCTATTCCAGACTCTACACATCTATGCGTCCATAAGGATACTCACTAACTGTATCATGGGGCTCCTTCAATGGGCAAAGGCTAGCAAGACTAAAAATGTTTACAGTCAGTTTGAGTATTAAGGTAAAATGACCCACTACTTTGCATAACACAAGTCCCTATAACATAACAACAAACAGCTACTCAAAATCAACTGAGAAAACACTGCTTTTTATTTCCTTTAAACCACAGATATGGGATATTTTCCTTACCACTTATATTCTCATTATCACTGCTGTAAGGATAACCAGTGTAAAATCCCTCCTCTTGAAAATATTTCTTTTCTGCAGACTTGCGTGTTTCTTTCAGCCTTTCATCGTTATCACTGTGAGTTATCTGTAAGGCCCTGGGACACAGAGGCTGAAAACACAGAGCCACCCTCAGCATTCATTCAGGATGCTGTTTCTAGGTTTCCCTAAAAAACCGTCTTCCTTAAAGACAAGTTGATGAGGAATCTATATTAAGTGAGAAAATCTAACAAGATACAGAAGCGTGTCTAACTCTCTGGGTAATTTCTTTCTCCTCTCCCCTGAATTCATTCCCATTTTTGCACATGTTGAGCTGCACAGAGTGGACAAGTATGGAGATCAGACCACCTCTGCAAATGTACTGCTAGATGATATTACTAAGGAGCGGGGCACTGACCCTGCTGGAGGCAGAAGGAAAGCTTTGTCTCTCCGTGTGCTGGTGGAGAGTACTGCGACATGCAGAGGGAAGGGACCCACTTCCAGGAGAAATGCAGGCAGCGTATTGCAGGATCTCTGCTGCCAGGACTTCTGCCAAAGAGCTCAAAACACCCAGCATGACACATTTCTGAATCTCCCACCTGTCAGCATTTACTGGGCACCACAGATTCCTGCTGGATGAGGAGCTCTTGAACATTTGATAGTCCCAGTCTTGTGCAAAGTGCCTCCTCCATCCTTCAGAAACCCAGGAGACTCAGCACGTGTCCTACACAGTGCTGCAAGGCCCAGAGTCATCCCAACTGACGTAAAAGGTCTTCTTATCTCTTTACTGACCTTAGTTCTGCAAATGTACAACGATTTAATTATAAACACCCATGTTGCCTCTCTTCTTTAATTGAAGATAAGGGCATCATGTGCTACGTCTACTACAGTTTCCACTCAAGGTAGGGACAACAAACCGCTCTGGCTGTTCATCAAGTTAATTTTAAGAAGTGGTGGGAAATGGGCAATAATGGCCACGCTCTCATTGCCCTTGATCTAAACCAATTTTATACCTTTGAAAAGGTGTCTATCACTATCAGTGGTGTTAAATGATAGAACAATTCAACATGAATCTTCCTTTCCTTAAATGTAATGCATCAGCTTGGCTCAAAATTGTAGCTGGAGGCATTTAGAGACAGTGGCATTAATCAAACCGGGTTACTTCCTGATACTATAAATACTTACTAATTTTGCTAGTTTCAAACTGAATATGTCCTTTAAATATGGTAATTACTAGAAAAAGCGGTCTAAATTTAGTTGCTTACTATTAACCAAATGACTTTTTTTAATTTCTAATATCTTCACATTCTTCTTATAAAGTTATAGGCTCATCTTTAGCTCTTTATGTTTATCAAGTGACATTTCAGAGTGAGATTTTTTTCCCCATTTGACCTACTATGTAAAATATAACACACACAATGAAAAATCCATTTCTGCTTCAAAACTCTAACTTGGTTTTAAGTGACATTTTGTTTCTTCTTTAACAGGTCAGGAGAGTGATTTCCTTGCTGTCCTCTATGACTATCCTTCAGCAGACATAAGCCAACCTATATTTCATGTAGGGGAAAAACTACGTGTGCTATCAGAGTAAGTTGATCCATTTTTTTTTTAAATTAGGTTTTGTTACAATTGATGCAAAGCTCTGTTTTATGCACCTGGCCCAAACTGGATGCAGTTCAGCAAAATGAACTGAGTTCAGAATTTGCAAGGAAGGATGCATAGCCATGGTGCAAATTTCCCTACAGTTTAAGGATTTGGGATTTCAGATTGTTCTTTGATCCTTGGATTCCTCTGACATGTTTTCTGAAGCTGGATTCAGACTCTATTCTAAAGTAGGACTCAAAACAGAATTCTGCTTTGAAAAATGATTTTAAGAAAGTATCCCCCCCATGTTAGTGGAAAACAGAGAGAGAACAAAAATAGTTTGAATCATATAGAGAAAGAAAATTATTCTGAATTTCTCTATGTCAAAGGTGTATCTCATTTTCTCTCTCACCCTTTTATCTAACAACTCCTTTATGATTATGTCTTAGAATTTCACCCTAGAGTTAAGGCAACACTAACAAAAATAATCTCTCTCACCCTTTTATCTCAGAACTCCTTTATGCTTATGTCTTAGAATTTCACCCTAGAGTTAAGGCAACACTAACAAAAATAAAATTAAAAAATAGCTTTTTTTCTTCTTAAATTTTTTGAGTCTGCATTTTCTTAGTGGGGGGAAAAAAAAGGTCAAAGATTTCCCAGCCAGTTCCACTCTGAAAATTTATGAGCCCCAGAAGGAAGTAGGCTTAAAAGCACTAGTTCAGACTAACCTTAAGCACAGTGCAAAAATTGCCACAAACACGAGTGAGCACACTTCTTGAAAAATGGAAGACAGCAGCCCTAATATTCTTTTATGCACAGCCTGTATCGGCACACAGTGACCTTCTAGAAGTTACTCAGCCCCACAGCCACTGTTTGCACTGCTTAAACAGAAATTAAAGATTTCATTTTTGCAGCTGGTGGAGCAGATGGATTCAAGGGGAGACCAGACACATCATAGCAGAGAAATCCTCTGAGGATTTCTAAATTCATACAAAAAATTCTCTACCTGAAGAAGTCAGAGCGTCAAATGGTTGGAGGGCAGAAGTACTCAAGGGAAGTATGACAGATGATAGGACAGAAGTACACAAGAGAAGTATCACAGATGATTGATGAATTCTCAGACTCTTCTCCAGGCCACCGTGACCTACAATGGCCTTTGTCAGCATCAAGATACGGGGCTACATGGACCTTTGGTCTGACCCAGAATGGCTGCAGTTATGTTCTGCTGACAAAGTGCTTTCCCTGCCTCCCTGAACCTAGAGGTCACAAGGCTCAGACAATACCACTAGATGAATTTTCTGCTGATGAAGAGCTTCCCTAAACCAGGGGAATTCTTCTCTGGTAAATTCTAACTGTTTAAACCTTGCTGCAGTTTGCGTAACATACACGACATGGTACAACAATTGCTTTAGCGTGGAAATTCCAGCTTAAAGCCTCACTCCCAGCTTTCATTCAGCTACGAGCCCTCACAACACCACATAACTACATATGTCCGTATCAATGGGAATTATGTGTGTGGCATATCATACGCATACATGTGCTGCATAGTATGATCTACTGGACGAACACCTTCTAAAAGAACTAGGCTTCTGTAGCAGCAGTTTTTATCATGTTTGTCTGTTGTACAGTGACCAAGAGCTTTTCCTAACAGTAAATAAAAGCCAAAGCAAGCCTTGATGGGAACCTTCCTCTTCCTGTTTTGAATCAGCTTGTTCACAGAAGACGAGACACTCCAATGCTCTATGCAAAGCATAGTGTCCTAATGAAGGACCTGTTCTTCCCTACTGGGGTATGTGCTGATGTTAATAGGAACCATTTGCCTGCAGACTCTTGCTGTACATAAGCTGTAGGTATAATCTTTTTCTCAAGTCATTCAAAGCAGCAAAATGCAGTGGAAGAGAAGAGAATGGCAGGCATGACCAGAGCACGAGCAATGAGGAGTCACCACAGAGAAGCCAGCATGAGCAGGCAGCACGTACTGCTTTTATAATGGCAGCTTTTCAGCCTTCTACCAAAGCAATTATGTGTAGTGGCAATCAGCCCCACCAATCCTGCCAGGAACATGATATATGGAACCCCCATAGAAAATACAACTCCTTACAGATATTTGTGACTGCTCTGGGTTGGCAGGATTAGATAAGCACCACTGGCACAGTTTCCCGCTCTCCATACTTGTCAGGCACCTTTCATTACCAGATGAGCAACTGCATTTAGCTGCAGTAGTCAAACCAGATGTCCTCCAATGATCCCCCCCAAATCTACATAATTTCTGTGGCTCCTGCTCCAGGACACATGTGCTGCTTTGGGACTTTTAATCATCATAGGGACTTTTCAGGGTCAGTAATATTACAGTTTGGAGGGAGGGAGATGCTGAGTCTCTCAGGTTTTTTGTTATTGCAATTCTTGGTTCTGTCTGGGAGAGTTGTGGGGAAAAAACCCAAAATAACCTAAACTTCTCATAGACAATTTCAAGTCAGCTGGAAACCCACAAACAACACTTGTGGGGCCCTGAAATTTCCAGCTCTAAGCAATAGACACTTCCTTTTTCCCCCTCAACATACACATTCTGGACCATGGTCCCAGCAGCTATAACTCAGGAGGTTTAACCTAAGTGTTTTTAACTCAGCTGTTTCGACATACACTGAGACTCTGGTCTGAAGTCCGGGTGTTATTTGGGAGCATTTATGTGAACCTCCACAAAACCAGCATTCAAACACAAGACACACTATTATTTGGATTCAAACTCTTAAAGGAAAAGGTGGAGAGAACCCATCAATCATCAGCGTCCTGGCGCTAATCACTAAAGCTCCGCAGCATCCCTGTGAAAATTCTTGTTACCCTGCCCTTCCTAAGGGATTCAAAAGCCAAAGCCAGCATTCAGTATCACAGCAAGAACCTAAGATATATCAGTGAAAAAACATATGTCTAGTCAACTAGTTTCAGCTATGAGGTCTTTTTTATTGGAGTGTGGTCAGCAACTCATTGAAGAAAAGTAAAAGAGCAAACCATGAACCAGGTTCTGTTAGACTGAAAACCTGTTCCCAGGCAGACAGGGTCCATTTGCTGAGTATCTCCACCCTGATGTTACAGGAGTAACTACAGGGCTGTCCAGACACAGCATACTCAGCCATAAACTGAACGTCTTGGATACCAGTACAAGTCTCGCTGTGGGAAGGCAGAGCACAGCATGGCTTAACCACTGAGTATTTACCCTTCTTCTTTTAACTACAGAAAAATATTTTATTACTTACGTAACTTAAATGGAACAAATGTAGCTTATTTCTGCATCCAAATTTAATCCTGATGTAGGTTTAGAAGTGGAACTACCGTAAATGAAACAAACTTGGGTCTCTTTCTGAATACGTAGATTCAGGAGCACAGACAGAAGGTTACAGGCTAATCTGTATGTCTTAACTAATTTCAAAAATGAGGACAAGCTCTGAAAGTACATCTGAAAATATCCCTTCTCTTGCTTTCACACAGTGAAGGAGGCTGGTGGAGAGTCCATTCCCTTACAACAGGTCGAGAAAACTATATTCCAGGAAAATATGTAGCAAAGGTTTACCACGGGTAAGTAAATGCATTTCCTATAGCCTTTCAACACTATGTTTCTACATACACTGCCCTGATTAGTTATTCAGTGTCATAATCAAAACAATGACAACAGTGACTAGACAGACAGAAATTTTATTTATTGACAGTCTAAAATAGTTCCTTTGAAATCTGAGAACATCAAATCCACATCTAAGTTTATTATATGAAAAGAAATTTGTATTAAAGGGAAAATCCTAGTTTTAAATGCTGGAAAGGGTCAAAAACCCCTCAAATATCATATAAGTCGCATGGACTGATCTCTAATTTTAAAACATCAACAAAGACACCCTATTTAGAAAGGATTTTTAATATTTACAAAGAGTAAAATTTAAGCTAGAGTTGCTCATGAAAAACAGACCAAAAAGAACAAATAAAAAGACTAAGTTATTCAAGAATGTAAACTCTCACACTGCAAGAGCTAAGGAAGGTTCAGAGCTTTCTTGTTGCCCTAGACACCAGTCAGGAAAAAAACATTAAAGCACATACTTAAAACTTTTCTGGCAAAAGTCTTAATACCTGTTTAATTTTAAGCATATGAACTGTGAACTTCACTGTGATTTATGCAAGTGCTTAAATTTGAATATGCTTTTATATCCTCCTGAAATAGAGATGCTTTCCCAAAGACAGGGCACAGATATGGTAATGAAAGCTACTGTCTGAAGCTTCCCCAAGACCATTTTGCCAATAGCAGACTGGATCAAACACACAAGAACAACTTTAAAATAAAGTGCTAGTAACTCCTACAGTTACAGCAGTGCACCAAGCTATGGTGAAAACCAGTAGGACTAATTCCACTTTCCCTTATCCACAAAGCCAATTAACTTAAATGGCTAGACTGTTCCCTAGCATAAACAGAATAATTGCATTTTATTTTGGGCTTATTTACGATACAATAAAATACAATTTGGGGTTAACAGAAGTGGTTTAAATGAAAAAGAGGGATTTAACTAATGCCACAGATATGCCATCAATATACCACATGGATACGTCCCCAACAATTCAGATCAAGGCAGCTCAAAAAGTTTTTTCCTAATAAGTCCAAAACTTAATCACTCTTCTCTTAGTCTCACAAAAGTTAATGGAACTCAAAGACAGCAAGGTTTTCTCCATAAATTTGGGAAATATGCCTGGACATAGTTGAGAGAATAGCTACAGAAAGGCAGTGTTATTTTTGCAGTCACTTTTCCTGGCTAATGCTGCCCTTTCACGGCCACATGCTGCTCTCTGTTTCACTGGTGTCCAAATTTCAGAATTTGTTTTTTTCCTGCTTCACAGCTGGTTATTTGAAGGGCTGGGAAGAGAAAAAGCAGAGGAACTTCTACAGCTACCCAACACCAAGGTTGGCTCCTTCATGATCAGAGAGAGTGAAACTAGGAAAGGTGAGAAAATACAATTTTTTCCCTCTTGATCTCAGGCATTAACAGTTTTACAGCTTTTTAATTCACTCCCTATCCTGCTTCATATGGATCAGTCTGAAACCAGAAAATGTATGTAATGGGAAGGCAAAGGCACCCAGTGCAGCATGCCAGTCTTCACCAGTCACCTACGTTACAAAGCAGTACTGGAAACAGGGTTAGCGATGGCCATGGAAAGTTCCACAGGCATCAGCACAAACAAGACACAGTTGTTTAAACACTATTATTTACTTTGGTCGCATGCAAAGCTTATTAGGCAGTGGGACCTTTCAAATGGAGGAAAAGTCACAGCTTTGCCTTGGTCCACAAAAGATTGCCTAAAGAAGCTGTAAAATACACACCAAGCAGTGGAGGTGGCTGATAAGTGCATTTCCTATATAAACAGGTGGTTCTTTTATTTACTTTTAAAAAATGCCATGCCTTCAATTTTGTTTTCTTTCATAGCAATTCTGTTGCTACGTGGGAATTGTACTGTATGCACTTTATACTTTTATTCTCTTCCATGGGAACACATCTCCCATTGTGCAACGTGATATCCTCCCTTTTCCTGAAGCACCAGAACGCATTCTAATGTCATGCATGATACTACAGTTAGAAGGGAATAATAAATCATCTACTCTGACCTCTTGCATACCACAGGCTAATTAGTTTCATGATACCTATAATAAATTCAAAGAAATTTAGGATCAACATTCAGTCCTTACCAACTAAACGCTGCACAACAGTTTTAAACAAAGAAACAGGAAAATCCAAGCTGTCATCTCCTGCCAGGACTGCATTATCAGGTATCAGCTACTGCATTATTGGGAGCTGACTAAAGCAGCGTACCAGCACGTAAGTCTGGTCCCCCTCTTCAGAGGAAGGCAAACAACTTCTGTAAAGGCCTATTTCCTTTACACCATTTTAAAAAATCCCATACTAGCAAAAAAAAAGGAAAAACACACCAGAAATTTACATTCAATCAAAAGTTAAGCCCCTGATGTTGGGCCCTTTATTCCCTTTGTTATACTTAAGTATATATATAAAGTATACTACATAAGTAGAAATTAGGATGGCCACTCAGTTTTTTTCAGATCTTTCTGGGACCTTTTGGATCATGGCACCACATCTTACAGGTACTCTGGTTGTGGTCACTGCTATCCATCCAGAATTAGGGCCCTACTTTGGGGTAATTAGTTCTCCTCTTTCTTCAGGGTTATATTCCTTGTCGGTGCGGCACAGGCAAGTGAAACATTACAGGATCTTCCGCCTTCCAAATAACTGGTATTACATCTCTCCACGGCAAACATTTCAGTGCCTTGAAGACCTTGTGAATCACTACTCAGGTAAAAAGAACTGCAGAATAAACATATTTTCCACTGGCAACTGTAAAACTATCTATCAAAGTTCCAGAACAAGAAATTTTGCCTATGTCCGAGACTTGCAACTGCTGCCACAGAACAAGGAACAGAAAAACTTTTGGTTTATGTCTTTTACTTTATTTTTGATCCTAAATACAAATATGCTACCCTTAACAGTACAACTGAAATCAACCCAAGAACTCAGCTAAATAAAGACAGATAGGCTCTGCCCGTATTGGTATATGATATTGTATGGCCATGTCAATAGAGCTGTCCCTAACACTATTTGGTCCAAACACTAGTGTCTAGCACTTCCCTAGACAGCTTTCAAATACAGTTTGGAGGTTAACACAGGCCAGGGATGCCCAGCCCCTCTCAGAGCACAGCTAAAGTCAAAGTTTGGGTGTACAAAAATGTTGAGCTGTACAGATGCAAGTCATGGTTCTGGATCTCAGGGACAGAGTTCAACTCCTGGCTCACTTTGTTTACTGGCATGGACATGTCTGCCATTTATTTATTTACCGTATAGACAGACAGATAGCATCAGGACATGCGAGACCAGGTTCTGCAATCACGTTTCTCTCAGGAACCACTACATCACACAACCTTATCTGCAGCAGAAAATTCCCAGAAATGTTGTTAGTTTCTTCCCTATTACTTTAGAAGGGTATGGCTGGATTTTATCAGCAGAAGTTATCTCAAGGGGCTCAAGCTGTTAGCTCAAATCTGTATTCAGCTGCCATTTTTACTAATATCAGTCCAGTGGATGACACCTGTTTCAATGATAGTTTTCCAGGTTTATGGCAATTTGACCTGTGTCAGAGAGATAACTTGACAAGCAACACAATTAAGCAGTTGCAGTTACCATGCATTAAAATGAGAACATTTTAAAATGAGGAAGATTGCAATAAGTCAATTGCATAAAAATTACAAGAGAACAATAGTTTCTGTGCTTTAATTAGTAATGGGTACTCTGTAATTTTAAAAGTGTAAAGCTACCATACCTGCATATTTCATAGGTAAATGAAAAAGCGTGTTGGCCAAAGAGTACTCTGATAAACTGGGGGGAAAAGCCATATTCACATTCAAAACATACAAAAGAAACTTTCAAGTCCAGTGATATAAACAGAGGAGTGAGAATATGGACAGGAATTTCTTTTTTTTTTTTCTCTCTCTTTTTTTTCTTCCTTACATTTTAGTTAGCTGACACCTTTCTCCATTTAGAAAGAAGCAAATAATCGAAGCCTAAAATTCGGGGTGGGGCAGAACCCAAAACTTATAACAATTAACATTTTTACTTGAGTTATAGGTGTAAGAGGAGACATAGTGAGATTTAGCTCTCCTCCTTCCCCCACCATGAGGTGATACACAATCTCACCCTGAAATAAGGCTCAGAGATGTAAAACACTAGCGTTCAGCCACGATGTTCTCTACTTGGGCAGAACAACATATGCAATGTTCCTAGGGGAGCAAGGAGAAGAGGACAGAGAGAAGAAACATAGATGAAAGTAACATGTGAACCTTGATTCATTCCATAGTCATGTTCCACAGCAGAATAGGTGCACGTACAATCCAATCATTTGAGCGGTTCCATCTTGCATCTATTTTATGCTCTGTTTGCATGGCTGAGACAATGGGAGGCAAAAGCAGAACTCACTGAGGACTCAGGAAACCTGGGTTTAAGTCCCTGCTGTGTCACAAACTTTCTTCTAGACTTTGGGCAAGTCACTTTATCTTTCTGTGTCTCAGTTCCTCACTTGTACTGTGGGAAATATAACCCATGATAAATTAAAAGGCAAAGGTATGAGGAAAGGAGAAAGTTAAGCCTTTAACCTAAGTTACAGTGTCCTTGCTGAGAACACACAATTTAGTGACTAATACTACTGTGTCCAAAACTGTTTATTTGAGCATGCACCAGGGAAGGAAAACAGTGAAGATAACAGTGAGCAAAGATTAACTGTCTGTGTATTCATTTCCCTGTTCAGAAGTTGCTGATGGTCTCTGCTGTGTCCTTACAACACCTTGTCTTACCCAGTGCACTAACAACAACAGCGCAACGAATCAAGTTCCTCCTGTGGTGATGCGGAATAAAAACTTCAACTGGAGAAATATTCACAGGTACCACATACAACACAGGCTGCCAGAAACAACAAGGTTTTTTTTCCAGCCTTGTATATACTTGTACTTACAACACAGAAGAAACAGCCATTTCCTTCTCCTGAGACCAGTTTTAAAGATTAGACAATCTTCAAAGCTGCTGACAGCAGGTTAACCCATGAAAACTGGATGTCCAGCTCTCTAACTGATAATCTTGGTCTAACTTTGAAGGAAAGTATAGTTAACATTAAATCATTTCTCCTATGCAGCTAAGAGTCAGGCCACATATGCAGTCCCTTTAGGACTCAGGAGTCCTTTCCACCAAGGGGGCAGGAGTAAGAGCCAGGCCATAAAGCCTAGCCAGATCCACCACCAATGGCACACTAACGTGCAATGGCTTACAGGTGAGCCCTGGTAGTCAGAAATGGCTTCCCCTTGTTCACATGGTGGCCATCCATGAAGCAGCACAGGTGCAATGAACACATTATCCCAGCATAAATCTTTCCTGCTGTCTCTCTCAATACACAGCCCAACTCAAGGCTCATGAGATTTCTAATATCATGACTGCAACTAGAGAAAGTAGGTCAGGTTTCAGAAGCTGGTGAAACAACCACCTTCAAGAAACAAAAGGACCTCTTGTTTTTGAAGTGTAAATTTCCCTCCACTACCCTTCCTTCACAAAGCATATTCATTTGCTTACAGATGCAAGAAAATTTTGTGCAGTATCGAGGCCATTTTTCCTACAGATTAAGAAGAAAGAGAGAAAGTATATAGACGTTATTTCCTTTTCAGATGCCGAAAAATATTTAGATACTACTGTTGTACTGATTATTTTGGAAAATCACTAAGTGATAGAAATGTTTGGTGATTTATGAGACAGGAAATTTTTTATACAACAAAATTAACATAATTTGGTTTAACAGCTGTTAATATTATACTAATAGGCTCAGTTCAAGTAGCTGAAATGGTAACAAAATTTTGTTCTTTTAAAGGCTGGAGGTGACTGAAGATACTGAAAGCACCCTGGCAGCAATGGATGATTCTTGTCTCAGCTATGGCCTGAGGGAAAGTATCGCTTCCTACCTCTCCTTAACAGGGGATGACAATGCTTCTTTTGCAAGTGCCAGAAAGAAGAAAGCCCAATCTCTTATATACACGGGAAGCAAACGTAAGAGTACCCTTCACTTGCCACCTACATACTATGAAGACTAAATGTAAGACAACCAGGGGAAAAAAAAACAACTGACGGACAAAAAAAATCAACTTCTAACAACTGTTAGAAGAGACACCCAGATCATTCTGTGGTCCTGCAGTCCTTCGACAGCTGAGAGATATGATGATTAAATGCTGGCAATGCTTCTGCATTTCCTCTTCTGAATGTTAACCAGAGACCTTCTTAAAGGTGCTATCTCAGCCACGGCATATGCTGGGAACGTCCCCAGTGCACCTGAAATTAGAACCTGTTCACAAGCAGGATAAACTGAGATAGACTCTAAGTCAAGAGCCAAGTGAGGCAGATGACTCTTCAGCAAGGGTGATGCCCACCATTGTACAAAGGTGGGGGGAAGGACTAACTACAGCTCAAGAACTTAAATTAAGTCTTACTCTGGTATTCTCCACAAGGCCGAAAACCATCTTTACAGAACCTACCTACATTGAGAAAAGGAGTCTTTTTCTTCTCCATATAGTATCATTCATTGTCATTGACAGTGGGTCAGAAAGTCATCAATAACCCCAAGAAAGTATCTGACATCTGGCATCCAAGAAACACCTGATTATATTGACTCCATACTTCCATCATTTTTACCTTTCAGGAGAAAAAATGAAAGTAATTGACTTTCCAAGTGACACATAATTCAACTGCTGGTAATGGCCTGCAGTGTCACAAAGTGGTCACAAAATTAAGAACAGGCTTAACTCACTGAGAAAAGCAGTTCCTGCTTAGCCCTGAGCTGGGAGTACAGGCATATCCAAAAGCGATTGACTCCATACTTCCATCATTTTTACCTTTCAGGAGAAAAAATGAAAGTAATTGACTTTCCAAGTGACACATAATTCAACTGCTGGTAATGGCCTGCAGTGTCACAAAGTGGTCACAAAATTAAGAACAGGCTTAACTCACTGAGAAAAGCAGTTCCTGCTTAGCCCTGAACTGGGAGTACAGGCATATCCAAAAGCATAACACAGCTGCTCATAGTCTAGCAGATATACAACAGAGAACAAAGGGGTTTTTAAGTAAAAAGTAAAATGTGGTAATACCATGCCTAACTGCAAAGGTAGGCTTGCAAAGGTGTGACATTTTATGTGTAGAGGACCAGATTTTAACCTCATCTCCTGAAGGCACCCCCATATTTATATATAATATTTATATTAATAGCAGCTTTTTAAATAATTAAACTAAGAAAGCAAATCAGCAACAGTGGATGGTTAAAGTTTTCCTG
>NW_008794742.1:1288155-1291482 GCF_000699145.1 Aptenodytes forsteri | reverse complement strand
AAATAATGACACATTTCATCAAACTGCTTGAAGATTTGTTACTGGGTTATCTGAAATTTCAAGAATCAGAGAATTTTTCTATATATGTGTACCCTTTGCTAAATGATAAAGGAGCAGCTAGCATGGTCCTTTGAACCTGACTTGTGATTGCTTTCTAAATCAAGTAATCACTCACATCTGGGGGTGTAAAATGCTGCAATCTATGTTCTCAAGCTGAGATCTTTTCAATCTAACATTGTCATAACTTTTTGCACACATTTGAGTGATGAAGGTTTGGAGAGACAGGGAATTGGGTTTATATATATATGTGTGTGTGTATATATATATTTCCTCTGTAAATACCTCTTAGCACAAATCTGTGTGCTCTTTAGACCTTGTAACAGATTATTTGCACTAGCAAGAGAGATTCAGAGATCAAAATAGTTCACAGCCTATTTAAACATATTTCAGAACTTAAAGGATGAATGTAATTTGGCTGGTAAACATTGAACATCACAAAGCAAAACAAACTCTAGGCGTTTGTATAATCTCATTACTGTTACTGATGATTAATATGTTGTGGTGACTGCATTTTATCCAGTGAAATGTATATAGGGAGCATTACAGATTTCTAAGTCATGACTTGTATTTATTCATTAAAATAATATCCAGTAATTACTTTGTATTGCTTTTAGAAAATGGAAAACCTAACATGCAACTAGTACAAACACCCAGTCTTGCAATGACACTGCCAGAAGGTATCTCTCACAGAACGCGACAAAAGAATCCAAGAGCCCATGTAGCTGGGCAGCACTTGGAACGTGCTCTGTAGGAAGGGGATAAGACATGTTCTGATGACGACAGGTTCACACAATCACAGACCGGTTCAGGTTGGAAGGGACCTCTGGAGGTCATCTGGTCCAACCCCCCTGCTCAAGCAGGGCCACCTAGAGCTGGTTGCCCAGGACCATGTCCAGACGGCTTTTGGATATCTCCAGGGATGGAGACTCCACAACTTCCCTGGGCAACCTGCACCAGTGCTCAGCCACCCTCACAGTAAAGATGTGAGAAGGTGACAAAAACTTATGAATTGTGCCATAAGGGATGGCTGGATGTCACAGATGGTTATGGGGAAATTCTGTGAGATCTGGCCATTTCTCACAATAACTGAAAGACTGTATTGGGGACCTTTTGTGAAGCACGATCTTGCAAGGGCCGACAGCACCGAGGTGATTCTATACAAATCTGAGATTATCTAAGAAACAGTATCAGAAATACCAAATTTGGGTAGGGATGTAGCAAAACTGGGATCAATGGAGAAAAAGTAATCAGAGGTGGTTGGTTTGAGAGGGAATGAGGCTGGTAAAGGGGAAAAAAAGGAGATGGAAAAAAGGGGAAGAAAGGGGATCTAAAGGGTAGGTAAATCATAGGATCAGGGATATTTAGAGTCCATGTCAGACAGCCCTGCACATGATTGCAGTAGTTTTCAGCAAGGCAATAAATCTGCTCTTTCCACCACTGGCTGACCTGCTTCCACAGCCAGGAAGGACCTGGTGTCTTCCCTTGCATTGGGTGGAGGAAGCCTGGGAGCTCTCCTCTTGACACCCACCAAGGAATGCCTGGAGGGGACACCTAACATATCTGCTCTCCACAGCTTCCTGCAAGAGATGGAGGCAATCCATACCATTAATCCACTCTTCTACATCAAAATCACACTGGTAAATAAATAAATTAATCAAAAGATGAAGTCAAACACAATGTTAATGCTCTTAAATTATTTAAAACAAGACCATAATCACTGAGACTACTTTTTTCTAATCATACTACTGAAAGATTAAATAAGTTATAAAAAGTCCCCATGACAGCTTTGCATTGATTTTGTACAATCTTTTTTCAGATCTGTTCCAAACAAAATCTATTATAGGGCAGACATAGGAAACTCAAAAGCATTTTGCTATTTCAGGCTCATTTCTTCTTGTAGGGAAAGTTTCATACATCACATGTCTCTGCATGCTAAGAAACACTATCATTTTTTAATGCATGACAAAGACCCAAACAAAGAGCACAAAACTAAGTTTTGCAGAAAAGCTGTATTGCTTCGTGGGATTTTCCCTCAGGAAAGCTATATCTGGTATATAATCTCAGTTTCATGATTCTTAGTCTGTGTGCACCTCCTTTTTTTACAGTAAAATTAAAAGTACGCAATGATTTTGGTGTCTTAGAACAAAACCAAGACGCATCCCTTTACAAGAGTTCTAGGTGAGAAATCTGAGTAAACCAACAGTTGCATTCTGTATCACTTCATTACCAAAAAAAAAAAAAAAGATAAAGTGTATTTTTAAGCCACCGCAATTACTGCTTGCTTTTTATTTTATCAGTGTATTACACAAGAAAACAAAATCCACCGTGACACTGTAAGGATAAATACTTAACATTACTTTGAAATAAGTGGAGATCCTGCTTTTGCCAAGACAGTGGTCTGCACAGTCCCAGTAAGAAAATTGTTGTTACAAACACTAGAGTAGTGGGAAGAATTGATGCACCTGCCTACTCATTGCACTTGCCACTGTTTTCCATTATTTGATGTCCTGCTGTAGGAGAAAGAAGGAGTTCAAACTTCATTTTATAAAAGAAAAGATATAATGTGGAACTACACTCCAGAAATAACGATAAGCAAAGAGGTCCTTGCATTTCCCTTTCATCAGTTCCTCAACTGGTAACTTGCACTGTATCCTGTTACAGCTTTCACAGGGCCCCATCCTGAGCCATGTCAGTAAAGGGTTTGTGACTTCAGAGAAAGAGTAGGATGAAACTGTACGCTGAGAGAAAAGGACTCTGGGTCTACTAGCAAATTAACTGCTATGCCAAGAGCTGAGTAAAAATCTAGGAACTGTGTGAGGAATTATCTGAGAATGACACAAAAAAGCAACTATTGAACAGCAGTTTTCAACAACTTCCCTCACCTTCCCCTCTAGAGAGATGCAATTAAAATAATCTTATTGAGACATGGGAATGCAAAAGGCAAGTTATGTTTCCTGGAGCAAGGGCACACTGAAGAAAAATCAAGTAGTGAATAGAGATGTCATCATTTTCAAGGCAATATTTTATTTAATTGGGCCCGAGGCTTCCTGGACCAAGAATTCTGTTCCTCTGCCCAGTGTTCCAAGTCAACATTGCTAGCAGAGAGATCATTTTGTCCAAGTACCATTTCTGCTGGATATATAAACCTCCACTGAAGATCAAGGCTCACGGATGAAAAGCTGGACGTGAGCCAGCAATGTGCGCTCACAGCCCAGAAGGCCAATCGTGTCCTGGGCTTCATCACAAGAAGCGTGGCCAGCAGGTCGA
>NW_008794742.1:1234571-1287796 GCF_000699145.1 Aptenodytes forsteri | reverse complement strand
GGGGCTCTGAGCAACCTGATGTAGTTGAAGATGTCCCTGCCCACGGCAGGGGGGTTGGACTAGATGACCTTTAGAGGTCCCTTCCAACCCAAACTATTCTATGATTCTATGATTCCAAGCACACTACTCTCATCTGAGGCTGTAAAGATCAATGGTAGTATCGACGCTGACAAAGTTGATCTCAAAGCCCTGAGATTTGACACGGGAAGGGCTGTAAAAATACGGATCACTTGGGGTGACTGTGAAAATGGTCCAAGCTGACAGCAAACAAGCCTGTGGGTAAACAGATTTTTACTCTCTCTCTGAAACTTGCTTTTTGTTTTAAATGAAATCTGTCATGAGATCAGATAAAAAGATTGGATACTTTAAACATGCGGATGTTTGGCTCATAAGTTTTAGAGTCTAAAAACTGCTGATCAACAACCGTATTTATGGAATGGAAACTAACCTGTTGTACCTATAAGTTATGAAAGAAGACTATTTATATAATACACAGAAAACCACAATGACGAAAACCAGATTCTTACTATGACTAAATCAATCACCAAAGTGCACATCTTGTACATCCTTGTGAAGCACCCAGCTCCTGGAGATAGCAGTCACAGGTGAGATGAAAAATAACTATAGCAATAACAGCCCTATTAGTGCTGCCAAGGTATGGATGAAATAAAACCAGCACCCACAAACTGCAACATCCTCATGTCTGTAACAACATCCTTTCACAATGAAGTTGAAGTGGCAGGAATGGGACTTACCATCAACAACACCCTCTTGAAGAGGTCCATATCCGCTGTCTCTGTGAGCAGGTGAATGCTGGCAACATCTGCCCCGCCACGGTCAGCTCCTAAAGAAACCCGTCTTGGATCTCCCCCAAAGCTAGCGATGTTCTGCTGCACCCACTTCAAAGCTGCCAATTGATCCAAAAGGCCAGCGTTTCCACTTGCCTCAGGAGAACCTATTGTGGAAAATAAACAAATAGGTCTGAAAAGAAATAAAACTATAAACATTTAAAGTTTTGATTAAATGTTACATTTTTAGCAGCTCTTGCAGCTGAACTTTGACGAAACTGATACCAGAGTTTAAACATCTGAAGTGGTCTCTTCCAAGGTCATCACTTTACAGATTGACTCCATTTCAGTTTTTACCACTCCACCAGGCATCCCTGGAGGTGCCTAATTGTCTGTCCTGATCATAGAAAAATAACACTCCAACTTCTAAGCTTCATTCGGACACCTCATGGCAGGAGACTTGAATCCAGGCTCAAGTATCCGTAATTTCAGGCCATGAGATTCTTCTTCTACATAAGTAGCTCGATCTTAACATGAATTAAATGTAAACAAAAAATCAGAGTGTTTGCCAAATTCTCAAGTTGGAAGGGACCCATAAGGATCATCGACTGTTTCCCTGGAGTACACCTGATTGCATTTGTTTGCTTCCTACATACCTTTTACACTTACCCTGTCGGACCAATCATTTATAAGTCATATCATCTTGCATTTCTTTACACACGTACAGATATTATTTTATAATTTATAATATCTCCATATATATCCTTTGAGATTGACCTATGTCTAACTGATAGAGGTCTGATTTATATGTATTCATATTTTTGTTCCCATGAAAACAAAAGAAAAATAATTAATCATGTACTCCCCATGCTTAGGTATCACCGCTGAAAACACTACTTTCTTTTCAACACCAACCAGTGGTAACCTGGTACTTTTATTAATAGGAAAATAATGCTGAAAGCATCAAATGATACAAACCCTTAGGCAAGCTTAATTTTATATCAACAAAAGCAGAAATAAGTAATTCCTACACAGTCCATAAGAAAGGAATAGAAAATGATTATTCACTGTCTACTTCTTTTTAATCCACAATGAGCCATTCATTTTTAATGATTTTAAATTCTCCACATTTAAAACTTGGGGAAAAAAAAAAAACAAACAAGACAAGACAGAAAAGCCAGGAATAGAAACACAGCTGAAACTGTTGCTTCCATTGCCAACACCAAATAGTACAATTTTAAAGTAAGCATAAGCTCAGAAACTAGTGAATCAAAATGAACAGATAGTGGAATAAAAAGCTACCACTTCATGGACAGGTAGCCCTGGCTCAGGCAAAGAGCAACTGAAAGCATACATCCTGTAGCAGAAATCCATATGCCTACCGTAACGAATTACTGAGATATCATAGAGACCAATTTAAGCAGCAGAATAGAATATAGAGGAAACCAGATTATTGATAGCCTTGCAGATCTTACAGATACCCACATCACAACAGCCATCACTATAAATGCCCTTTCAGTAGGACAGACAAGAACTAAATGGCCCCAGAAACTACAGCCTTCCACCTATAGCCATAGTTTTAGATGATCAGGCCAAGCCACACCAGTGAAGCAATGGAGGAAAAACTTTCCTGCTTTAGTTTTTAGGTTTTTCTTAGTTTGTTCTGCACACCACGACCAGTTCCCAGGATTCTCAATCCAGCTATAAGCCTACTCTATGCTGTTAAAAAGGAAACCTCATTTCAAGGGCTTGCTGCATGCCTCGTGAAACCTCCCCAGAGGAAGTGAAATCCATGTAAATGTTTTAGCCACACAATGTGCCTTGCTTACCGGTATACTAAACAACAAGACCAAGAAGGGAAATATAACCAGTTCCTTTTGCCCTGGCAAAAACCACAGCCAGGTTGTGAAATGTACCACACTGGGGAACAGATGCATGCACAGACATTCACAGTAGTTAGACCAAAAGAAACATATCTGCCAGGAATCTTTTCCATTGCCTTTTTGCAGAAAAAGATCACATTCCTGAGGACCACAGGAGAATGAAAAGAAACCAGTGTTCAGAAGGAAGCAAACAAGGACATGCATGTGCATTTCTGTTATTACTGAACTGGAGAAGAATAATAGTGCTAAATTTAAGCATGAAAATCATCCTGGTTTATATGACTTCATGGACTCTTAAAAGAATCAGGCCTAAAAACATGACTGACTTCTCCATACTCTTGCCATCCATATTGGCAATTCACCTTAACTGTTCTGGGTGCAGAGCAAGAGGTGAAGGCACTAGTAAGAATGTGCATCACTTTTTGCAACATTAATGTGATAGCAAATTAAATGAAACATCCTTTACTCTTAGAAGAATAAGAGCTCTTTGACTGCTTGCAAAAGCCCTGTCAATGAGAGACCAGAACAACTGCAGAACTAACAAAAACAAACAAACAAACAAAAGGAACTCGGTTGTTTTCACTACCCTTCATCCCCCAAAATCTCCATTTAACTCCTTCATTTCTAGCTTTGCAATTTATAACAAGTCAACGTGAGAGGATTCAGCACTTTGCTTAGTTGGACAATGAAATTGATATTGCTTACAAGATCATAACTTTTGTTTGTAACTTCAGGGCCTTCTAACAGTCCTGCTGCTAATGCCCCCACAGTCCTAAGGGTGAGCTCCTGCCCCCTTTGAAATTGATGGCAAAACTTCCAAAGGACCAGCATTTGTCCTAGTCTTTCAGTAAGAATGGAAACATCCCTGGAATGTCATTACGGATTTGGTTTGTGTCTTGAGAAAAACCCTTATAGTATTTGACCCAGTTTGATAACCTTCATTGAAAATCCCCAGTGTTTACTGGTCGTGTACAGGAGTCAGAGGTGCTCCACCAACCTGTGGTGGACCAAAGAATAGATCTTGCAGTGGGAGCATTGCTCACCAGGATGGGTATGACTGAAAATCCATGCTGACAGGGAGCCTGGTACAAACATACCACACCTCATCATCCCCACATGGACTAAAGGGGACATAGGGGAGACAGGAGTATGGCACTGAAGGAATTTTTAGGGCTTCCCATGAATGTGGTTCTTAGTTTGCTCCAATGACTCTTGCAAAGAGTTTTTCCTACTTGCTCCAGTTCCCTCTGGAGCAACAGGATTTTCCCAAATGCACACCAAGGATTTCCCACAGGGGAAGAGGCCAGGAAAGACTGCACTTTTCCCTGGCCACAGCTCCATAGTACAGAGAAGGAGAGGGCCCCCGAATACTCCCTACTCGTAATGAACCACCTCTATCCGAAGGTTTACAGGAATGCAAATTTGGTACGTTCAGCTCACGCACTGACATTTTGGGATATGTGTGCAGTTCCCTATGAAAAAGAGGCTGGAGAATTTTCCTGATCCCTAAATTATGGACCATCATATAAATACTGCTATATAATATTCAGCCCAGTTAGCAGTTTCCACTTAGGAAGAAACCTAGGTGAGATTCACAGGGCTGAAGGAGGTTAGTGGGTAACGCGTGGGCAGTGCTGCGTAATGGAGGCTTGCACTGCATTTGGCTCTAGCCAAAATGAAGCCACGGTATCACTTTCATAAGCATCTGGTTTGCACTGATGAAAACAGTGATTCTTTCCCCAGATACACCTATTACCAACTTCATATCTAAATGAGTAAGGAGTTTGTAGCGCCGGCTCTCTAGTTACTGAATGAAAAACAGGCTTTGCTGGGAGTGAGCTTTGAACAAAACAGTAAAACAGAGATGGGAAACAATAACCAATAGCTGCAGCTATAACCCCAAACTAGGCAAAATCCACCCAGCGTCACTAGCAGTAAATACTCAAAAGAATCATGAGGCAAAGTATGCAGGTCTGGTATTTGCAAACATGGCAAATATAACCTCCTAAAGGTTATAAAGGTACTAAAATGTCCACTAGAGAGACCAAGGATTGCCACCAGACCAATAGAGCCAGAGCTCCACTTGCAATTGTTGCATTTTCTCTCCATGGCTATCTACTTTAAGTTCTCCTGTCCCAGCCAGAATTGAAAGATGGTAGAAAGAAAAGTGTTCCCCACTTGCTTAAACTTTAAATCTAATAAAATGCAAAATGCAAAAACCAATCCCAAAGACCAGATGGCACTACCACAAAGGTTTAGGGAGATGTGAATGTGCATTTTCATGTGTACATGCCTCTTTGCACAAGATAAAATCCTGTATGTAATGAGAATTTGTATAATTTTCAATGGCAATTGGTATTAGGAGGCAATAGGAGAGCAAAAGCGTCCTTTACACTAGCGTATGGGGAAGAGGTGCAAGCACAGAACACGCGAATGTGCAGTCACGTCCAGGACAGAATTAAAATTAAACATGCCAAGTCCTTCAGAGGAGAAGTCAGGCTGAATTACTGAGGAACCAACCAACTATCTTTGCGCTATACTTTCATGGCCTTCTTACCATTAACCTGCAGTTATCCCTCTCTCTCTCTCCCTGACTGACACGGGCACAACTGAGCATTAGCAAAATTTTATGGTTGGAACAGCTGGAAGTCAGAGACATTGAAAACCACATCCACAATGACAGGCCACTGAAATTAGCAGGAACTGTAATGCCTAACCTATCTTTCTGTGTGCCTGCAAAACTCAATATCCACAGTTTCATCTGCAAACAGAAGTCTAGCCAGTGTTTTGATATAGATGCTTGGGTTTTTTTTGTTCTTGTCCCTTTGCCTCCAGCCTCTCCCCTTTCTCTTCAGATCAAGTCCCCACCATTTCTTGGCCATTTTTTCCCCCCAAAAAAAATCAGTGAAAGATATAGGTTTCTCAAATTAAAAAATAACTCATCTTTTTAAAAAAAGAAAAATAGAAACAGAAGTGTTACAGAATGCAATTTAGCCCATATTTGTGCTTCTTCTAGAAATCCATGACTTACCAATACTGAAGAAGCCAAAAACACCAACCCGGTAGTTTGCCGTCACGACAATGGCATTACTGATGGCAGCTAGGTATGATCCATCTATGGTTGTCTTTCCCTCCTCAGCATTGTAACTCCCTCCATTGTGGAAGAACAGTAACACTGACATGTTTTTGACCTGCCGTGGAAACAACCAGGTTAATATTCCTGTAGCCAACTGCTTTTGTAGGTCACTGATGAGAACACAAGCATCTTCCCCATTAACATTATCTAAGCCATTCATAGCTCTTTAACAGTGACCATAATGAGGGGATATCTGGCCATCTGTCTGAAATTCTAGGGCTAAATTGTCCACAATGACCTACATACCATTAAAGAGGACACTACGTCCAGTATAAAGAAGATTTAACGCACCACTGTGTTCCACCAGCCAACAACTCTACCAGGTTAGCTCAAGGCAGACCCATCCTGCTGACTTGGTCATTGAGCATGTGGCGGGCTCGTCTTTGCTGTAACATGTCTGCTTTACACAAACATGCAGGAAAAGTTCAAACAAGTGGGAAACAGGAGAAGGAAAAGGCCCGTTGGGTTGCTTCATTTTGACCAGGTCTAACTCAACAGCTGTGCAGAGCTGCTTCCTACTCTCAAGTCTTCAGCACTTAAACACTGCCTAGTCTCAAAAACCTCACTTGACAAGAGCTTCTCATTGCTTCTTCAGTCCCCATGGAGGTTTTCCCCTACTAGATATATAGAGGGGTCAAGCAGAGAGGACTTTGTCTCTGCATGGGAGAGACTCACCTCTCATGAAGCACAGAGGGTGTCTGCCCTGAGAGAGCCCAGCAGGACTCCCGGGATGGGAAGGAGCTACAGTGGGCTGCTGCCCATCTTAGCACTCCTTGCAGAGCCACCCGATTTTGCTCAGAAACAGAGGCTTTTTCCCAAAGCAGGACCCCATCTGTGTCAACCCTCTCTGCACACACAGCAGGGCTGCAGCCAGGCTGCTGTTGCATAAGCAGCACAAAAGCAGAACTGCCCCAGGAGACCTCAGCATTTACCAGCAGATTACAGCTCTGTCAAGATGACACTCAGAAGAAATACCAGTGAAACACATGGAGGGGTTTTGTTTAGCTTCTTACTTTTTTTTTTTTCCTTCCCACTGCAAAAAGCAGAATAACCTGCTCCAATGCTAAAAAGTTTTTTTCAAAGTGTAACCTCTATTTTTCATTCAGCACTTTCATCCCCTATTGCCCACTTTGGGACTATCCTGAAGGAGGCTCCTCTCTCCTCTGCTCAGCAGCGGGTTGCGCACACCCACCCCTCCCGCTTTCTGCTTTGGCAACTGCTGGTGTTTTTCAAAGAAGGGCTGGTGGCCCCTGCAGAAGCATCAAAGTATATCTGAGGCTTGTTTTTCTCTGCAGCTAGAGGGCATTGGGCTCTGTTGCTGTTATTTTCTGGATGGAGCCTAGCTAAACACAGCAGTTCCATCTGCTCTGGCAAAGGATGTCTCCAGCAAAAATGCAACTGGCTGTACAGGAGAAGCAGGAGAGAGGTGACGGTTGCTTTTTTTTTTTTTCCTTCCCACTGCAAAAGCAGAATAACCTGCTCCAATGCTAAAAAGTTTTTTTCAAAGTGTAACCTCTATTTTTCATTCAGCACTTTCATCCCCTATTGCCCACTTTGGGACTATCCTGAAGGAGGCTCCTCTCTCCTCTGCTCAGCAGCGGGTTGCGCACACCCACCCCTCCCGCTTTCTGCTTTGGCAACTGCTGGTGTTTTTCAAAGAAGGGCTGGTGGCCCCTGCAGAAGCATCAAAGTATATCTGAGGCTTGTTTTTCTCTGCAGCTAGAGGGCATTGGGCTCTGTTGCTGTTATTTTCTGGATGGAGCCTAGCTAAACACAGCAGTTCCATCTGCTCTGGCAAAGGATGTCTCCAGCAAAAATGCAACTGGCTGTACAGGAGAAGCAGGAGAGAGGTGACGGTTGCAGCCTCCTGCAAAATTACAGGATAGGAAGCAAAATCTCCTCAGCTGCCCTTAATTTGTCATGACTGTGTGCACTCTTCACTTATCTATCTGCAGAATCACTTCAGAGGTTTCTTATGAACACGACAATGTTACTAAGAAAACCCCAGAAATTGCAAGCACTGAAACATGATGCTCTCTCTCAAGAACTTCTGCTCCTGAATAGAAATTGCCTAATTCACAGTGCCTTGTCCCTGGTTCCCATTTCTGCACCACATGCAGCACAGAGAGAGAGATGGGGGCAAAGAAAAAAAATGAAAGAATCTGTTTTCACATGGAAATTCATTCTAAAATACAACCACATTGAGCCATTCAGCTAAAACGGTATTAAACATGATGTTGAGCCTGCTCCGTCCCCTCAGCTCAGCATGGTTAAGCCTGAGGTTCCAACTAGGCATTTCCCACATGTCCACAGCCTGCATAGCACCATGACCTCCAGCTGCCCTGTAAATTGTATATTACATTATGCTGAGTGACTTTACCCAATGCTTTAGTGATGAAAAGCTTAAGAAAGGCAAAGATGGGAGATAAAAGTTAAAAACAGCAAAACAAAGCCTACTGCAACAGATATGGAGCAATTCAGGGGAAGACTGAGCACCTGGGCTGTGCCTAGTGCCAAGTGGCTGGAGGTAGCATTTCCATTCCTAGTCTGCATCAAGCAATGACTGATCCCTCTCCTATGTAAAGGTAAACTATAATGAAAAATAGTTTGGGGTTTAATCCCAAGGGATTTCAATCTCAGAGCTTATGGATTTGGGCACTTGAGATGAGGGCTGTTTAACATAATTGCCTTCCCATTTCTTGTTAGTCATTTTAACAGCATAGCACAATTATTTTCATGCTGTAATTGAACTATGTCTCACAATATGAGATATTTCATATCACCTATCTATCTATATATATATTTGGTAGCAAATTAATTTTTTACTGTACATTAGCTGCTGGATAATTTATTTTGAATATAAGTTAATTTCTTTTTAATAAGCCTCATTCTCAACCAACTTCAATCAACCACTGCAATTAAATCTGTGAGGCAGAAGAAATGTAAGACCTTAACTAAAGCCTGCTGGAGCTAGTCTCCTCACCCACCACCACTTGGTACCAGGCTGAGATGCAGCACCACCAGCATCAATGCCAGCCTGCAGTGGGGCACCTTTGGGGCAATGCTGGGCAGAGTGGGGCCAGCACATTCCTTGCAGACAGGCCACAGCTACCACGTGGCTACTGCCCAGTGCAGGGTTTTGCTCCATACTTAGCAACAAAATGCAGACAGTTGCACTTTGAGGTATAAAATCTGTGCAAAGACTTCCAGCTGGGACATGGTCAGATGGCTCCCTGGCTTAGCTAGTGGGGCAATGTCTTCTGGGGAGCCCAGCAGCTCCACTGTGGTCTCATGCCTGTAGGGGCTTAGGTCCCATGTGCAAACCCTCAAGGGGGAGGGAAGTTCAGCATCAATCAGGAAGCTGCAAGTAAGCTGGAAATCTGAAAGGCTTTATAATATTCAGAATTGTCTTCTCCATCCTTCTGTAAAACTCTTAATGAGCTACTTGGCATGGACAGATTTAAACTCTACCGAGCCAGGCAACCTCAAGTGCTTTTACTACTGCACAATATTGCTCTGTAAAGAATTGAGTGCAACAGGGATGCTGCAATAAGGATGGGAATAATACGTGCAGGGGATGGGAGAAGAGGAGAGAGGGTACACGTTCTTTTCTTTTTTAGGGGAGAGTTTCAACTCTTGATCTTACATTTGAACCCTTTGCAAATCAAGCTGAAGCACAGCTTTGCTTTGCTCGTGTGACAGGTGGTGATCAGGTTATAGGTGGAAAAAAGTCTCTCAGAAGTGCCAGTTTTATTTGGAGGGTTATGTGGTACATGTAGCTATGGAAGCAAAATGAGGTGATGTCATTCATCTTCTTCACTGCTTGACACTTAAAGAGTCCTTTGGTGGCAGGCAGCAGTCCCTGCACTGTGCTCTCGTTCAGGCTCAAAAGGCTCCTGAATGACCTCTGCATTCACTGCTCTCCAGGAGGTTTAATATTCAGTATTTATTAGCTAATTTAACTTTCCATGGGCTGAAAATATATCACTATAGCTCTCTGTATGTGAGTAAAAAATAGAGCTCGCCACAAAAAGAAACAGGAAAATGCCATGCCTTCTGCTCCCTGCTACTTCTGCAAAAACAGAAGTTTTGGTTCTCTCCTGGCTAGACTTACACATGTGAAACTGATTGACTTGACCGGACCTACTTCTACCTTACACCTCTACAAAAGACAGGACGGATTCAGTTCTCAGTACCACCAAGGAGAAAAGACAAGCCAGTTTAGTCTATCAGATAGTAGAAAATACACTGCTTGCAAATAGGCTATCTTGAAAGCAGCACTTAAGCAGAGATGGCAAACTGCCTGGGACAGTGACCTGATGTTTTCAATAAGCGATGACTGCACTCAAGGCAAAATGAGAGTCGGGTGCTGCAGGGAGAAAACAGACCGCTGGTCTTTCTGGTGATTAAAAGGACCTGCAAGGGACTGTGTGTGCTGCTGTCAGATGGTTAACCAGCTCTTTCCAGACATGCAGTATGACAGACTCATAAATTTCTATTATAACCACTGTCACCTTCTGAAAATTACCAGTACTGTGGAAAGAAAAACTCCATTCCTGTTCTCTGAGCCCACTCTTCAATGGGAGTCACATGCTATTCACATCTTTATCCCCAGCCCCCCAGGGGTTTGGCCAATCATCTAAGCTTGGCTTTAACTTGAAGCTTTATTTTCTATCTATTTAGAATGAGAAATTCAAGAGCTTTCAAATGACAATTTCTCAGATTGCACCATTGGCCTAGTCATCTTTAAAATGTCTATTTTTATGCTCTGTGGGCTGGGAACAAATCTAGCATTGCTTGCTACCCTCATTCCTCAACAGAGCTCCCACAGATGTCAACAGGGGAACCGTAAAGATGAGGGTGAAAAAAAAACCATCTGGTGCTGCTCAACTGGTGTTAAGTGTTGATGTGACGTGTTGTATCACGTTATCATCTCCTGGACAGATGGTCTCATTTCAGGGACATTGCCATTTCTGTCCTTAATTTCTCCTCCTTTGCTGCCACCTTCTTCTTGTGTTTTGTTTCCCTCTTTGTCTCTCTCTTATTTCTAGGTTTTTTTCTACCCTCCTAGTTACCCAAACATGGCTCACTGAAAGCATATAGGGAATACTCTTGCACCAGTACAAACAACAAAGCACCTAATTTAACCTTGCAGGGCTTTGTGAACACCACATGAAAAACAATTGTTCATGGCAATTAAAAGTACTTTGAAAAGAGCCAGCTACAAAAAAAATCGACTTGTCTCCTACTTACAGTGGTGGCAGGAACAAAGACATTCAGATATAGGCAGTCTTCACTGACAGAGTATGATGGGGCCTCTCCATCTCCTGGCTGCCAACAAGCTGCTCTAGAGACATGGATGGAGAAAATGACAATAAAAAGGCTTGTACTCTTTTTCCACTGCTGCTATTTCCTTACATTTTGATGCACTAAGTTTATAAAATCTTTAAATCTGTAGATCTCAATCACATTTAAGACTATGCCCACCTATACCTTAGTAACAAGTATGTGGGTTTGTTCACACATATACAAATGTAAAAACCACATTGTATTTTCATGTCTAGAATCCTTCCCTCAGAAAACCAGCCGCATTTTAAAAAGATGAGAACTTGAAAATAAGCCTTCAGAAAACTCATGCTTTACATAAACTGCCCAAAATTAGCACCAGATGTAAGGGGAGCAGGACTGGGGGTCTCGGGCACAGGTCTCCCCCTGCTATTGCCTGCACACCTATGTAATCCACTCTTTTGCTGAAATGCCAGTTATTTATTTTAATCCCTAATTAGTAGTAGTGTAGTCTGTGGGCTACATTTATTCATATTTATTTTAATTTCTAATGGTCTGTGGGTAAATATGGTAAGTTTAAAATTTTAATGCATTTTTAAAATCTGTTTGCTCTAAGCATCATAGCAGACCATTAACAGTGCCCAGCAATGGTAAAAGTAACCTTTCAATAGGAATTCAGCCAGCCAGCCACGTACAGAAATTCATTTTCTGGCCATCATCTGTATGAGATTCATATACTTGAGCTCTCTCCACAATAAGAATCAAGTGGATGACTTTTACAGTTCACGTATAAGCTATTTTGAAGCCAGCTCCTTCTACCTGACAGCCATATTTCTATCACATAATGAGTTTTGGAAAAGCATCACAAGTTATTAGGGAAGAAGCCAAAAAAGGCTATGGAAAAGACAGTAATATCTCAGAGAATTATTTCTAAATTATCATTTTTAATGCCCTTGTAAAATTTTACACTGAAGGTGTGAAGAATTTAATAGAAAACTACAAGGAAAAGGACCAGCTTTAATGTAATTCTACAAAATCTTTCCATAAGGGAGGTTCCTAGAACGGTGATATCACCCAATAGCTTTCACACTGACGTAGAGAAGCACATCATCTCCAACCAAAACTTGTAAAGCCATTTTAGGCAGACAAAATACAAATTCCCAGGTAGGAACCTGGCTAGGACAACAGGTCTAACGCTAATAATTGTACAGCTTTCCACAGGGCAGCAGGAATCATCACCCGTGCTATTTTTTTTCTTTTTTTTTTAGTAATTCATCAAGATTCCCAGCACCTCTAGCTCCCAGGATCTCCTCATGCTGGGACTGACTCCGGGGAAAGGCTGCCACCTGCTGAGGCAAGTCCACAGCTGGAGACTCCAACAGCTGGACAGGTTTTTTGGTTGGTTTTGTTTGGTTTGGTTTATTTAAAGTCTTTTATCAGGTCCAGGCTGATAAATAAACATTTCTCCTCCGTCAGTAATGTCACTGTGCTAATGTGAATTTCTTATATACAAATATTGTGCAACACCAACATAGCATCCTAAAAAATATAGATGTCAACACTTTCTATACACACACAGATTGAGGTTCCTCTGATTCTCCAAGTGCACCTCCATGGTGCTAAGCTCAAAGAATTATTTTTTTAACCTTAAATGAATAATAGAAGATAATGGCCAAATTCTTCATCAGCCTAAGGAAGCACTGAGAATTCAAAAATTAGGAGCAGATTAACTAAGGTCCCTAAATTGCTTTGAAAATCTCAGCCTGTCTGCTCATTGCAACACCAGGTCTTCAAAGAGAGACCACAGAGGCAGATGGCTCTTACCAAAGTCCTAGCAGACACCATGCTGTGGCTGCAGACACAAAGAGCTGATGGTGTGTGTGTTAACCTAACATCACTGTGCACCTGAGGAAACAAAAAGCCACGTCTCACCAGATCCCTCCAATGTACGTGAGGCTGCGTGGCTACTGTGGTTATGCTGTTAACACCTCCACAACACAGGTGCAACATGAAGGGTGAGACCACCAAAGGCCAGATGCTCTTTCAACTCTTTAAGACAACGCTGCATCTCTTTTCACTTGGTTTGTCACAGGCTTTGCTAGAAACCTCTGGAGATAAATCCTGAGTAATGGAGGGACCAAACAGCTTCCACACAGCTGATAGGTCTCTAAATCTGTAGCCTCAGGGTGCGGTTCCACCAAAGCAGGTGGTGATTCATGTCAGGTCTACAGTGTGCCATCCTCCCAGCTCCCTTGCAAAATCTATCATTTCCTTAACCATGTAAGCTCTGGGACAGATCAGCTAGCTCAAGTGGTTCATCACTAACCATGTAAGGACCGCTCCCGGTGCCAGGAGTTGAACAGGACTGCATGGCCAGCCGTGGCTGGAAGGATAACACAGGATCTCAATAGACCTCAGGTTCATATTAGTTGCCTTGGAAGCTCTTGGGTCACTAAACCTCAGCTCTCAGCCCTGATTTCTTCAACTCCCTCTACAGAAAGTTCACCGAGTCTTTCCACTAGACTCTCTCCTTTTGACTGTTCTGCACCTTCAGTCTCCTGTTTCTTGTTTCTGTCATTTTTTTTTCCTTGCAGCTCCTCATGCCTGCCATGAAACAGTCTGCTTTTTATTGATAGGAACGTGATCGGGTACCAGCTCTCATGTATCAACTTTCTGTGTACATGTGCAGCATGGCTTGCTCAAATGGGTTTCGTGTGCTCTGTAGTTTGCTTTCTATTATGTGCAGCAGGGATGCACTGTGAGAAAGACCCTATAAAAAACACTCCACTTTCACATCTTGTTTCTTGTTGTCGCTGCATTTCTATTTGCTGTGGGGTTGTTTCAAAAGAAATCCACTGTCCCAACATGTTCCACAGCACAGATATAGTAAGTAGTGTAACCCAAACCCTCTTTTCTTTAAGAAATACACATTCACAATTTGTCATTTTGGTTCCCCAATGCAACAAAATTAAGACTCATATCGTAAGTCTAAATGAAACACAAACATGCACACAAAGGCTATGTCCATAGAATGCCTCCAACCTAAACTCACCGAACAGTGATATCTGTACAGCCCTGGAGAGCCAGGGCCAGCCAACGGGAAACATTAGATATAGGGACTTAAGAGAAATTTAGCCCATCTGCTAACACAGTTCCTAGCGCTCGTTTCCTCTTAAGGCATTACCTAAAATGTTTATAACTTCTGTACTTCTGTCCAAGCCATTTAGCAAGTATGTGCCTTTTAATAGTTTTTGGACAGAAAAGACTGAGTCCTTCAGCCTGATCTCCTAGACACTACTAGGCAGAGAATTTCTATATGAGGCCCACAGCTTCTGGTAACATCAGTGTTAAAGCACCCCTGTTTGATTAAATACTCTACAAATTTATGGCTCAGCAGGAGCCAAATGCATTTATATAATTATTATAAATACCTGTCTAAATACTCAGAATGAAAATGGACTGACAGCAGACAGTCGGTGGGGAGTTTTGCATAGATTCAAGGCAATGTACTGGAATCTGCCTTTTTTGAGGTGCTTGCATGCATTAACATATAGACAGAGAAATTATTCTTTTTGCTAAACGAAGTCCCAAACTTGTATTAATCTGTACCCTGCAGGTTCTTTTGCAAGATAGGACATGAATATCGTGGTCATCACTCCAGCTATTTTCATACACCTGGATGGACAAGCGCTTCTGCAGATGATCAAAGGGGTTTCTTACCGAGCCACAGTAGCATTCCAGGTTTCCACCCAAGCAAACGGCTCTGGAGGACTGAAGCGCCTCTCTGCAAGGGGAGGTGCAGCATACGGGATCCCCAGGAACTGGCTGATATTTCTCCACTCTGAGCCAATGCGTATCACCTGGGATTTGCCCATCAGATCTCCATGGGACGGGATGTACACAGATGGAGTTAAATCCGATTCAGAAATGGGCAGGAATAAATCTATTGGGGGGGAACAGAGGAAAAAAAAAATTTGCTTTTTCAAGTTAGTACCATTTCAGAAATGAAAATTAATCCCATTTTCCTTAATTTTAAACTGCTAAGTTTTTAATTCACATCTTTAAATGAAACACAGATAAACTTGTGTTATTCTGTCCCTATAAAATACTTCATGCTATGCTAGATGTTAGCTGCTGGATACAAACATTTAACTTTCCAAACCCTTACTCAAACATTTCTTCCAGATCAGACATCACATTAGAATACAATCTGAGCATTTCTACAAAAAGGGACAGAGATTTTCAGACTCCCCCTGCCCCAGCTCTAAAAAGCACAATGTTAAACCTTTAAACATTTATAGCGAGTCAGAGAGAGCAAAGATAACCACGCAGCTCATTGGTTTGGGCTCTCACCAGGAAAGACTTGCACTTCAGTCCCCTTTCCAGTAGCTGTTTCATCACGCGAGACAGCAGATCTTCAACAGAAGGCAATGAGCACAACCCATGTCCAAATTCCGTACAGTCCTGTGTAGGGACTGCTGTTCTTGAAGCGGGAATCACCAGTGCAAGTGCTCATTTTAAGGCAGGCACATGCGTGCCTTCTACATGCCAGAGAAGGGAATGAAAGCGCGCAGGGTACCAGAGGGCCTTCATCACCATCTCTTGCCTTACACTCTATTGTGAACACTGCCATTTTCTTCCACAGAACTTATGCCAGAATCTACATTTTAGATCAAACATAATTGCTATCTGAATTTATTTTTTGCTTGCAGAAAATTACGAAACATTAGGTTGTTATAGTTTGATGCAATTTTTTTTCTTTTTTTATATAAGGATTATCTGAATCATTGCCTGTGTATCCAAAGAAGAGGCTTTTCAATAATACCTTACTTTAAGACAGAGCTAAGTGATACCTCATACTATTTCTCTCCTAAAACAATGTATTTGGATAGGCAGGAACCAAATTCTAAGTCACGTGACTAAAACTGAAATTGTACATAAATATACAAACACACAAGTCTAGCTTTTATGTCTCAGTCTGTGATTTTGCCTCACTTGACAATGATAAACCCCTTTTTCTCTCATCGAGTTTGAACCTAAAAGGTTCTCATTGATTTGTCAATTCATCACAGAAATTTCAGTGAAGAGAAAAGGAAATATTTCTTCCCTTCCCCCTTATTGTTACCTGGTTTCTAAGTACTTCTAATAAAAGAAATAATCAATATTACACTAAAAGAAAGCAGTCTCTTTTAAAATCAAGGGGGAAAACCCAACAAAACCTGCAGTCACAAATAAGTACATAGCCAAACAATAGAATTTTTGCCTGTCTACACAACTTCTATTTCTCTCTTAAAACATTTTCACTTCTTTAAAATATTAGTTCATCTAGTTCATTAGGGTTTTTTGTTTGTTTGTGCTTGTTTGTTTGTTCATTTTGTCCAGAGATGGTCCTTAAGACTTTCAATTGACAGTGGGTTTTCAACACTCCTTGTATTATTCTCAGAGTTTAAAAGGAAGAACATACAGAAACATCTTCTGCAGATGAAAAGGAAGGAGCTGGACTTTCATTACTGTTTTTTTGTTTGTATTTACCATTCTGCACTTTCCAAAACATCTTTCGTAGACTAGACTTCCTTTATTATACCTGCTTCAACACTAGATGGTAACACTATGATTTCATGCATTTTTATAAAAAGTATTTGGGGACATTTTCCCATCCTGCTTGGCTGTAACTCCACTGAAACAGCAATGGACAATTGCCTAGGACACATCCATACTGCTTCATGTCTAGTAAGAATTTCGTTACTCTTCCATTCACAAGAATTGTGCACAGGCCACCACAGTTGGGTTCCTTCCTCCACAGCCTTAACCTGCTCTTACCTTGTCTCCTATAGATATATGTAGCTGGCTCTTTGAGTAAAACCCGGCAGCTGTGCCCTTGCAGGCCATGTGTGCATATCTGTGTATCAGGGTAGAAAAGGCATCTTACTGCTGAAGGCTGGATTTCCAGTGTAACCACTGTACATGACTGGTTCTTTGAACAAGCTGTGAGGTGAAATGTGAAGAAAAAGAGCAGGTAAAAATGTATTCTCAAAGTATTTTGTATAACATTGTGATAAGATGCTTAAAAGAAAGGTTTTGCACCAGGTCAAGCAACAAGGATATGAAGTAGCTCTAAAACAGAATAATGGGACATAAATGTCCTCAGATTCCCAGAACATTCTCCAAAATAGCTGAAGGACAAAAGGTTATATTGGCTTTAAAATGGAGCGATACAGCAAAAGAACTGGTATCACAGGTTTTAGGAGAAGAAAAACATCTTTTAATAAAGTACTGAGGACCTCAGCTGAATTCAAACAGTCCCCAGGGAGTCCCAGGGAAAGGTTTCAGAATAAGAAAAGTGATCCTCTCACTCATCCTGGTTTGTACTCAAAGGTGGGTATCCAACACTTTTCCTTTAGAAAAGGGTCCTTCAAACAGTTACAGGAAAAGGAAAAGACAGTAGGTTACACTGCTCACCCTCATAAGGTGAGGACCATCTACTGCAAAAAGTGGGACCATTCCAAGGACCATGTTCTGCAGTAGGTGGGAACTTTTCCTTATTTCTACCGCTCTGCGGCACTGAGGATTTGCCAGTCATGTGAAGTTGAAGCACTCTCTGCTGTCTAGTCAGGCTATTGATTAAAGCTTTGTTGTTACAACAGCCCAACCCCTGTTTCATCCCAGCTCTCAGTTAACCTGCTCTCATGCACCACAGCTACAGGTTAATTTAGATAATGGTAGGTGGCTCTATCATCTGTCTCACTCAATGAGCTTCCCTTAACTGTTCTTTAGAAAATAATGACATCATCCCTTTAATTATTCGCTACAATATTCTCCAAGTTGTAAAATGCCTGGTGAAGCAAGAGATCTCTGCGCCCAAGAGGTGTCAAAATTACAAAATCACTGTATGGCATTCTATGTCTATTGTATCTTTCATTAAATAAACTATTTCAGGTCCCTTCCCTTAAATTCAGAAACACTGGGGTAGTCTTTAAAAATAAGTAAAATCAGTGTATCTATGTCAGAAGCTGGGGGGGGGGAGGGGGAGGAAGCTGTTCTTGATTTTTCAGGCTCACAAACCTGTATTTTCTGTAAAGATATGAATAACTATTTCTTACCGGATAGACAAAAGTCTCTGGCAGTGGAGAAGTCATTGGATATGTCTCTACTAACTTGTACAACTTCAAAGTTTGAGATGGATGAATCCATGATAACAGAGGACACATTTAAGGGTTGCCATATATCCAAATACTCTGTAAAATGAACCATACAAAAATAATATAAGGGGGGGGGGGGGGGGGAGGGGGAGGAAGCTGTTCTTGATTTTTCAGGCTCACAAACCTGTATTTTCTGTAAAGATATGAATAACTATTTCTTACCGGATAGACAAAAGTCTCTGGCAGTGGAGAAGTCATTGGATATGTCTCTACTAACTTGTACCATTTCAAAGTTTGAGATGGATGAATCCATGATAACAGAGGACACATTTAAGGGTTGCCATATATCCAAATACTCTGTAAAATGAACCATACAAAAATAATATAACTAGAGGAATGAATAAAAACTTCAGAGGAAAATAATATAGAAGTAAAAGCATTGAGGAGTTCCCCAATGAAGGACTTTCACCTTCCTTTGCATCAGCTGGGAATAAATTACATACAATATTCAAAGGCCTCTGATTGACTAGAGGGTTCAGTCCCATTTTCAGAGGTCATGTACAACTAGGTTTACAAAGGTATTCAGTTAATACCTCAGGTAATTCAGTTAATACTCAGGTAAGTCTGGAGCAGCTCCATCCAGGTTTGCTTGTAAATCCAACTGATTTAAATAAAAGGTTTCTGGATAGGCCTAATTACATTAAAGGACATGGGTCACAATGCTTGCACACAAGTTCCTGAGCAGGTACAGCCACTAACTCCTTGGAAAGCAAGGGGGGATCCTGCTTGTGACTGAGCACTCCCAGAACCTTCAGTAGACATCCACATCTATATCTAAAACAGGAGCTGGTTTCCTAAGGTAGGCTTCACCTCAGTCACCTGCAAGGTAGATGTCTACATCTGAGTTAATTACACTAGACTCCTTGTACTAGCAGGAGGAACAGACAGTTTCACTATACAATATCTCCATCCTGGTTTAGATGTCTGCTTTAGGATGAGACAAATCACGCCTAGGAACCCACTGACTACGTGAGCCAGATGTCCATGTTGTCTGTACAGGGAACATCATGTGACTAGCTGAAATGGTGATGTCTGTGTTGCCTGCACACATCTACATACAGAGAGCAAGTCCCGACCTTACAGACTAAGTGAAAATGAGACAACAGTTTTCACAAATGTTATCTTTTGTCTTCACTTCCCTTATAAGCAATCGACCAAAATCCCACAGAAGCACATGCGATTTTCACAGATTTACAGAATTTTTTTTTAAAGGTCACAAGGATTATTTTGATCATTTTAATTTGATTTTTGTTGACAGAATTACATGAAATTCTATGAACTGTTCTTATATCATGTAACTGCTACATAATTAAGATTTAACTCTATTTCATATGTGTATATATACATATACACAAATAAGTACATATGTATATGTACACATGTGTATTACATATATACAAACATGTATATTCATATATATACATGTAAACATGCATGTACATGTGTGAGCATATATATACACACATACATACTGGCTCTGGTATTAATCAAGAAATATTCTTCTGTCTCACATTGGATTTAAAAAAAATGGCACAAACATTCTTTTCTCATACACAAACAGATAAAAATATCTGCAGGCTCTCAATTTTGCACACAGGAGTCAAAAAAGAAGGCTTGGGAAACAATGGGCCTTTAATTATTTTAGTTCCTTTCAACAGTACAATATGTTTTAAAAGCAAAAGGGCCCTGCTGTGGCCACCGGAGTCCTAAACAGGAGGTTGGCGTTACCCTCTCCATGTAATTGTAGGGTGAGGACAGCTGAGTCAGCTGTTGTCTTGCTATTCCTCGTGAGCAGATCTTGCCCTGTTGCTTGAGTTCATTTACCACACAGATGCAAAAGTTGTAACCGTTCATTTCATTAAAGATTTCTTTTAGTCTTCTGAGAAATTAATGACTTGTAAAGATGGCCAAAGTTTCCTTCCTTCCCCTCCTTACAGAAAGACAGCTGTGACCATACCACTCAACATTAAATCTGAAGCTGAGGTCTGGGGTTCATACAATCAGGGCTCTGGCATGCCCTCCTTGCAACTTGGAAATCCTGGTGTTGATATACTCGTCCAGTTGATGAGAACCCAAGACCCAAAGCAGACCACAGACTAGCCTGGTTGCATCATTCCTTGAGCAAATAGGCAGGGAATAGCGATGACTAAATTAGATTTCAAAATTATTTTATTCCAAATAATTCATGACAACACAGGGCAACTGCCACAACCCAGGGCTCTATGTTGATGCTAAAAGTCTTTGCTTTTGCAAGACAAATCCTTCCGAAGGAAGTGTAAACCTCAGGCATGGGTTATCTCCCGGAGGACGAGCTGAAAAAAACTGATGTGCTACCATTGCCAAGGCTGTTACCTTAGTGCTAGCTCCTTTACTCTCACTCTTGCTGAAGAAAACATCTGATGGAGTGATGAACCATCCTACTGTACTCCATATACCTTCCCGAACAGCCCAGCCCTAGTTCATGCCTGTGAACTAGAGGCAAGAAAGCAGCACTGGGTCCCATGTCTCCTTTTCAACCACTTCAAAATCATTCTATTCCTGTTATATTTGGGAGCAACTCTTCTAAGACATAAAGGCTGAAAGTCTCCAGCTAAGTAGAAAGGAAGGTTAATTTGGTATTGCACTGTTATATGTTAAAGACCACAAGTTTGCTTGGTATCGCAGAGTAGCAAAGTCATCACCAGCACTATATTCAGAGGGAGTCTGAACTACTAAGGGAGCAATGACCCTGCAATCACAGCTTGACTTGTGCAACAGACCCACTGCATTTAATTTTTTCTTCCCCTTAAGCACTGACCATTCAATTATTTTAGAGGAACACAGTGATTTTAGTCATGTGGAAATTAAAAATAGAAATCAACTCTGTAAGTGATGGAGAATTAACCATTACATCCTCTCCAGAGATTATCTGCCTGCACTACTAGATCCCCCAGGTTTTACTTTTCCAGATTATATATTGTCAGTTTATGTTTTTAATTATTTCTTAATTTTTTTTTTCTGAAAACATGAACAAGAAAATATTTTTTTTTATTAGTATGACTTAAACTTTGTTTTTACATAAGAGCAATGTTGCCATCTTGCACTGTGTACAATACTAGTAACTGAGGTCCTGCTACTGGAACAAGTACTCTCTCTAGGGTCAGACACAAAGCTTCAAATTACTAGCTGTGGTTCTTTCAAAAAAGAGCCTTGTCTGGATTCCATTGTAAGTCAACAAGTCTGGGTGCATCAGTGGTTTTGGAAGATATTTGACCAGACTGACTCTCTTCCCATAGCTTGCCTCCTCACCGAGTGACCTCGGGCAAGTCTCATAATCCTCATATGCCTCTGTTTGCCCACAGGTCAAACGTTCAGAAGCATTCTTGCTAAGCTAAATTCTACTCTCTCAGGAAAGAAAGTGAAAACAATGCCACAAAAGCAAAATAAATTAATTGGATTTACACTTCCAACACTTGAATTTGGCCTCCTGTACCTATTTCCCTGAGGTTTACTAGTTTACCTTTATTAAAATCTTTTGAAGGTGCTCGGAGTAAGCTTGTGAGTGAACACTGCCATTATTCGGTACATGTAGTGTTCTACATTTGATCACAAGCTAAACTTCCTACTTCTATACTAAAAGATTTTTATTTTATCCCTTTATGTGGGATAAAGTCAAGTTAATAACATATATTTTAAATACATATAAGACACAATGGGCACTTTGCAGCCCATGCTAGGCACAGAGAGTGACCGCTCATGATGCAAACATCCATAGATTGTACATTCATACCTAAAACACATTTTGTTTTCCTTATTCTTTGCCTCAAATCTCACAGAAGTGACCCTTACAACCTCCCACTACCCACATGGGGTTGGTTTTTGGGTTGGTTTGGGGTTTGTGGGGATTTTTTTCATTCTCAGTCCTGGATGAAGCATTCAAAATTTCAGATCGGATTTATATACTGAGACTTCCAGTATTTTCCTTTTCTGATCTTCTGTCCAGCTGACCCCAGATGCAAACAAATGCAGAAACACTAAAGCTTAATTTAATGACAGAGCAAAGCCCTTTAACCCAGAGCCATCCATGGCACCACTGTGGACATTGCCAGCCAGCAGTTAGCTGAGAAAGAGATTTTGGCTATTAGTTGTTTCCTCCTTCTCTTCTCCTGGCAGCAGATCCAGCAAAGCCTGCAGCCATGCACACCCACTTCATTACGTTGGCAAAACAGAACTTTCCATGGCTGATCTAAACTTCCCTCGTCTAGAAACTGCTCATGCAAGGCACACAGCTATAACCTGGCACTGCTTTACTGAAAATGCATAGTGCACCTGATGGGCTGGAAGACATTTCTGGTTTATATATAGGTTAAGCTCTGACCTTCCAAACCACATTTTGGCAAATGCTTTGATTGGATAATTACAGAACTCTGAATCCAGCCAGCTCTGTAACTTTTATTGCAAAATTATATATGTCCCATACAGAGAGCCTCTCGCTTCCAGATGTTCTTATTTGGGTAGGCAAGGCTTAAGACTGGATTTGCCAAAGGACTCACACTGGCCTTAGTCTGTTCCCACTCAAGTCATAGGATCACAAGACTGGAATAGATTTCCTGGGGGCACAGAGTTCAACCTCCCACTTTCACAGGCAATGACATTATAAAATCCTTTTCATAAAGTCAACAAAAGTTTCATGACTGGCTTCAGTGGAAGCAGAGAGGGGTCAGTTCTGAGTTTGTTGGAAAATTTGACATTTGATATAAGGAAACAGAGATGCAGAAGTGCAATAAAATAACAAGTTAAATTTAGAAGAAAACTCCTGAAGTTGGGGGGGTACATAAATCAGATGAGGTTAACATGAGGTTAAGGAGGTACATAAATCGGATCTCTGGGTCTAGTATGCCTAATTTGTACTTGAAAGACAAATTCTGATCTTAATTCTGAAATTTGTGAGCCATATTTAATAGCCCTGACTCAAGCCTAAAACATGTTTACAGACTGAACTCAGTGCTTTATACTCCTAGCATTCAGAGTTTTTTTCCCAAAGACAACTGCTAACCTGTCTGTATACAAACAATCTCCAAAAATAGCAAATCATCAACTCATAGTGGACTTGTGGAAAATATACTCTTTTGAAAATATAGTTGCTTCTCATTTTTGTCCATCCACTGAGATCTGAATAATTCAAAAAGAGTCATTTTCTTAAAACTGCTGCATAATAACTATAATCACACCTCAGACAAACATGTCACAAACTAACAAATGTGTTATTTATGGCCTTTAGCAGTGAGCAATCTTGCTGTGCTGATGTTAAATGCAAGCTTTCTGCCACCTTCAGTAGTGCCAATTATAGTAAATAGTATAGTAATAGGATACTAAAAAATGTACCAGATATTTATCCAGGTTTAAAATATGCTGTTTTCAAAAGGCTGAAATCCTCATGTTTACAAACAGAATAAAAATCAAACTTAAGACCAAAGATAGAGTAATCCTGCACCAGAGGTCCAATATGCTGTATGGAAGCATGGTAGATCAGTTCCCGAGGATGAATAAAAAAGGTTGTCTTTGTTTCACACCAAAGATCTCTCTGACATATCCTCAGCATTGTGGGAAAGCAGGAAGACAAATGATACTATTAATCATCAGTCAGCTACATCAGCACCTGTACTACCATCGGCATCTCTGTTGAGAATGGAAATATGCCATGTGCTGAGATAGCCCGATGGGAAATTTATTCCCACATTGGAAAATCCCATAGCCACTGCTCAGTCCTGCATCGAGGGAGCGACTATAAATCATTAGGGGATCACAGGAGGCAGAAGCAGGAAGGGCCTAACAGATCATTACATCCATATGCCTCAGTGGTTTCTCAATGAATTACTTGATTTGAATGGAGTGGGAATGGAGCCCATATGATCTCTATACAATCTGCAGTCCCATGCAGAGATCACCATTTAAGGGCCATTGTCTTCTAGCTGTTGCCAAATTTAAGATAAATAGCCATATCCTATTTAAAACTGAGGAACCTGAAGACACAAATGCTCATTAAAGTTTGGATAATTACTGTATACAATTCATAAATCTCATTACAAAGTACAAAAGCAGAAGTTATACATCAGTGTCACTCCTCCCTTCCACATGCACAGGAATGTTTTCAGGCTCTCCAGTTTGCTTTAACCACAAGTATTCCTTCTAAAAAGCCAGGTAACATTTCATAGAGTGTTTTGCTTCTTTCAGTCTTAATTGTGAAGACATAAAAACTTCCATAGCTCAAACCCCTATAATACTGTTTGAATAACAGCATTATACAACCGTAAAATAACAATACATAATTTCTCATAAAAAACTTTTCTTATGTCCCCCATCTTACAGCTGGCTGCAGAAAGTTCCATCTCAAACCTAATTATAAGACCTGACTGTTTTCTCTTTTACATAACATTCCTCCATAGTCACACAACTCAGTGGAGTTGTTATTTAAATACCAGCATAAGTAAACCAAGACTGCAGCATGACACATTAGCATTTTCAGCACAGGCAGTCTTAAAATAACAGCTGTCCTCCCATCGTTAAAGGTCACAGTTCATACCTGAAACTCGCCACAGATGGTTCCATACTCAGTGTCATCACAGCACATTAACTTCTTCAGGGGAAAAAATGCTCCAAATGTAACAAGTCGGACTTTCCCAGTCTGTTCAGGCTATCTATTTTTCAAGCATTATTTCTCAGATAACAGAAACTATGTGGAAATCACAACAGATGAGCAGGATCATGCTCTGCTCCATGTGATAGATGTACAGAAGACGAATAAAAGTATTCATTTAGTTAAATAGGAAAACTACACATTCAGCTAAATGCACCACAGATTAGCGATGAAGATGACTTGGAGAGTTTAACCTTGTACCAGAAAGGGTATTGCAAGAATACAAATAGGTAAAACACGTTGAAGCAACCACAAAGCAACAAGAATTCAGGTAAAGGACAGTGTGCAGCTCACCTCCCTCCTGCCAGACAGCAGTGACCTGCAGGCATTACAGAGCACTTAATTCCCCTTTTTTGCAGGCTAATGGGGTATCTAATGAGTGTTAGAAATGCCTAGCAGTGCTGCTTGTAGGGGGACTGACCTGGGGAAAGCCAACAGGAGCCTCAGGCTGTCGAGAGGAATCACAGGGCTACAATGGGCTGCTGGATGAACGATCTGGTACAAGGCAAAGAATGGGAAGAACCTCAAGCCTTCCCTCTTGCTGTCTCTCTCCTGAGGTTAGCCTCATATGGGGAAGGGATGTTTTTGCATCTCCCTGATGGCTGCAGGCTGCTTTATGACAGGGCATGAAAAGAAGCCACTATTGAAAATTATTTTTGCCATTGCAGATTCAAAGGTCTAGAGGTTTTATGAAGATTACTGCTCATGAACATCTTCAAAAGCCCAGATTGGGGAAGCGAAGGAAAACAAATACATGTTTTTGCTCAATTTATTTAGGGAGAGTTTCAGTGAAGGAAACTCCAGTAAATTATTTGGGTGAGACAAAAGAATTTGGTCTCAACTTTCCATCTTTTAAACCTGTAGTGACTGCAACAGAAACCCCCTTTGTGTATGGTGGAACTAACAGGGCTGGACAGTGCCTTTGCAGCTCCTTGGCTCAAGGATTTCTGCCTTCAGGCAGATACTAGGATAAATTAAATCATTCTAGCTGTCCCTTGCTGACTTTGGACAGTTAAAGATTGTATATGCAGGCTTTGAAAAAACAAAACAAAATGAAAAAACAGTGAGATTCTGAGTTTAAATAACACAGAAAGTGAGACAAATTAAGATCTGGTGACAGTCCAAAGAAAGACAATCTAGCTCTGGGAGAACTGGCTTCGTTGTAGAACAAACGGACAAACAAAATGGTTTGGGGCCCATAAAATTTTCTTTTAAAGAGTATTCTCCAGCTTATTCAGGGAGAAAATGGAGAATCTTGACAGGTTGGGCTGTGTTGTTTTTTTTTAAATTAAAGATTGGCACTTCGACATCTCCAGGGCAGAAGGATTCTACTGGCTCTTCAGAGATGCTCAAATCTGAAGTGATATCCTTCCATAAGGGTAGAGATGGAGAAGCTGATATTTAACAATCTGGCCTTCTGCAGGATGTCAAGGATTCCTCAAAATGCAGCTTCTTACAACTACATAAGTCAGCTAATCTAAGATGTTACCTCAGCTTGCAAATCTTGCCCTCCTGACCACCTAAGGAAAGACAGCAAAGGAGCCAATAGTCCTATTAATTTGAATTAGAAAAGCTGAAGCATGTGTGAACATGAGAGAGAATACCTATTTTCTCAGAAGGCTGAATGTTAAAACAGCTTCTACGTACAATTGCTACACGAAGGTCCTAGCCAGTTTTCAGACAGAGCTGAAAGACAACTTGATGGAAGACAGCTTGATCCGAGATGTAAGTCTGCCCATTTCTCCAGGCTGTTGAGGTCCCTCTGAATGGCACCACACTCATCTGATCTGTCAACCACTCCTCCCAACCTTTTATCATCTGCAAACTCACTGCAAGTGCACTCTGTCTCGTCATCCAGGTCATTATTCAGGATGTTAAACAGCATTAGCCCCAGTATCAACTCTGGGGGTACACCAGTGACTGGACTCCAGCTGGATCATGACTGTGCCCAGCAGTTCAACCAGCATTTAGTTCACCTCACTGTAGAGTTATCTAGACTTTACTTCAGTTCCTGTGAGGATGTTATGTGAGGCAGTGTCAACAGCCATTCTGAAGTCAAGATAAACAACATCCACTGCTCTCCCCTCATCTGCTTAGACAGTCACTTGATTGTAGAAGACTATCCAGTTGGTCAGGCATGATTTTGCCCTTCATAAATCCATGCTGACTACTCCGAATCACCTTCTTGTTCTTCATATGTCTGGAAATGGTTTGCAGGATCAGTTGCTGTATTAGTGTCAACAGCCATTCTGAAGTCAAGATAAACAACATCCACTGCTCTCCCCTCATCTGCTTAGACAGTCACTTGATTGTAGAAGACTATCCAGTTGGTCAGGCATGATTTTGCCCTTCATAAATCCATGCTGACTACTCCGAATCACCTTCTTGTTCTTCATATGTCTGGAAATGGTTTGCAGGATCAGTTGCTCTATTACCTTCCCAGGGATCAAGGCGAGGCTGACCAGCGTATAGTTCCCTAGATCCTCCTTCTTGAAGACAGGGATGGCATTTGCTTCCCTCCCAGTCTCAGGAACCTCCCCTATCACTGGAGCCTTTCAAAGGTAATTGAAAGTGGCCTCAGAATGACATCAACCAGCTCCCTGTGCACTCATGGGTGCATCCCATCAGGCCCCATGGGTTTGTATGTCCAGCTTGTTCCCTAACCTGATCCTCCACTGAGGATGTCTTCCTTGCTGCAGTCTTCCCCCCTGGTCTCAAGAGCCTGAAGGCTGGACTTACCAGTAAAGACTGAGGCAAAGAAGGCAACTCAGCCTTTTCCATATCCTTTGCCATCAGGTCTCCTGCCCCATTCAGCAGCAGACCCACATTTTCCCTACCCTTCCTTTTGCTGCCCATGTACTTGTGGAAACCCTTCTTGTTGAGGCTTTTTCTATTTTTCTATGGTCCTATGTGCCTCTACCCTCTCTATCAAGAAGAACAATGAGTAAAATAGGCAAAGCATCTACTTCCCACAAGACTGAAAATAAGTCTGCTAATCTGGGTTTCTTCACTATGTGTCAGGGCTGGAAACGCCACAGACTTGGAATGGAGTCAGCACCCTGACTGCAAATGGGAGGAAGCAAAGTGCTGGGCACTCTGTCCTGAGCATTGAAAATTGGTTAACTGGAAAATGAGGCAGTCAAATGTACTGTCTACTGAAACATAGGCCTTAATTGTGCTTCAGTAAACTCAGACTCTAGATTGGACATAACATTAACTTCACTATTTCACAGCCTTCTGGCAAAGTATTCAAATTTAAGTATCTTTCTGATCTTTTGATGGAAACTTTTATATATCTTTTTTTTATATATATATATATGCGCTTACATGCACACACACACACATATATACACACACACGACAGTGCCCTTTAAATAGTGACATTTTCTCACACTCACCATCTGGTTACCACACAGGAGTCACAGTAATGGTTTTTTTTCCCCATGTGCAAGCAATACCACAATGTAGCAAATTCAGTCACTGCTAGCTTTTCTATGATGCCCAACACTAAACCCATTAATCTTCTATAGCATATATTAATATAAGATATATAATCATAAAGGGTTTGGAAACAATGTTTATGAAAATTTTCCAAAATATCTGACAACGCAACAGAGATAGCAATCTGACCTAAATAACCAGGCTGGTAGTTTTAGTATCAAAATGAGGCAGAACATAAGAAGGACAGATAGTTCCCAGTTGCATTTTGAATGCATTGCTGCACACACTGGGGTTAGGGACCCAAAGAGTAGAGGATACTAGTGCTAATTTGATGTCCAGGCTCGTTGCACTCTGTTATTCAGTGACTTCTCCTGACTGCTGTCCTCAGGACAACCGCTCTAATCCAGAATCCTGCCTCTTCGTGGAAGGCTCTGCTCACTTGGGTGGTTAACCAGACCTTTGCAAACCAAAGACTTCCCTAGCTGCTCTGCTTTTGGAAAGACGACCTGGAAATGGGTGTTGATAGATCAAGATTGTTACAAAGGGTAAGATGAGCACCTCGCTTGCTGTGGCTAAGTTCTGGGCAGTTTTTAGAGTAGAAAGCAAATGAGATAGAAAGGCCTAATTTCCTTAAGTGCTGCTTAGGTCACTATTTTCCTAGATTTAAGCAAGCAAGAAAAACATAAAAGGAACATGGCAAAAGTATTACTAAGCTTCACACTGGGAGGAAGAAAGTTTTAGTAAAGCGGTTTTCTACATCCCATGGGAAAAACAGTTTGCAAAGGAGTTGAATTGCCCAACCTACACATTACCCCACTAGCTCTTCAAAGCATTTCACACAAAAAATATTTCTGCTTACCTATAAAGATAGGAGTTTTCCTTCTATTACATTAAAACAATCATTAAAAAAGCACAAATTCTACTAATAAATACAAATAGTCTGAACATGATCATGACTGGTGGTCATAGATATGATGACAAAACAGTCAATAATAAATTCTGAACTCAATATTGGAAATTCTTTGCAAATATTAACCAATTCCTGCAAGCCCAGTTGCATGTGGTTTAAGGAAAGACAGACACAGACAGACAAAAAAATTTGCTCAGATCAAACAGAAAATCAAGGGCAGAAATGGATGAGATTTCTCAATTTCAGTCTAATCTGAGGGTTAATTTGAGTTGTCTAATGACTAGTCAACCTGCTTCCTTTCCGTTACACACAGCATTTAGCAGATATGCTGTGTATTTCTGGAAAGGACACATCAGGGAAGCCTGTAGCTGTTGACAATTTGCATATATTTTTAGGGGGCAATAGACACAAAGCCCTGAAAGACAGCAGTTAAGTTTCGTTTATTAAGAGGATCCACCCACTTTTAAAATAACGCATGTGAGTACCGCAAGATTCATTTACTGAAAGACTGAAATAAATTTTCTTCCCGATACAAAAAAGATGGTGTCATAGCAAGTTACAGCATCTCTTCAAAAGTGGGACCCAACACACACCTCAAATACTACATTTTTTGTGATCCAGTTCTGAATAATCTTTGAGATAATATTCCCACCCTTGCAGGAAACCACAAACAAGGACCAAAGGCAGTACAGTTTATCATCCTTCTACACCAATTATAAAGTGGTATAATTTCCTGAGGAATTGCCCCTTTCATCATCTTGCTTTTTAGACATAAAGCTTTAAAGGGAAAACTAGATTTGCTAAATTTGACTTGGCATCTCTATTGCAATTGTATCTATTTGAACACTCGTCACTCCTCGCATTCAGCATTACTGACAACAACTGCAGGTGATTTGTTTAATCATCTGACATTCATTGCCATCCTGGCAAGCACCAGATGCTACAAGAAAGGCGCTAGAAACCCCACAACAGTGGACAATAATGTAATAAACAGCTTTTCAGGAGGCTACCCTTGCCAGAGCTTTTCTTCATTGGTCACTGCACTAAAATATGAAGTTATATCCATTGAAAGCGATGTGACATCCACACTTATAAATGATAAATTTCTTCACCAATCCTGCCAAATATTTTGCCTCAGTGACCTCTTGTGGCAGTGAGTTTGAGAGATATTAGGCCAGCATTGTGGATGACAACAATTCTTCTGTTTAAATGATACACAATTAATAAAAATGAGTAAACCCCTGAATTGGTAACCTCCTGGGGAACACAACCATTTCATTATAGTGTGATCTTTTAGCAATACATACAAAATAGAGGATGCTTCCTTTTTTTTTTTTTTTTTGCTTAATACATAAATACACTTACCACTTTCTGGCCTGAGAGGTAAACTAACAGGCGGACACACGTTAGGCATGGTGTTCTTCAAGTCAGCTAAAAGTGGAAAAAAACAAAACAGTTGAAAAAAATTACACTCGAAGGTTTAAAATGTAATCAACACCTCAATATTTCCAGCATTACTTCTGGGATCTGAATGTTGCATCTTCTCACCACAAACACCAAGAGTAAGGATGCAAAGCTGCTTTGCTACCTAACACTTTTGGGCTTGTACATGAAACCAGACTTCCCTAAATTTCTGTATTTATAAACATTCCTACAAAGATTTTTCAAAGCGCAGTTATTTATGAACAACTCATTTCAGTAGTTCTGTGTTTTTTTCCATGCCCCTCTCTGTATTTGGTTTTCTGCATCACAGGAGACATGAGATTTTCTCTGCTTCCTGATTAGCAAACTGGAATTTCTCAAAAGGAGAATTAGGAACAAGTCAGTTTCCAGCAGGAAGCTTTTCAAATTAAAATTCAAATAATCATTCATACTTTCCACACAAGAAACTTATTTGCTAACATTTCTCCTAAAATTTAGTAATTTTAAATAACAAATAAGAAGTTTCCCCTGTGCATATTTTGTAAAACACTTCAGCTAATCAAATCAGTTATAAATTCTTTACTAAGACAAAATAAACCTCCATTTTAAAGCTGAAGACAGATCAGATTTCCTGTTGCTTCTTCCACTTTGTACTGCCCATGCATGTAACCAATAGATATTTCTTCAAACTCAGGAGTTTTACCATTCACATTGACAGGAGTGAAGAATTGGGGCTATCCAGAACTCTCTTTAAAATGCTACTATATTTTCCTCATTGACTGAGCTGCAACCATGACTATGCATGAAGTTAAATTGCTAAAGAGCAGAGCTGTGTGGTCAAACAGCTCACACGTCAACATATTATGAAATGCAGAGACACAAGTACCTTCCTACAGCAGAAGACTGTGGACTAAAATGAAAGAACCTGCTTCATGCTAACGTCCCACTGTCTACAGTAAATTCCTCCTTCAGATTTCACTCATTTTCCCTTTTAGCCTCAGAGCTTTCTTGTTCCTCTTCCTGTTTCCCAGACCCCCAACACACCAGTACAACTGATACAAATTTTTGTCTGTAAATATCTCTATTTACATAAACATCTGTGTCTTGCTGTGTGTTATGGTGGAAACACACCTGACACTTCCTCACTACATAAGGAAACGTCACCATGTCTCCTAACACTCCCCACTATGCATACACCCCAGGCTCCTCCTCATCATCCCTCTGTCCGTGAAGCGAGCAACATCCTTTATTTTTAGTTGGTTCTTTGTCAACAGGACGAAAAACAATTCCAAGAAGTGGAAGTGTATCTACACCTCCGCCATCTCCTCTTCACTTTGCATTTCTACCATTCTTCATTCTTACCCCTGGTTGCCTCTCAGCTCTGCCAGCCCATAGGCTCCTGCTGTTGTCTACTTTATCAGGGCTGTTGTTCCCTTCCTCTCAGTGCTAGACCCTCAGCCCATCCCTCCCCAAGCCCACACTTAGGGTCTGGGAAACCCTATAAGCTCCCGTGGTGCCCCCTCAACTCCGTGCTGTGTCCCCTCTTTAACAAGGGTTGCCCCACTGGGGGACTAAACGGATGGTTTAGTGGGCAGAGTGCCAGCGTAGGACTTGGAAAAGCTCAGGATCAAGTTCATATTTAGACACTTCCAGTGTCTAAACACTTCCAGGGTTTTCTTTAAGTTTACCAACACTGTAAAATGCAGCGTATTGCCAGGATATCTGATTTAACTTTACACAACTTTAACTGGGTTATCCTTATATCACATGCACTGGACAGTATATATCCACACTTCATGCCTCCCCTCTCCACTCAGATATCAGTCTTTCTCTACTCTGCAAGAACTAAGGGAGTTTAAAAGCAGGAAAAAGTACTCCTTATTCAATTTTTTTCCCTGATTCTGTCAACTTCGCCAGACCTGCCCCCGTGGGGCCTCATTGCTCTCAGTGGAGTTCAATAAGGTTCTGCCCGTGTAGACTCAATAACGGGCTATCCTTCCATAAAGGGGGATACAGTCAGTCAGGCAATTGTTTTCCTTATTGTTTCAGTTATGTTAAACCAAAGCTTAACAAAGTAGAACTAGACACATCCAAAAGGAGTGTGACAAATTACAAACCCATTGAAATTTTTCAACAAAGTAATGGAGCCTTTATTTCGCTATGGAAAAGAAAATTCACTTTGACCAGGACTGGTTTTGATTCCTCTTAGGAAATAACCTAACCTCTCATAACTTCTCTTCTGTTTAAACACGTGATGTCTTCTTACTGCTTGAAGAATACAGTGCTACCTTGGCCCTTTCTTAACCAAAACAGCCAAAAGTGCATTTTAAATTCCGTAACAAAACCAAACCTTTTGAAGTCATGCATCCACACACACCGTTAAACCATAAGCCAAGCAGTGAGAAACAAAGAATGATGTCCTGACCAGGACTGTGCAGTGGGACAAAATATATTTGGATTCTGACATTGGCCACAAGTCTCCCAATCTAAGAAATTAAATTATACCCCTTTGAAGTATTTCTATTCCTTTTCTGTTAAAATGGAGATTAAATTGCACCTTTCTTTCCCTAGCACATACTTGTCTGCCTCATCTATTTTTGATCCTTGCAAATTGGTCCTCCATCTGAAAGTTGAAGTTTCTACACATTGAAGCTAAATAATAAGCTTCAATGGGCAGAAACCAGTCGGAAAGGCCATGCGCCCTGCATCACTTACCAGGCTTTTGATACCAGCCAAATGGGTGTATTCTGACTTCAGCATCTGGTGAACTACAATTTGAAACTTGCCAAGCACTTCTTGTTTCCTCAGCACACATCTGGATTCCTAGGCTGTTCAGAGTCAGGCACACGATCTTTCCACCTGCCAGGGAAATACATGGTTATAGAAATGATGAGGAAAATTTTCCTCTTCTAGACAGTATTTTGAGGAAAGTGAATACAGCGCGGTTCCACTGAGTGTTAAAAGGAATTCCACTGACAGAAATACCTAAGGAAGGAAATACCTAAAATGGGCCAAGTTTTACTGCTGATGAAAATAGTGTTGAAAAATCACAATGAATTCAATGTGAGGGAGGGTGGGTACCGACATTATAACCCATTAAGGTCACTAGGAGTATTTCCACTCAGCAAAGATCGGAACCTCTTTGCGCAAGCAGTCCTTTCTGGTTAATGTAATCCTGGAAATTAAAAATCTGCATGTATGTTGAAACACAGCCCCTACTTACATCAAGATAAAAATTCTGCCTTTCAAAGACCTAGTGTGAATATTTCTGTACCTGAAAAAAAATGGAGGGTTTGAAACAGAGCTAGCAGTTTCATTGAAGATTTATCCTAGCTCGTGTTAAAATCACTACTGAAAGTTCTCTTGACTATATGAATGCCAGGACTGGATGTCTGAAATGTCACAGATAATAAATATTAATCAGATAACCTAAGAGGTGCCAGTTTTGCATGTTCAGTGCTTTAAAATCCTTAACTGATTTTAGAACTATTTAAAGAAGCTGAAAGTCATATTCAGTTAAGACTTCAAATTTCACATGGCCATATGGAGGTATGAAAACTGTCAACTATTTTTGATTTGTGCAGTAATTCCAATCTAAACTATATTGGATTAATTTTCCAAGCTACTCATTTTTGACTGAGTGAACATTTTGTCTGCTCAACAAAAAAGGGAATTAAAAATATGTATTTCTGAAGTGTTCCAAATTCCCAAATGAATTGTAAAAACAGCACATCCTAATGACCTCAGGGAGAGTTGATTAGCACATGACACTTGCAGAAACAAGGTTAGCCATTTTAGTGGCCTAAATCTGAATTTGGAATAAAATATTAAAAACTATTTCATTGACTTTGACCTGGACAGCATCCAATTTTAAACACCTACTAAAGACTTCCTTTTAAACAGAGCACTTCTTTTACAGCCAGTGGAGAGAAATACGTCCAGAATAGGATTCAGTCAACCAAAGCTCTTAATGACCCCATAGCTGTGTCTATACATCTCTCTGCTGACTATAGAGGGAGTATAGGGGGACAATGCCCCTTAACTTAGCCATCTCAGGTGAGTAAAATATGTTTGTTTGACTTTCTAATGGCTTTCAAGTCACGCATACTTTTAAAGATCTGATTTCCTCAGACTAACAGAAATCCTACTTGAGATGTCTTAAGTAGCTAGATAGGCAACCTCTATCCCCAACCAATCTTCCTCAAGTAGAAGACTAAAATTTGGGAGCAGAAAAGTTCAGACATCCAAGAAAGCCAAAAGGCTAAGCTGCCCCAAAGTATCCACGGACATTATGTGCTTAACATGCATTTAATTTCAGTAATATTTAGCTTTCTAAGTTCCTTATGCTTTAAGAAATGAAACAACATTAAAAAAAAAAAAATTACAAAAAGAAGTCAACCAACATTTTGGAAGAGGTGTTGATGAATGAGAAGTAACAGTTCCCTGGAGTTTTATCAGTTTGAATTTCATGCTGTTGGAACTGCAGCCTCTTAAGGACTCATTCTCATGAAGTTTTCTTAATAATTTCTCAGATGTGGAGCATGTCATTGGGCTGAACTTCTAGAAATTATTATGGTTACTCAAAAAGGTGCTAGAGAGAGTTGCACAAGATCTGCAAGGGCTTTTAAAGTGCCCTTCACAGCAAAGAAGTTGTAAAGTTTGGAATAATGAAGGGAGACAAATTATTTTAAAAATAAAAATAGCAAAAAAATACCTGATAGCTGGGAGTCATTAAAAAAGCCAAATCCCGTGCAACAAGGGTCAGCATCACACCAACGCTCACACTCAAAGAAGCTGGGAAAGGAAAAACACCATTACTCTTAGTATCATTAATAACTGCCTGTGTCATGGAGAAGGGAAGAGAGGATATTGCATAGGGGAGAGACACTGAGAACCTGTAGAGATGCCTTTCACGATAAGACTGCTTCATGGTTCTTCATACTGCATAGACGCTTTGATACTTTTTCCATTTGTAGATGAAATTACCTTTGATCAGACTACATCTAATAATTTAGATTATTATTTTGATATCTGCCCTAAAAATATCAGCCTAAATTAATTTGGTGTATTATTGCCAAGAGATTTAACTGACAAACCAGCAATTTAATAGCAGTATAAGTAATAATTCACAAATATATAATTACTAATTATATACATTATTATTTATAACAATTATAAATTTCCTTTCATTCATGTGCTATTTTTTCTTTTTAAATATTCTCAAATAATGCTGTTCTTGGATCAATATGTCTGATCCCCTTTGTCTGCATAACAGGGCCTTGGAATTCCAGGCACGGTTAGACTTCTGGTAAAAACAAAGGAACAGTCATGTCCTACCCATCTGAAACAGCTTTACTGCTCATGTCAGTCTTATTCCTCACTGAGATCCCCGTTACTTTCTGGAATGGTACACGTGTGTAAAAGCTCTTCACAGAACTTTTTAGAGTGACTGGAAGGAAAAAGAAAAACAAAATTGGAAAAATCATCTGAACCTTGTAATTTACATATACTGGTCAAGTAATCACATGGTAAGGGTAAAGTTTATGTTTCTATGCTACAATTGTCTTGATCGATTAAAAGATAATTTTACATTACCACAGTAAACTTTTGATGGTTAAGCCTGAAGATGAACAAAAATCCAACAAGTGAAGGCTCTAAAAGCTGAGCAAAGTACATTGCCAAGGAAAGGCTTCCAGCCCAGGGCTTCTGTTTCTGAGACCTGTATTGACATTAGTCCTTCTGCAAGGTCCAAAAACTTGGGGGCAACTCTAGCATGGAAGACTCCAGTGTGCTCATGCATTATTCAACCTGTGCTGCACTTTGGGCTCCCCAAAAAGATACTATTTAATAGTTAAGTTCAGTGGACCTTTACATTTTTCACAGCAAAACTATAGGTTCCTGTACAGTGATAACAGGTTTGTTTGTCCAGCTTCCTCACATGACCCCTATGAGAAAATCATTGAACTTCCCAAGCATTCAAAGAGCAGAGGTTAAAATCCACGTCTCTAACTCTGGATTTGCTAAAGATAAAAAAAATATTACACTCAATGACTTTCAATTTTTGCATTGCTTAACTACCATGAAAATTTTAATGGTAGAAAATGGGATTGGTGACATCCCAATGACATTCCCATTTCACCCACATTATAAAAAGATCTGAGACCTGTTATACAAGATATTTGAGCTACCCTTGGCCTCTCTGAATTGGGAATAACTGAGGTGGAGAGTGGAACTCACGGTTAATATCTTTCCATTCTGAACTGAAAATGAAAAACCATACCCAGAACAGCCTGACCTTCCCTTGCACCATCATGTCCCAGGACTCATTCATACATTCAAACTTTTTATCTCAGAATCAAGAGCCAAAACACTAGCTTGCATTACCAGGCTTAAAGCACACATTATGCATCCAAATCCCAACACTTGCCTATTTTACGATACAATGTCTGTGGTTGCCAGGGTAGCACGGTTCGACAGTTTTCTGGTATTTGATCGATGCTGCCATCACAAATCTGTGCCTCTGGATAGAGGGTGCACACAGAGTATTTGTCTGCAGCGTTTTGAAGATCTGCCATTCGACAAAACTCATCTTGCGCACAACCTAGGAAGCAAAGTCACCAAGAGTTACACACACATGAAGGTTTCTTCCCCTCTCTATTCCTCTTCATGTCTTCAGAGCACTTAAAGCTGTCCGTCAGCAAACAACTAAAACTGAGAATTTCAATATTATCCTACTACAGTGCAAGAGAAACAGGGACAGATTCTGTTTCTAGTGACACTGAAAAGCAGGTTTACCTGGAGAGCACAGAAAAGGAGCTACACCACAGTTAATTGGAAAGAGACATTCCCCAGCTGTGACAAGCATTACCCTAGTGTATTGGTGTCACTCTAACATTGTGATTCATAAAGATATCTCTCTCTTTCTTTTTAGTAAATTTAACATACAAACTGCATAACCATAAAAGAACTCTGCATCAGTTGTGGGTCTCTTACTTTAAAGAATAAAAAGGACAATAAAGTCTACAATGTCTTAGAAAGTTTTTGAAAAAAATATTTCTGAAGTGTTCATACACCGCACAAAAATATAAACAACTTTTCTAGAATCAACTGTTCAAGCCATTTGCTTGTAGCAATTTGCATTGAAATTTGCCCCAGGGTAATAATGCACCTTCAGAAAAGAAACAAAGCTGTCAAACCCATTTCTTAATTACTGTGGCAATGGCTTCTGTAAATATATATGTCAATGCTTAATTTTAAACAGGCATAGCTCTACTGACCTCTTACAGTGATGTTTGTGCACTGTTTAGTACTCTTGGTTCTGCCTTCCCGGTAGTTAGAGCTAGAAACTCTTCTCCACTTATTGCAGCAACATATACTTTATCATTAACCCCAAATATCTGTATTTTACCTTCTTCTTTTACCACTATGTCATCTATCCATTTGGAGGGGTACATTTCAAGAACGGCAGAGTATTGCCTAAGCTGTATCTTCTACTTCTCTTGCCCGTAACAGGGATACCCTGATGATGAATGGTGGGTACCCTTTCTGCCACAGCAAACAAGATTGTAAGGAAGAAACAGGTGGCCCCATTAGCAACTTCCATGAAAATTTTGTGGGTTTTCCCCGAAAAATCTCTAAGTCCAGAGTTTCTACTCATCATCATTATAACACCTATTAAAAGATTTTAATTAATTATTATGCCCTACAGAATAACAGTCTCCAAGAGGTCTTACGTGTGAGACACCAAAGCACAGCTTCCTCTGCTGAGTACTTCTGCCTGAAGACCCAGTACTGCTGGTAAGAGAGAGAAGAGTTCTGGTCACTTCGTATCCGGCTGTTGTCCATTAGGTAGAAAAGATCCTTTGTGGAATCTGAGATTCAAACAAACAAACAAACAAACTGCTCAAACCCACAAAAAACTTAACTATAATCTGGAATAAATTAAATTTATTTATATACAAAATTCTGCCTTTCACGGTAAAACAGCTGCAACCATTTTGTAGGGCTAGCATACACCACAGGCTGCTTTTAATAACAGAATTGTCCACCCACAGTTATTGATGCTTGTGTAGGCAATGCCTCCTCACCGAGCTGCACTGAACCACATAGCACTGTTAGATTATTTCCACCACCCAAAAACTAGATGAAAATCACAGCTCCTAGAAATAAGAAGGTTCTCTCTACTCTGTCATGCAACACATCATCCTAACAGTGAAGTATGATGCCTCAGAGGATGTTTACAATATCTCAATCAATCTAGTTTTATTAATCCAAAATACAGCAGTATCCTTATATTCCCTTGAGAAGCTTTTACACCTCTCAGTGTTAAAAAGTTTTCTTAACAAGCTTAACACTTATTTCAGTCATTTAACCTTATTTCTCCTAGCTTATGCTCCCACAGACCACATTAAAGAACTCCTTTCTGACACCTGCCTGTGATCTTTAGACGTGTACACAATGCTTTATATCTTGTGAGCTCCCTCTGAAACAATCAATCACAGCTATTTCAGGCTGTTTTCAAATTAATCCCTTTAAATAAGTATCCAATATTGAAAGAAATGGACACTCTTCACCGATGTCTTACAGATTTCTTCATAAACACCTTTTTATTTATCAAATGCCATCAGCAGGTCTCATCCCCAGTTGAGATGGGGATGAATCTCCAACATTGTGAGAGATTCTATTATTTAATCTTACTTGCATTGAAACAGCCAGACAAAAATGAAAATAGAAAGTAAAAACATGCTGATGATTGCAGCTGAAATGCTGGGAGTGCACAATAGCTTTGAATTTTCAGTCAGAAAATAGAAAAGATATGTTACCATGTGCTTTAAGAATGATCATCAAGTAATAAAAGCTCTGTAGACATTTTTCCAGATGTATCCATAACTTTTTTACGAAGGTGACTTATAAGTCTTGTTACCTCTCAAGACTTAACTTCAACCTTCAGTTTCTCTTGTGTCATGACTAAGACTGAGGGATGGAGGAAGAAACTGCATTCCTTGCATAACTTCAGGTTTTAGTGATATCATCAGCCGCAGCAAGGTAAATGGAGAACCCTGAGGGCTGCACCCATGCCTTGGCAGGTAAACGCAAAAGAATTTCACCCAATATATTAAATGCATTTTTTTCTCATTTTTAAGTCTAGACTTTAAAATACCACTAATTGTATAGGAGCACCACTAGGTAAATGGGCATTTTAGTTTACCTTTCTTTCAAATTACATTAGCAAAATCAGCAATTCACTTCATGTTAAGATTTTACATGTATTAAATCACGTGCTCAGGTATTCATCAAGGCTCCTCAGCAAAGATTACAGTTCATTAGAGATGAACCAAAGTGCTCTCAACAGGCTCCACTGCTCTCTTTCTCCTAAGATTATGGTGCTGAAGGCCCAAAGGAAATCTAGTAACTTAATACAAATGATTTTGGATATATAAATGACTGTATAATGAAGAGCAGACCCTGGAATAACAAAGGAGCTAGAGAACTTCACAGGTGCCTCACTTTCATCATGCATGGAAGAAACACTTGTGATTGCAGTTTCATCCTGAGTTCCTCTAAGCATCATATTTACAGTCATATTGTCAGTAACAGTAAAAATGCCCAGGCACCCAGGCTAAGGATTTGATTCCTGGGTTTATGCGAATTTTTTTCTCAGCCACATAATATTTCCTGGGTCTTTACAGTTCAGTAAGTCTGAAAGAACAAGCTTTCACAGAACATTTTAACACTTTCATTTCCAGCCTGGCCTGGGAAGGTAAAAAACAGAAAGACAGGAGGGCATTCCAGGAGGCTCACATTTTTAACACCTTTCTCAAAACCTGTATCGTATTCCTTACCTAAGAGAAATTCTCTGGATTTCACAATACCTACATCATTATGATACATATATGGCAATATATGATATTTTCTGGTTAAATTCTGCACCTCCCTCTGCTATCTTCTGCTACCTCCTCTGTCTGCCCTTACTATGATACCTGATAACGTTAGATCATTCTCTGTCTTCAAAGCAGTAGCATCGCACTCTGAGGTTTTAGTCCGGGTGACCATATCGGAGCCTGGAATGCAACAGGAATTAAAGAGCATAGTAATTCCCTTTTTCTTTCTTCCACAAGACAAGATCATCTTTAGTTCCCTCAATTTAGCAAATATTTTAAAGTGCACTGTTTAGGAAAATTCCTTAGGTAGTTCCACCAACTAATGAATCAAAAACGAGTAAAACCATCTTCGTATAACTCTGGGAAAAACCTAAACCAAAACACGCTGTTTGGAGGATAAAAGCAAATGCCATATCCACAATCACTATGCATTCGGCATCAGTGCTCTGGAGGCTGTGTGCATTTATAAAGCGGTATCACAAATCTTTTGTGCAGGTCCTGCTACGTAAGTTGCGGCATTCAGAAAGTAAAATTGCAAAAACAACACATACATAGTTATCATGCTAATAAAAGTAACCCATCTAGTTACATATAATGTGCCAAATTATGATGGTACCTGGTCATTGATGGGACAAAGACAAGTGTCTCCATGATACCATTTTTCACCAGTATTAAAAGTTATAAAGCATATTCTCAGACACAAGAATTTACCCAAATTTTATGAAACTGACAGTAGCAGCATTACTCCAGATTACATCCGCCCCTGCCAGAAGACTTTCAAGTAACGTCTCAATTTGGACGGTATAAAATAAAGGGAGAATGACACTTCCGTTATAGAACACACAGTTCACCATAAGCTTTTATAACAACTTCTGTGAGATAACTCACCTCTCCACAGATAAACTTGCTGAAAGGTAGTAAAATTTCTTTCTGCCTCTTCTGCCAACTTAGAAGCTAATAAAGGAAAAAGTTTGTTAGAATAGCTGCTCAAATTAAACAGCTAGTATTGAAATGCTCAGAAATTGCATTAAAAACACATCACTAGACTATGCATTACCTTATTTACAAGACACTAAGGAAGAAGGACCCAGGTGCCCTGGGTCCAGGATGCCAGGTCTTTACTCTATTTTCCATCATTGCTTTTTCTGTGCAGCTCTGGGCATCTATCTTTTTGCATTTGCTCCAGAGTTTACCTTTCTTTCAGATTATTGGCTTGAATCTGCCTAAATTAAATATTGGAAGTATTACAGGGTAACATACTAAAACCAACACATTCTTGACTTTCATTAATATTCGCATAGTAAAGTGTGAGAAGTCCATGTATCTATCAATGCATCCAATTAGGGAGTTCTTATTCTCTTGTGATTGTACAGATATGCATTTACTTGAGAAAGTAAAGTACACTGAAGTACCAGCACAGGCTGGTGAAAAAGGCAGAGTCTACAGAAGAATTAAAGAAAAGTAATGTAAATTGAAAGAATTCATTGACATACTTCCACTGAACACTTGTCCTCCCAGGTTGAAGGAAAACATCTTCTCTTTTTCATCATAGCTCACACCTTTACATATCCCATCTATGGCAGATGTTGGTGTTGGACTCCAGCCATTTGCATTGCAGATCAGCACGTCTGGGTAGCTCATCAAACTACACAAAATGGTACCTAGGTTCAGGCAAAGAGAGTGTTGCATCACTCCAATAATGCTTTGCACCTACACAGAGCTTTTCACCCAAGCATCCCAATACTTCCTCTAAATGCCAATTGAACCTGTGTCACTGAGAGAGATACCCTTCAGTATTGCTACCCAAAAAAAAAAAAAAAAAAAGAAAATCAGAGCCATACGTTCAAATTGGAGTACTAAGGTTAGCTATTCATACCTAAAACAAACATTTGTAGCCTGCTTTTCAGAGATTTCGAGCACATACTATAACCACCTCATAAAATACTACTATTATCTGATAATACCCAACAGTGTTCTCAGTACTTTATAGCACCATGAAGACATATTCAATCCTTTGGCAGTCTTACAATCTCAGGCTCTGAACCAAGAAAGCACTTATATTTTTACTGGGATGGTTTTCTGGATTGGTGCCTGATTTCAGTCAGCCCAGGCCTGAGTCTCCCCCAGCATCGCGGTGTGAATCGGGGGGACCAGCACGTTTAAGGCCAGGTGTTCCGGTGTCAGTCTATTACCATAACGTCTAGACAATACTCAGCTCTTGCTTTATACTTGCTGTCACAGCTCAGGCATTTCTATGGTCTTACAATGCCCTCTCTGGCTTTTTTAATTTTTTTTTTTTTTATGGACTGGGTATACGAGAAATTGAATGTGCTACTTTTTTTTTTCTTTTTCCTAACAAAATGCTAGTCCAAGTAATGCATTTACCTGTATTATTGATCCAAATAGGTCACTCCAACTAAACAGCGGGCTCTACAACATTCACCTTCTCCACACTCCCTTCTAAGCTCACAAGTGCGGGGAACCCAAAAATTTGATTGTAAATACCAAGAGAAATAGACTTTACAAGATTACCTAGAATATTTTGATGCAAAAAATATGAGATGCCAAAACAGAAGATAAATTTCCTGGAAACATTTGCTTGACAACTTCCACAGAGAAAGTTTTCTCAAATCCAGGATCAGTTTCCACTCAAAACTAGAGAAGTGCTTGCCACATAGCGGCCAGTAGCACATGCCTGGATTTGGAAGAGCCCATCTTTAAAAGTTTGAGACATTTCAGTTAGAACTTCACATTTCCTATAGGAAATGCACCTCCAACAGGAAAGTTGATCCCATGTGAGCTTGAAAAGAAACTACAGAAAGCAGGCACTGACATTAAGTGCTTAAATTTGCTGGCAGAAATCTGGGCTCTGCCTAGGTCCCACCTCTGCCAGACTCTGCCCATCCCACTCCCACTTGCTCTCCCAGCTAGACACCCAGACTTAGGAGATTATAGCATTCCTGCATGCAATAACATAACATAATGCCCTGTTTGGCATCCTCTTTTCCTGTTCCAAAAAGGGAGTTGATTTACATTTGCACTACAAGCACTCTGGAGGCACCATCTTAATTCCGCCATCAGCTGAAAGGCACCAACTTCTGGCAACTGAGCTGTGTTACTTAAGGAGAGAGGCTGTTTCAGAATGATTTATCCCATCAGATGCAGATGTCTAAAGAAGGTCAAAAGAATTATCCTTTCAGAATGTCCGTTTCTCTCCAAGAGCAGCTTGCCACCTTGGGTCTTTATCTCTACTGCTCCAGGCCAAGTCTTGGGCATTACTCAAATTCTGCCTACACTGAAAAATGTCAGCGATGTAGAGGCAAGCTGCTGACACTCTGGTATGACACAGAGGCAGGTATACTGTGTCCAAAAAAGAGTTCTGCCCAGCTAGCGTTGGTTTTCTACTGCAGAATTTTTTATTTTGCAATTAGACAATACCTCCATCAAGTGCAATCTGACTCAAGATGAAGCCATCACAGCAAGAGTCCCTGCTGCAAGTCTGCCGACAGAAGAGCTGAGCATCAGTCAGAGATGTGCTAGCTGCTGAGAGCGCCACGGAGCGATATACGCCAGAAAGCACATTTTGAAAACTGGTCCTTTCAAAGGTCTTGAGTCCAGATGAGTTAAATTCTTGTCCTGGGTATACAGAACAGGAAAGAAATGTTCAAAAGAGCTCAGGAGGAGACGGGATGCTTTCAGATTGCCTGCAGACTGGAACTGATTGAAAGTTTTATGATAAAAACTCAGCCTTAAAAGTCCTTTTCTGGACTTTGAGTTTCAGATGCAAGATAAGATCATCAAATGGTTTGGTGCAATTATACCTGGGTAGTTGGTCAGAATGTACTGCCAGGGTAGGAAAAACAGTCTACTGTACCAGCAAAGGGCTCCTAAATCAATGTACTCAGTAAGGTTGGTAATATTCCACTTTCAAGCACTACATCAATAACTCCCAGGTATAAATTAAACAAACTTATCTCGTTAAAAAAGTAAAATGCGCAATTTGGCCAGCATAACTGCATCTGCAATTAAGGCTTCTGCTGACTAGGCACATATATAAGAGGACGATTCTCATAATCCTGGATCTAATTAGCAATATCAACAGAAATCTAGAGTAGATCTGGTATCAACGAGATTACATTGATTACAAACAAGCTCAGGGGTCTTTTTTTAGGTGAGATTTAGCTCTTTATTTTTATTATTATTGATAAATGGCGACTCAGAGGTTTGGATAGAAGTAAAAAGAAACCAGTGACAGCAGAGAGTTTTGATTCAAACCCTGCAGCATTCTGCATTTGGTTGTCTTGTTTCAAATTTGGCATGAGGCTTAAAGTTGGACACATATTGGTTGGGACATGCAGTGGTGTCAATCACACTTAGGCCAAAAAAATGTGTCTTGTACATTTATCAGATCAGTTGAATCACTTTGGGATTTACTGGAGAGCAGGGTATTTCTCAGCTGGTATATCAGTAGGACAATTTACAGTCAAAATTAACATAAAATGTTAAATTATGTACAAGCTGGTCATTAATAACACCTTACATAGTCAAATAACAAACTTTAATAAAGAGAAATCATGGTACAACAGAATAGAATAGAATAGAGAATAATACCTTGGACAAATTTTGAGCTTTTGTGGGACTATCTGCCATCACAATGGCTTACAAAAGCTGTATTCCTAATTTCTAGGGAACAAGACATGAAGGGAAGATTTGCTGAGGTTTCCGGGCTATCACTAAATGTTAAGGTCTGAAATGTATTATGCCTCTTGAACAAAGATGCTCTCCCACATTTAGTCATGATCCTATATAGAACTAAAAGTTTGGGCACAGCAGTCTAACATTAGATGAGTGATTTGCATCTGGTACCTCTCTTCAAATAGACCATCACTGCATCTCCCTCTGGATTCCTGACATGAAGCAGGCAGCTGAGACGACCGATGCTAGTGGCAGCGGGGTTCCCCAAAACACCTTGCACCTGAGACAGAAAACAGGCATGCACAATAAATACAACCTAATTGTTTTCCTCTCCTAAACACCATTTTCCTTATTCAGAAAGTCAGGGGGAGGAATTAGCACACACGGTTTATAACCACCGCCGCTCCATGTGGCCCAGCGTGGACAGTTTTTATTCTATCAAACAGATCTCTACTCTTCAGTGCCACTTTCCTGTGTTTAAAAGTAGTGAATAGGAAGCTGTTACAGTGCTAAAGAGCACTCTATTCAAACCCTGGACCAGAGGAAGGGACTGAGAAATGATGACTGTTTCAGATGACTTGATTACCGACCTGGAAACTTCTAGTTTGGACTATCCAGATGAACCCCCGTTTTCAAGTTAACCTGATTTCCAGACTGCGGGAGCTCAGCATGTTTTTAGAACAAAAGTGCTGAAGTCCTGCGCAATGTTTCAACCAGACACTGAGGCATTCAGAAGTCAGTTTTGGGAAGATTTGGGTGTAGCTTCTTTACCAACCTGCAGGAATTTATTACTGCCATAGTGAAGAGCAATGTCCAAGGGATCAGGTAACAGCTTGCCTTTCTTCTGTGATGCCTTCTACTTACATTGAACCTACAGTATTATGATAAACACATATTTTTAAATATGATCATTTTTACCGATCCAGAGGTGGTGCAGTTGAAGTTGACTTCAGCAGCGCTGTATAATTCACACAGAACTTCAGCACCAGCAGGAGTTACGGTGGCAAAACCACATGCTTCTTCCCTCTCACAGCCTGAAAAACAGACAAGAAACCTTAGGTTTCCTAGCACTTCATGTGCAAAATTTCTGCTACAAATTACACTGTTCACTGGTTTACTGTCATTTACCTGGTTTTTCATACCTTTATCAGACTGCAAACCCATGAATTTCATTAGCCAGATGAACTTTACTATTCAACTATTCCAGTAGACAGGTTTTTAAATTAACTTAAATTAATGCAAAAAGTTGTTTGGACGTTCATCACCTGATGATACAAACAGCTGAGATAGGTCTAACCACCCACCCAAATATTTAATGTCTGCTGGATACTTTTGTCTGAGGCAAAATTTCATCTCCTGTTCTAGGAGCAGAACTGTGGGAGCAAGTTAGTGGTGAGCGTGCAAGAGCAGAAAGATCTTCAGCCACTCCTAAGTCTGGAGGGGGATGGCTGCTTGCTCACTTACACTGGCCAGGTGATTGCTGCAGAGGCAGCTGGCATGACTGAAGAATTTGACGTTTCCCTCCTTCCTATCACTCCAGTATTTGTCACAACCTGTTTGCCATGGAGTTACTGTATCAGGCAGATGTGATATGCTGGCAAAGTGGTTCAATGTTTCCAAATGTTGTTAGTATAAAATCAACCAGCTTATAACAAAACATCAACAGAAATGTAAGCTAAGCTGTCTGACTTTGTTGGGAAGCAGAGAGGGAAGGGTTAACTCCTACTCTTCAGTGAGCACCTCAACAGTAATATTTTGTAGTAGTGTTGCCATTTGACAGTGGATGTGAAAATACAGGCTATGTGCACTGAATCAGATCGCTTGTCAAAGGGGCATCTCTTCCCCCCTAAGTTCATTCCCATGGTCCTCTCAGCTCAGTGCCTTGCTTTTGAAGGTCTCCAGTTTCAGAGGAAGGTGCAAGAAACGTTGCAGTGTACAGCTAGGGGATGATCTGGTGCAGGACAATCATTCTAGTAACACATATAAGGCTTCATGGATTCATCTCTTAGCATGAGATGACTGTTCCAGCTAGACCAGGGTATGTGACACAAAGTCACTGACTTTGTCCGACTTTGTCTAACCTACAAACAGGCCACTTGTGTTATTGCTGCCAGGGTGTTTTTATTTTGAACGTAACCCCTCTGCCTCTCTTCACAAGTCTGAGCATTAGGAGACACAAGGTAAGGCATTGATTCAAAGCACCCTGAAAGCAGTGCAGTGATTCGCCTTGATTTTAGATGACTTTGAATCAATATAAACCACCAAACATGATGTAGCCAGATGTAAAATAGCATATATGCTGTAAGGCTCGGCAGAGGAATATCTCTGCACTCCTTATAATATCCTTCTGATGTAAGCAAGGATAATTATTGCTCTTTTATGTGTCAATCAGGTAATCTGGGAGAGGTGAAAGCTTGGTTTTCACATGTCCTGAACACCTAATCCTTCTTTTGTCTGCGCACCTGAAAAGTCTGATGAATGTTTCCTGGTCTGAATCTCAGCTCTCATCCATATTGCAAACTATACCAACTGGTATTAAAGTCAGATGACTTGTCTAACATGGTACATAATGTCAGAAGACTTATTTCTGAAAGAAAGACCAATCTCTTCCCTGAACCAATGTCAACAAAAGTTGTAAATATCTTGCAGTGAGTTGGTGCTGAACTGCAAAACATATAGTTCACCTAGGAACTTAACCATAAGCTCATCATATGAAAAGATTATTATTTTCCATGATGATTAGTGTTGTCTCTACAGATTTTCTGAGAGTTTTCCTCACCTGAAATGCACTGAAAAGCTGGACTTTGCAGGTCTTCCCCAAGTGACTGAGACTGAAGAATTTGATCTGCTTCTGACCCATAAATCAGTCTGGAGGCAGGAACTCTCTCAAATTTTCTGAGCACTAAAAAAAAAAAACAAACCCAACCAGATACTATCATCAGTTCCCATGCTGCAGAGAGACAAAGAGACTTTAGGTAGAAATAAAAATTCACAAATTCTGTAGGGAAAAAGGTTTGCTTATTAAATGATGTACCATAACTCCACAGATAATGCAGGAGACAGCTGGACTGAGGATATAATTTCTATTCTGGAAAAAAAAAAAAAGTGTCACAAGACCTTTTAAAAACAGTCAGCCAGGAGTGGGCTGAGAGTTTATTTTCAAGTGAGACTTCTCTTCCAGCAGCAGACTGGCGATCTCCCATTACTTGTTCATGGCGCAGAACCAACTATTGAGTCAAGGGGGGAACCAACTTTCTGCAAAACAGCCACTGAAACAAAAGCCAGGTCCAACAGAACTTGGCTAAAAAGGAAATCTGGGAGACCTATTACTTGTGTATAGGAGCACACCACCACTGATCTCCACTGACTTCAGGCTCAGGGATCTATCCAAGGTATGTCCTGCACGCTCCTTTTTGCCTCCTTCATTCAACCTTTAACTCCTGTTAAAGGACTGTCACTTTACTTACCAAACCCTTTTATCTACTCTCTCTGAATTGGACCCACTGTACCTGAGTGTAAGGACGTGTGACAAGCAGCACTGTTCACAAACGGGGAAAAGCTCGTAGGGTCTAGAGATGCAAAACCCAAAGGTCACTAAATGAGACGAGGAATCCAATTTAAGCTCCAGAAGGTCTGGCCCTGGCTGTGCCCTGAAGAAGATTGTGTCTTCTGTGAAGTCTAGTGAAGGGACACACAGTGGCACCACCACTACCCTGCTCAGGTTGCTACTATCGGTATTACAAAGGTTTTTCGGTACAGTGTGTCCACCAGCTGATATACTAATATCTTTCAGTGAGCACAGTATATTAAGGAGAAGGGAAGAACATGGTGACTTAGCATCACCCCTGTGTTGACCAGACTTGTCCTCTAAATGCCCCAAATTAATGCAAAACTCTGGCTCATTGCAGCCAATGCCTGGCCTAGACCTAAAAGAGCTAAGCAGCAGGAGCTCTGGTCTGATCTCAGCCCATGGGAAATGTCTGCATGTGGAAAAGCTGGAGGCTCAGCCCTTCTCTCCCTTGCACACATGGGCACAGAGTTCCAACAGGAGGATCCCGGGCCTCTGTCCCTGAAACGTCTGGATAAACCACAAAATAAAAGTCAGGGATAAGTTCTTAAAACAATCATTTGTACTCTTACAGCAAAACAGTCAGGACTAAATCAGAAGCAAATGTCCACTGTTGTCAGGGCTGAGTCAGCAGGTGTTTTTGATAAAACCATCATTTCTGCTCAGAAAAAACACGAGGGCTAGCCAAACACTTAACACACAAAAAAATCCTCTCACTCTGGCTTGGCTGGGGAGAGGGATGAATGATGGTGTAAACAGAGGTGGAAGTTTTTTCCTTCCTAGAAATACAGGACACCAAAATATAAGCATTAGCTTAATTCTGCACTAAACTGAATTCCTTCTACATCTGCAACTTGCAGTGATGCCTGGTTAAAAACAGAATTCACGTATTTTCATAAAACTGAAAAGAAGCAGTGTTTTTATGTTGTTTGCAATTGTTTGCTGCCCTCATTTCTAATGCAAAATTCAAAATTAAAAAATGACATTTTTAAATGCTTTTCTTCTTTTCTGATTTTTTTTTCCTAATTCTGGCTTCATCCCACCCCTCAATTTTCTCTGCAATAATGTGGGAGAAAAGTAGAAAAGAGATAGATAGTGTAACAAAACACTAAACTGAAAACATTGCAAAATTAATAGAAAACCTGCCTGTTTTTAATTCTTGAATTTTGTTTTTTAATATAAAGAAACGTAAAAAAATTTTGTTCATAAAGCGACTTTGTAAAAAAAAAAAAAAAAGTACAATGAAAAATATTCTACCGGCTCACATTTTCAAGAACTTGTTAGTTCACATTGCCCCCTTCTCAATAGTAATATAACTACTCAACCATTTCACAGGCTTAGTCCGTAGCAGAAATTCTCCTTCATCTTGTGTTACTAGAGAGTAAAGCTCTAGATCCCAACCCTGTTATTGCAATAAATGTTAAATGTGGCTTAAAATATAACAAGAGAGAGAACAATAAGAATGAGCATGGGTTGTTACAGCTTGTTACTGTACATTCATAAAAGGAAATTCTTCCTCCCACTGCAGCCTCAAAAAACAAAGAACAGTTGGTTTATTGACCCTGCCCAATTGCCAGCCTCCTGTCAAAGCAAGATCGGTCTTCAGACCCTGCTGCCTTGTTGCATGCTGAATTCAGTTAAGGGAAGTAGAGGGGCAGGAAAAAAGTAAAAATAGAGATAATCAGTTTCACTTTATACAATGCTTTCTGGGAACGCAGCATGATCTATAGAAGAAAAAAAAGAAATTAAATTAGCCTGTAAATTATTAAAAAAAAACCAACCAGACTTCTTGGGTGTTCCTTGTTGTTGTTTTTTTAAACCTTAAATTGTCAACACTTATAACTATTTATTTGTAGTGAAATCTTCTAGCATGATCCACAAAAATGTGCACAGATATCTACAACTGCTCTGTCCTGGACAGAGTCAGAAATACTTACGCAGGAGGGCTCAAAGTAAGTAACAGGAGAATTAAGCTGCTGTGAGTCCTCAGAGCTTGCATGCCCAGAGAAACATCCCGATTACCCCGTGACTGAGAGCAACAGAGGCTAACACCTCGTGTTCATAACTACAGTCCGTCTCCGAGTATGCTCAGAGAAAAAAATAGCTATTTTCATTGAAGATAGTTTTGCAACCCCTTCACAAACGAGGGCTTTCATTTCACACTCCTTCCACAGATGACACTTGTCATAAGACATTTTCTAATTCAGAGCACACCATGACATCAGTTTCTAAACTGAATATTCCATTAAATTCGATACCAATCGTATGCTGAGTAATAAAAACTTCTGGGAAACTATTTTTGGGCAAGGCAAAAGCTTTGGGGCTGAGAAGCATAATTAGACCTTACTGCAGGCAGTTTGGGGACTGTTTGATGAATGACTTTTTTTTCAAATTACTCATCCTTGAGAACTGACATTTCACAACTGTGTTCAAGCAGGAGTAAGTTCCCCCAGCTTGCAAGGATATGTTCACCAAGTCAGATACCATACAGCAGGAGCCCAGAGAGTGACGTTATGCTGCGGCTGTGAGGTCATTGCCAAACACAGTCTATTTCACATGAATGCACTGATGAGTGATAATTTTACAAAGAAATTCATCATTCTGCTTCTTTCCCATTAGCCCTCTCATTATTCTTCTGGATTTCTAAGCAGAGAGCAGGAGATCAGCATACATCAAAAGCTGTCAGCCATCTGAGGGTGCGAGAAACCTGCTTCTCTCTCTTCCCTTACAGGAAATTACTTCTCCAATGTAGTCAAGAAATGCAAAATTAAGGAGGAATGTGGCTTAAGGCAGAGGCCACAACTACGGGAAAGTGAATCCCCATAAGCTGTGGAGTGATGAGCTTTTTCATAAGGAGGTTTCACTTATGTGGGGTCAAAACATATCCAAAATATTCTTCTGACACTTACCTAGGCACTGGTAGTCTGTAAGGAGATCGTCTGTTTCAGTCCAGTCCAGGGCTGCTCCAAAGCTATCAACACAGAAGGATTTCTTAGTGTCAGGGTCTTGCTGGAAAGGTCTATACTGGCCATCTTCATCACACTGCAGACCCTGCTCATTGCTTTGACAGTACGTGATACCTGTTACAAGTAAACAAGAAAGAAAAAAAAGGTACTTTGATAATGCTGTCACTGGGTTTCACAGACTGGTTCTGGTTGGACGGGACCTCTGGAGGTCACCTGGTCCAACCCCCCTGCTCAAGCAGGGCCACCTTGAGCTGGTTGCCCAGGACCATGTCCAGATGGCTTTTGAACATCTTCAAGGTTGGAGACTCCACGACCTCCCTGGGCAACCTGTGCCAGTGCTTAGTCACCCTCACAGTAAAAAAGTGTTTGCTGATGTTCAGAGGGAACCTCCCGTGTTTTGGTTTGTGCCCATTGCCTCTGGTCCTGTCAATGCAGTAGGACATTTCAATGCTGTAGGACAAAAGTGCTCTAAGTACAGCAGAGACTTCACTGAAAATTAATGTATAACTTGCATTGTGTTTCATGCTCTGCAACATGGTAATCTCACTGCTTTGTTGTTACTGCAATTCATATTCCAAACATTTTTAGGATTCTCTGCCATGGATCAGACCTCATTTATGCCAAGTACTGTAAAGCAAAGAAGTACAGAGAAGGAACTGTATTTTCCTACAGGTTTGTTCAGTACCTACTGCAATGGAACCATGAAATATTATGAACCACGGCACAAGAGCCATCACATCAATTTGCTATTTGTTGCCCCCCCCTTTTTTTTAATTCTCCCTTTCAATGGGAAAGAAAAGGTCTTTGCACTCTATTCTTAAAGAATGAAGAGCTTTGACTTTAGTTAGCAGCATTTTCCCCAACTACTTAATATTTTTAATGATTTAGAAATCTTTAGAAACCAGGTATCTGGGCTCCACAGAGAAAGAAATGTGGAAAATTGACCAACATCGAAGGCAGCAGCAGAGAATCCCAGGTGGACTAAGCCTGACAGGTTAACCACCTCAATGCCCTCCTTCTGAGATACTACTGAAGCAAGCGAGGTTTATCTGTGTATGAAGAAACCACCAGAATTTAGTCTGACATATCAAAATGTGGCAACATCAGCATTGTTTCAATTCAATGCACCGAGCCAGGAGCTAAGGTAATTTAGGAAATGCTTCTCATGCCTCTCAGCCATCCTTGCCACAGAGGCACAACCTCTGGGAGGACAAAAAGGTAAGCAGTATAGAGAAGAACACTTCAGCCCCCCAATTTTCCTGTGCTGTGTTTGTGAGTCAATACTTTCCTTTTTTTACCTGGCAGTTAATTCAGCAAACTCTTCAGACTGTATAAGGAGACAGCAGAGAGAGAGAGACAGAAAGACAGAAGGGG
>NW_008794742.1:1229949-1233422 GCF_000699145.1 Aptenodytes forsteri | reverse complement strand
GAAAGAGAGAAAGAAAGAGAGAAAGAGAGAGAGAAAGAAGAAGGAAAGAAGGAAAGAAGGAAAGAAGGAAAGAAGGAAAGAAGGAAAGAAGGAAAGAAGGAAAGAAGGAAAGAAGGAAAGAAGGAAAGAAGGAAAGAAGGAAAGAAGGAAAGAAGGAAAGAAGGAAAGAAGGAAAGAAGGAAAGAAGGAAAGAAGGAAAGAAGGAAAGAAGGAAAGAAGGAAAGAAGGAAAGAAGGAAAGAAGGAAAGAAGGAAAGAAGGAAAGAAGGAAAGAAGGAAAGAAGGAAAGAAGGAAAGAAGGAAAGAAGGAAAGAAGGAAAGAAGGAAAGAAGGAAAGAGCAAGCTAGCTAAACGTGTACAAGATGACCCTTTGGAAAGGGCTGGCACAGCACACAGGCAAGGTGGAAACCAGGCAGGGAGTACGTTTAGTTGCAGGCACTTGCAATAAAGAAAACTGCAAGTGCAGTAAAGAAAACCTAAGGAGCAAACTTTTAAGCACAGGAGTCCAATACCTACACCAGGAACACATATGGAAATAAAGAATGAAAACTTTAGGCAAAAGCTAATTGATGTCAGGGTGCATTACAACAAACTGCTTTTTTTATCCCGCCTAAGAGAATAAATAGGTTGAAACAGAACAAAGCAGTCGCTATACCCATCAATACTCCCAAGAAACCCATTCTTACTAGCCACTTTTATTTTTACCCATGAGCTAATGCTGCAGACAAAACTGAATTTGGACTTAAGTGATTTTCTTTATGGAACTACATGCAAAAATAAGTCATTTAAGCTGAATACAACAACTTTAGTAAACATATCGATAATTGTTTTGTGAGAAGTATTTGTATTTGCAGGGGGAAGAGCTGCACAAACACAAGACTACTTTAGTGTTCACAAAAGTGACAATAAATGAACTACATAAGATATTTCTCACTGATACTGAATACCCAGATATCATTCCTGAGGCCAATGAACATGTCTCAAGGAACCACAACATCCTGGATGAGACTGATCACTCATTTCTCATGCATTTTTGGTCAAAACACTAGACAGCTTTTTCTGTCTTTGAATGTATGCAGAAGAGATCATACCCATCCAAAAAACCCCAGAGGGAGGATCTTTTTTTTTTTTTTTAAACTTACAGATGAAAAAAAAATTCCATTAGTTATTTGACGCCAGAATACAAAGAGTAAGGGAAGAAATGAGTTCAACTTACAGTGATCAGCGCTGAATGCCCCAGAGGAGTTGGTAGTTTTGCCCACAGGACACTTGATACAAGAGGAACGTCCTGTCTGATGCTGATAGTAGCCAAAAGGGCAGGGAACGCATTCATCGTTCTGGAAATGACTGCCCGGAGGACAAACAACTGCAAAGAGAACAACCACTTTATTACTCTTACGGAAACCAACCAGTTCAGGTATTCCCACACATATGTGTAGGTGTATATATGTACATACGTATGTGTGTGTGTGTATATATATCTCACACTGGTAGACTTGCCATAGCCTTCAAGTTCTCAATACACATATTTCTAAGTGGGATAATACAGGTAAATGCTCCTTAAATGTTAGTTAATCTCACCAATGGCTGGAATATAGACTGTGGTTGTTTTTTTTCTCAGATCACCCTAAAAAAGTTCTTGAATCAGTGCACATCAAGCTCTTTGGAAATGCCAAGTCCAGGCCTGATTTCCATTTGTCAAATCAATTTGTAATAAGATAATGCACTTTGTGGATAATTTGTGAAAGAAAAGAAAGGAACACAAGATACAAACAGAGTACCTTCTACAAACACTACAGACAGAAACAGGAAGACTCCTAGGAGTGGAAACTCCAAAAACATCATCCAGAAACCCACCATATGGTAACACTTTCATTCAGAATTCCTGGTAATGAAATTTTTGGTAAGCACTTCCAAACTAAACAGTAATGGCTGGATTAAAAGTCACTAGTTGTGCACATGACAACCCAAACACAAAACAAAAATATATTTTTAGTCTGTATATATATCATTTTCAGAACAAATAAGGAGTAATATTTCCAGCTGACCTGTTGCATATTACAAAGAAAACTCTTTGTCTTCTGGGAGGTCATTAAATACTGTCTTTCCTTCCAGATCATTCGAATGAACATTAAAGCAGAAGAGTCACAGACACATTCGCAGGACAATACCTTTACTCGTTATTTCACAGCTGATTTCCAGATGTAGATTTCCTTCAAAACACTATCAAATGCATATTTTGAGACTCTGACAATGTGCAAAACTTCATTTCTGTTTTTGCCTTACGTCTTGACAGCAGTTTAAGCTTGTATGAGAGTGAAAGAGTAATGGAAAATTGGCCATCTCCACTACAACCCATATGATGAATTGCTGTTCTGGCCAACAAACTGGAATGTAAATTAATTTAACTTATAGGAGCACCTAAATTAGAATAGACTAAAAAGACAGCTAGTATAAAAATGATCATATCTTCCTTCATCTGCTCTAAATGGTCCAGTGGGAAATTCTAGGATGAGACAACTGTGAGACTGAAATTTTCCTCCCAAGTACGTATCAAGGCAATTGCTCTAGCTATAACACATATCTAAAATCAATTACAGAACCAAAAAATCCTGGATCAGACAGAATTCTCCTTTCTCATGCATATTATTTAATACACAAGAGTATCTGATTCATTTTAAAGACATTTTCTAACACATGCAGAAAGGATCATACTCATTTGAAATGAACAGTACAAATTAAAATGAAATGAGTAATCCATCCCTAAATTGAAGACAAAATACAAAGGATGAGGGAGACTAATTAAGCAATTAAAGTTTAAAAATGAACAAATTCAGCTTTTCAAAGCATCCTCCTTTCTTTGTAGTTATAGTCATGATGTGAAAGTAACATCTGTGTCTCCAACCACATTTTAAGCAAGTAAAATTGCCTTTTGCCTCACACATTAGATTAACAAAAGGGCACAAAGAACTGCGGAAAATGTTGGTGCAGAGACATGTGTTTTCTAGACTCTATAACTCTTGAAGGCACGTGTCATTTCAGCTACAGGTTATACTTGACACAATCGCACAGAGGTTAAGTTTGATTCTAGAAGTCACGTGTCATTTCAGCTACAGGTTATACTTGACACAATCGCACAGAGGTTAAGTTTGAATCTAGAAGTCAAATGGTTACGGGACTGGCGCCACAGCCCGGGGTTCAGCTACTTAGACCATCAGACTCGCTTTGAGAAACCTGGTCTACTGGGGGCTGATGGGGTCCATCTGTCAGAGAAAGGGAAGAGCGTCTTCAGTCATAGGCTTGCCAAGCTGGTGAAGAGGGCTTTAAACTAGAGATGCCGGGGGAGGGGAACCTCAATCCATCCCACTCCTACCAGTTTGACACCAGGGCCAGCAACAGATGTCCAGAGCCTGGAGGAGGAGCACAGGTCACCAGGAGAGCACCTGAAGAGCAGCACAAAGGAACTCCAGCCAG
>NW_008794742.1:1226188-1227118 GCF_000699145.1 Aptenodytes forsteri | reverse complement strand
CTGGACTAGATGACCTTTAGAGGTCCCTTCCAACCCAAACTATTTTATGATTCTATTCTAAGATTCTAAGTCAGACAAACCATCATATTGTACTTCTTCCAAGCGTTAACATTCATATGTTTTAACAATGTAGAAAACTAGAGAACAGCCTTGAGCCAAAATCTCAGAGCTAAGCATTAGCACTGGGCCCAAAATTTGTATCCCTAGAATAGGAAAAAATAAATAAAATTAAATAATAAAATAAAATTAAAATTTAAACACCCAAATTGAGTCCCTTGCTCCTGCACATCAGACTTGTAACCTGGCCCCACTTCTAACCAGACTCAGGCTTCTGCGTACCACAGAAACAACATGCTGAGTAGCAATTTCCAGGCTAAAGAACAACTCACTGGGGAAACACAAAGCAACTCTGCGCAGGGTACCACTCCTCGCAGTAGCCTCCATTTACTTCACGCCAGCTCTCACTACGCTAAGCATGCTTAAAGACTGTCAGAACTGATCATTACCCAATTCTTGCACTGCCCTTCCCTCCCTCCAGGGATAGCGGAAAACTTTGGGATATCAGATTCTTGATCCAGATTATTACAAATGAAGTCTTGAGCTGCCAGCTCAGCTATAAATCTAGCACTTTATTTGATTTGGGTTATGCTCTGCTCAAAGCAACTCTGATAGAATTGCCAAGCATTCTAAATAATAAAAGGAACCAGCATAAAAACATATTATATAAAACATAATATATATAAAACATATTAGGTGACCCGCCTAGTGGATGAGGGAAAGGCTGTGGATATTGTCTACCTGGACTTCAGTAAGGCCTTTGACACTGTCTCCCACAGCATTCTCCTCGAGAAGCTGGCGGCTCACGGCTTAGACAGGTGGACTCTGCGCTGGGTCAAAAACTGGCTGGACGGCCGGGCCCAGAGAGTTGTG
>NW_008794742.1:1199534-1225165 GCF_000699145.1 Aptenodytes forsteri | reverse complement strand
GGACTCGATGATCTTAGAGGTCTTTTCCAACCTTAATCATTCTATGATTCTATGATATAATAAAACAAAGATAACTCACAAACAGGATTCAGGCTTTCTCCTGAAATAAATGGGGAGAGAGGGATTGGGTTCGTAAAGCTGCCTCCTGAACAGTTTCCAACTCTCTTCTTTTCGACTCACACCTTAGCAAAGAAAGTGTCTTTTGTCCCTTTAAAATTTAGCTAAAATAAAACTGTTACCTCAGACTCTTTAAGAGTTATATTCATAAATACCTGTGGGGTAAAGTAACTCAGTGTAAGACTGAGACAAAGAAAAAATGTCACAGAAGAAAAACTAACACATGATAACTGTTACTTATTTTACAGGCAGAAAAACATGAAACAAAGCTACAATAGATGCAAACCTAAAGAAACAGATGACTGTGAGGAAAATACATGAGAGATGAAGAGGTAGGTTCATGCAAGCTGCATGTTCCTAAATGAAAAATGTTAGGTTTATTAAGAACATCAGAAAGCTGCCACTACTAAGAGCTGTCCATGCTTCCTAAAGCAAGGGGAAATGTCACTTACAGTGAAATAAAAACAAACAAATCAATAAGATCAGGTTCTGAAAAGACAATTTGTATTTCAACGACAAGGTGGAACAGGAAAGGGAAGAGAATAAAGAAAGAATCCCTGCCACCCTCACACAACTTTGATTTCTGTAATCACAAGTGATAACTTATTACTAGTCCCTATTATTAGTAGAGAAACAGACCCAGAAGGATAAAGGACCAGAATATATCCATAAAGCAAAATAAAACTAAATATATATCTATCTTAGAGGAACCAGAAACTGCATTCCTAAATCTCCTGTTTAGAATAAAATATGCAGTCCTACTACATAAACCAGTGTCCAACAGCGTGTCTACCATGACATCTTAGAATACAAAATCTCTGCCAAAAGCTGGAGCAGAAACAGTCTCCTTTTCGCATCTCTATGATAGGTCTGTTTTACTGAGGGCCTTTTTCTACAGCTAGCTGGTTCAAATATGTATGAACTAACTTACAAAGCAAACTAATTCACTGATTCCTAGAGGCCTTTATCCCTGGTAGGAAATATTTGGCAGAAAGATCCAATTCTTTGTAAGTTCTTGTGCTCTAAGTGATGGACTCTACTTAATAAATAATGGTACATTTAATCAGTACAACAGTACATCTTGTTGAGTAACTGCAAGTTGTTACAGACTCTGGATTCTCAGTAGGAATTAATCTTTTTTCTGTATGGTGTATTTAAATAACCAAAATCTGGAGTGTTTCAGACTGTGGAGATGAACTGAAACTGCAGTCAATTTACCCTTAAAGGTCCAAGCTAGAAACTGCAGCAGTTCAGAACTGATTCATCACTTGATTACTTTGAAGCTCTTGCCCAGGCATCAGGAAGCTCTCCTAACTTAAAGAGAACCACCATACCAAGCAGGGACCTAAGCTGTTTTCATGTATTTTGATTTGCTCTTAGGGTCTCTAGCTTAAGCTGCATAGCGTTGAAGTTTTCCCATCTGAATATATTCCCCATTTTGGAAAACTTATCCAATACCTGCTACTGTTGATCTTATACTTAGATGTGGTCCATCCCTCCTTTGTTACCAAAAGCTAGACATAGTGAATACATCCCGAACTGACTTAAGACACAGACTCACTGAGGCTAACTGGGCCAACGAGAACGATGAGGGGTTGCACTGTAGGAGGGCTGATGTTGATTGATAGAAACAAGAGCAGGCTCTTTGGCAGCATGACCTGGTACACAGGAGTGCTAGGCACAGCCACGGGGATCCGTCAAAAAGGTAGGTTTGGCAGCCCTAAGCAGGATGTTGGCAGAAAGGCAGCCTGTTCCAGGGAAGCAGACTAAACAGAAGGAAAGAAGATGAAAAGAGGGCAGAAGTGCAGTCAGGTCTGGGTGTTGGCCAACACTGAGAAAGCTTCCATCTGAGCTCGCTGGACTTGGCCCAGGAATTCACAATCTCAGGACCTTTGCCATTTCTGCATCTAGGTTCCTATTCTGGGTCATGTATCATCATCTGAAGCTCTGGCTCCATTATCTTTGTGAAATCTTCTTATTAAGGATCACGTACATTACAGAAAAACCTTCTAATACCAGACAGATCTAAAAAAATCCCCAAAATGTTTGCAAAACCTTCTATGTCAGTGCCGTGATGCCTATTTCCAAATCATTGGTTCAATGCAAGGACTGAACAGTAAGCAAAGCACTAATTCCCATCTCTCCTCAGATTTGTCATTCATGTTGGTTCTTCACACCTTTCACATATTGACCATAAACACAAGTTCACTGATGATTTTCTAACTTTAGCTTTATACTGATTCCTAACAGCATCAAAGAAGGGAAAGCTAAACTGAGACATACCACATCCTTGTGAATCTGGGACTGCTTTCGCAGGAGATGAAGTTCTTCGAAACCCACTTCTACATCCTAGCTGCACACTCGGAGACAGATCAAACTCTTCATCCCGGGGAAAATCAATGAAAGAATCTCCTAGGAATTGCTTGGAGTCCAAATGCAGCAGAAAACCACCATCCTTAATCTCTTTTATAAATGCTCCAATGAGATTTTCTCCAACAATTGCATTTTCTAAAGGGGGAAAGAATACAACACAATAGCATGAAAGAGACTCCCAATATGGGAATGGATAACCACACAGAAACTGATGAACTTTAAGTTAAAAACAAAGGCAGATACAGAAACACAAGCATGTTAGCAAGCAGCAGACAAGAATGAATCTGTACAGTGTCTATCAGATTAAAGTCCTAATCTCAGTATATGTAGAGAGTGTTAAAGAAACAGCAAAAAAAAAACCCCAACAAAAATGGCATACTCAAAAACTCATCAGAGAACAAAATTTGATTTCTGAGTTACAAAACTTCAGCAGATGAAAACCAGGATTATCTGACATTCAGATTTAATTTATTCCTGTTTTTTCAATGGGTATCATTTGCTTCTTTTTCAGCATTTTGTTGGTTTGTTTTTGAAGGCCAGCATCTTGTAACAGTATAATAATCACCTTCTATCACACTACTGATATTCAACATATCCACCTATGCAACAGACAATGTATTCACAATTGCTGAAGCTGGTGTTGAAAGCTGGAAAACAGTGAGTACCTTTCCCACTCTCTATATTCTTAGTTGCCCAGACAGCTTCCCTTTCGATGACTTGTGCAAGGACAATTTTCAGCGCTAGATCAAGAGCTAATTCCCCAGTTTTGCTGGACCAGAAGTACTACAAGAACAGTGTTCCCAGCGGATTTTGTTTGCTATCACATTCTGTTTAACCCTGCAGGCTGTATGGCATTAAATGAAATGTTGGTGTGGTTTACTGCTTCCAATTTGCAAGACAAGGGCCTCCTGTAGCTACAGGTGATGGGCTGCCCAGTAACCCAGCAAACAGGAAGTTCTACACACTGTATACTTTGAGTTTTGCGAGTATACCAACGACCTTGGACATTGAATTTTCACAGGGAAGATGTTATATACTTAAAGAGAGCATGAGGAATGTTACAGCTCACACGCTGTACAAAGATTATTATTTTATGACTGATGTGTCCAAGGCAAATAGCTGAGGATACTGCTGCCTTCTCACGTGGCGAGTTTCCTAACTCTGCACTGTAGCCCAGAGGTGGCTTTTCAGTTCTGCACGGAGAGAATTTCACAGCCAGGTACGAGGCTCCAGTGACGCAGCACTGCCCTCCTGCCCGTGCTGAATGGACTGCACACATATGATGCTTTTTCTGAAAGATCATCCTAGACTTTTAATACTGAAAGCACAGGTGCCCTCTCTTCCTGAATGTTGTTCCATAGCCACTTGCTGTCATGTAGAGGTTGTTTCCCCCTTTGCAGAGGAGAGACACGAGGTTTTTACACTTATGGGCTAAAGTGAACTGACCTCTCATTAAAGCTGACAGCTGTGTCCTCATATTCTCAATGCTCTGTTTCCTCCAGCTTTGAGCAACCTATCCTTCTGCTGCACTGACACATACTATAATCAACAAAAGAGCACTTAGTTTTGTTCAGCCCCAGGCCAAAAATGACACTTAGCTTGAGAGGAAGTAATTGGAGATCACCACATAACCAACAACACTTTGCAAATCTTTTGCCAGAAATTGTCTCATAATTGAAAGCAGGAATAAGCAGATTAGCCTTTTATTCAAGCAAATATCCTTCTGAATTGTCTAGTGACTAGCTGTAGCAGAATTAAAAATAACATTGAAATGACAGCTGGAGGGAATTCACATGTAGAAAAGCAGCAAACAGTCAAACCAGTAAGAATCCACTTAGGTCTGTTGAATTTCTTTTAGTCTAAAATGTTCCCCTGTGTTGAAAAGTTCTCAACACTATCGCTAAATGTGACCCTCCTATGACCACACTATGGATCCATGCATACGTAGTATCCTTTACATTCTGAGTATATGAACAAGTGTTTACCTGTAGTATACATGTTCATGCATTGCAAATAGACAGGCACATCCTGTAACATCTCAACAGAGAACGATTCAGTGCCTGCCAGACATGCCAGCCACAGACTCACTGGTAATGTCTTACAGGAGCTGTCTTGGTTCAGCCCTTCCAGCACGGCTGGCCAGCTTGGGGCCACACATCTCTGCTGGTCCAAGATGAGCTTCCCAGGACCGTCAGCACACTCTAAAGCATGGCAGATACAATAGTGCTTCCCTGGTTTTGCTCCTGTTTTGCTGCACAATTTTGGCAATTCAAGCTACTATGCATCTCATACTTTGTTAGATTTACTGGAAGTTCTTACTAAGCATTTCTCCAGAGCCTGGTATACCTTTAGGGACCTGGACTTCTGCGGGGACAATGCGTCTTTTCACATACAGAAATAGCCTGCAAATAGTTGCATGCTGTGTTGTGCAGTGAGAAGAAATCTGATTTAGGGTTTGCTCCTGCTGAACGAAACACTAATTTTAATGTGAGAGGGATCATACCATTACCCAGAGTTTATATTGGCCAATGACAAAGTGAGAGAAAAGAGAAAGAAAAAAAGTAAATTTGTTCTTTTTTTTTTCTTTAAGGAAAATACAGAGCACAAAGACACAGCTTAAAATATCAGTTGTATAGAGCAGGGATTGATTTCCTCCAATCTCACTGGTGGGAACTGTTTACTCTATGTTCATCCACCAAAAGCTCATTTTTATATTCATTATTATTTTTGCCTGTTGAGCAGAAGAGAGAAGTTGCTGCTGTTCCTCACTGTTTTAGAGCTGAGGCCTAAGCTACAAAGCCAAATGGCATAAGATCCTTCAGGAAGGGATTTGCACAGCCTCAGAATTTAATACATGAAAATATATGCAAGAAAAAAAGTAATGAAGCATTCATGAGTGATTTAGGTTTGAGGCTCTTCATTGGGAACATATGCACACTGTGCTTCTGTTTAGCATTTTTTTTCTCAGCTACTTCAAGAGCAAAACTTCTCATTTAGCCGTAAAGAAACTAGGAAAAGAACAAAGCTATTTTAGTAATGCAGATTTTCAAATCAGAGAGCCAATTTTTTCACTCTGTGTAAATACACCAGAAAACACCTCAAACAGAAAGACCCAAAGCTGCCTTAGAAGGTAATGAAAGTTGATGGTGCCAAGAGGATACAGGGAGCAGGTTCCCAGTTGTCTGATCTCTCCAGACTAGACTCATACTGCTTCTTCTGAAACCATACAGTCAGTCCATGAAAAGCAATTTTAGTACTAGGGGGAAATTATAGCGTGGAGAGGGTCAAAAATGTAATGCCGTCAAAGCAGAACACTTTCAAAAGTAAAGTTTAGCATAAAACCAAACACACTTATACTTTGATCCACCTTCTGCAAACTGCTTGAATACTCATGTTTCCCTTATAATCTGGAGCAACTGAATGGATGTAAACACAAACAGACTGTAAAGCCAGGAACCACACAATCACTGCAGCCGCTGTCTGCATCCCGAAGGCTTTTGAACTTGGTTCTGACCAGGCAAAAACTGATGTAGGGCACACATCTCCAAGTCCCAAAGTTAGAGGGAAGGACACGTGCAGGCAGTTATTTATATTTAGTGCTGGGAACACCACTGCAAAGCAGTAAAACTGGAGAAAAGCTGACACAGAGGGCATTTGAACTTGGGATATGACTTTTATGTCTTTTATTTTAAAGGGAAACACTGACTGCTTTGAAAGAAGTTCTTTACACCATCCCTAACTCACTTGGAAACCACAGCAAAGATCTGCCAGTCAGTGGTCTCTGCATAATTGCTCTAGGACTTCTGAGGTAAGGGTCATTCTTTAGTGTCAAAGATAATGTAATAAATAGAAAAAGAAAAGGAGAAAAAAGAAATAAATAAAAAAAACCCAAAACCCTGGAATAAATTAGTTATATTTTTGGCAATGCGTGAATTATGTTTCTCTGAGTCCAACCCAATAAGGAACACAATCTTTTCCACCACTGAGGACCTGCCCACTGGAAATTAACATCTGGGACAGTTCAGCTCATGCTCAATAAAGTAATTTTCAATCTCAGTTAAAGAAGACGGGAGAGCCAGTTCTATCTGAAAGAAACATTCAATTATAGCTCCTTTCCACTGTGCAGTCACAGCCTGAAAAGATAAATATATCAACACCAAAAGCTCAAAACCACAACTCCAGCATTATAAAGACTCTTTCCATGAGCATTTATACTACCTTGTTAGTGCCTCCTAAGAGCAGACACAGGGAAGCAAAACAATTAAAAGCAAAGCAGGCTTAATTCACAGAAATATCAGAGGAAAAAAAACTTACCAATATCATGTAAGTCAGGGAGAGAAGCTGCCGGGATGTTTTCCAGCTGAGTCCTCCACGTGACATTCACCCCCAGGCGGTCCACGCTCAGGCATTCAACATAGACAGTGGAATCATCACAGACAGAAACTGAGCCAGTATTTCCGAATGCATTTACCTGAAATTCAAAATTAAATGAAACCACGGTTAGTCAACCTGAGAACCTTCTAGTTCTTGCCTTTCCCTATTCAATTGCACTGTGCTATGCTTAAAGGCAACATTTTCAAAAGGGCCTGTTAAAACAGAAGTAGAAGTAGGAAAAGATAATTTTAGCAGGTCATTTACTCACCGTAAGAATAATCAAAGGGTTCCCTTCCATCAAAGTATATTTTCAATAAATATTGGACTGATGTGATATGACTTCTATGGCTACAATTAAGCTTATCTGCCGATGTGGGGTCAGTGAGACTAAATATCCTATTTTCCAAGCCATCCATATGAGAGTGCTGCCAATCTTGACAGATTTCATGGCATTTTCTGCTCTTCCACCTCTCTCAAACAGGCAAACTTCTACTTTTGTGTCTCACCTCTTTTTTTTAATACAAAAAAAAACCCAAACCCAAACAAACAACCACCAAACAAAAAACCCCACCAAAAACAGAGAATAAGGAATTGAAATTACCTGGAGGTGACATAAACCACGAGCCTTCAACTCATCTAAAATAAATATCTGGAATGCCTGGAGTAATCCAGAGTAGTCAGAACTACAAGTCTTCTCAGGAGGCAGTAGCAGTTGAAAGTGTGTTTGAGCTTGGACTGTCTGAAGTAATTGGAGCTCTAAAAAATAAGTAGAAAGGGCATTTGCATGAGAGAAAAAGCCAGGTGATATAGTTATATAATAAAGAAACATTTTACATTGGAGCACTAACTCACAAAAGGATAAGGAACAGTCTGGATCATTAATGATGATTTTTTATAAGCCTTGGCAGATAGGAATTTCCAGAGAACTAGATGAAAGCTGACATTATGCCAATACTTAGAAAAGAAACAGGAAGACAGGAATTATTGACCTGTCAACCTCTGCTTCTCTCGGACACAACCATGAAAGAACTTCTATTAAAAAGGAATTAAATGGTTACAGCAATTAATACTAATTCAAATGGGCTTTCAGAAACCTAGCTTGTCAAATTAACTAGGAATCAAGTTTTAGGAGAGAATAAATTTGATTGCATAATAATGGTGTTGATGTGGACATCTACAAGGGCCTTCCAATTTTTTGATAGCAAACCAAAGCGATGCAAATCGCACAAATCGATGAGAAATCCATGACCTCATCAGTCACAAAATGAAATTCTATTTAGCCAGTTTTTAGCCAGAATAAAAAAGGTGCAAATTACTTGTCTCCAATTGTGACAGTGTGCTTCCCCCACCCCTCACCCACCCTGACCTTTATCTCCCATAACCCTGCTCAAGCAATAACCACCAGTGGCGGTCATAATGGATTCGTCTGGTCTTGATGGCTGCACACAGCTCAAAATGGATTTGGGAGACGGATAGCAACACAATAGCCAAGGGCTAATTTGAACAACACGCCCACCTAACCACAGTGCTAGTCAATGTAAACTAAAATCTGTGGTTGATATGCAAATACGACTGAGTCAATCATCTTACCCCCATAAATAGTGAGCAGCCCAAGAGCCCTTTGAGCTCTTCTGCACAGCAGCAGGCTGTGTCCCTTGAGTAGGGACGCCTCTCAAGGTTACTCCTCAAGGTTGAGAGATTCCTTGCCGCAACAGATCCTCAGTAAGTGACTAATAACATGCTAAACTTTGCTAAGCTTTGCTGAGATTATGTCTTAGATTGATTGTGCACATATAATCCCTTAGACATAAACCGTTGACCAAGTCTGGGACTAAGTTTGGATCCAGCCGCACCTAGACTCCTCTAAGGGAAGGAGTTTAGAATGCAGGGGGGTCCTCTTTGAATCTCATGACTCAATGGGAGGGTCTCCCTAACAGTTTTGTCTGACCCTGTCCTCTATGCAGTAAATAATCAAATGTATCTTCCCATCGAATCTTCTTAAACCACTGTCACATTTACTATCAAACTTTGTTAAATCGCTGTTTTATATCAATAAACATATTGCTGTTTCTCCCTTATGAGTGAAGTGCATCACTCCATCCACAACACCACTGGCGTTACGCTGATCCCTGGCTTCATGGAGGGTTTGTTATCTCAGATTCAACACAGTGGTGATGCTGTCATGCCACCTCCAAATGGAGCTGGCTTTTATCCCACCAGCCTGGAGAAGCGGCAGAGCTCTCCCTCATTCACCTCCTCTACAGACGCTCGCTGTATCATGTACAAGTGTCACTGCTAGAGCACAATTCTGTCCCTCGCTCCCAGAACGAGTGAGCGTGGGAAAGCCTGGAGAGCATCCAAGGAGAATGGTGGGAGGGACCAGAGGACACAAAAGCTTGCTTCTTCCTGCAAGGCACAAAGCCCTCTATCTGTTTAGTTTATCAGAGAGTAGTTAAGAGCTGACTTAAACACAATCTCTAAGTGTACACATAAGGAACAGGAAATAAGATGTTTAAGAGTGTGGGTAATTATCCATTGGAACAAATTACTAAGTGTTGTGGTGAATTCTCCATTATCGAGAAGTTTATTCAATCACCTTCAGATGTGTTGGGAATTTTTTCTCTCTCCTTAAAACCATGCTCTATTTTAAACACAAATTACTGTGGGAAGTCCTTAGCTTGCACTAAATGGCAGCTTGTATCAGATTGCCACACACTCCCCTCTGGCCTTACAAAAAGTTATTCAACTGCCATCAGGCAAACATGAAAGTTACTTCATAACATGCTACAAAAACCTAGCAAACATGATTACAGACAGACAAAAGTCTCAGTCTGAAATTTAAAGTTTAAAATCATTTACATTTGGAATAGAAGACCTGAGGTACAACTGGAAACTTGTCAATACAGCAGTTTACAGCAACACAGAGATGAAAAGTAGCTGCAAACTTGGCATCAAGATCTGCATTTCTCAAAGTTCAGCACTGCTACAAATTGCCTTTTTGATCAGAAGGTATCTCTATTTGAAATAATTGAAAAGGTTAACATTAATATCTGATTACATGAGCTCTGACTAGACAACAGATTCTTCCAAGACTTAAAGTGCCATTTTTTTCTTGAAAGAAAAATGGTTTGAAAAATACCACAAGTCAGCCAACAAAGACAACAATATTCCTAAAGAACAGACTGCTGCAAAAAGATGCAGAAGTAACAGTGACTTGATTATGCAAATAAACAGTCAAGTTCTGCCAAATTCAAACATCTGGTGCTCATCTGTTCTTCCAGGACTAAGTGGTTCCATCAGAATCACTTCATGATGCCAGCATCTTTTAACTGGCAAAGAAAAATCTGCATATAGATTGAATAACTATTTATAGCTATATTATTACAGAAAAGTGGGACTGTTTCTGGCATAGGAGCTAGCCAAGAGACAGAGATGAATATGGCAGAAGACAGGACTAATGTACTGCACCTTAATTTAGCAACTCCCATATAACTGTTGTGTCCTATTATTGTCATTCACACAGTAGCTTCGTGATGAAAGCGCATTTTTGTACATCAATTGACATTGCTCTGCACCCTTCCCAACCCACGGCAGTTCAGACATACTCTGGCAGGCCTGATAGAGTGGGGCAGCCAAGACCCATCGACGCTGTTGCACATCACACTGAAACGACGTGCTGGAAGAGGCGCTGTGGAAGCCCTGGTGGCACACCAGCCAACACTGCTGAACGCTTGAAGCTTGCCCAGAAATGTTTTCACAAAATACAGCTCCGTTGAGAACAGATGAGGCACCGAATGGCAGAGTACACTGCGGACCTTTAGGCACATGAGAAAGGCGATATATTAGTGGCATACTATGATAGTAAAAAGTCTGCATAACCCTCGTATCGACAGAGAAAACCCAGACAGCACCCTGTGCATTTCCCACTCATCCCAATTTGGATCTGGTTTGATGTCAGCATGGTTCAGTTTACTAAAGCTGATGAAAAGACACATATTGGCTTTGATGGGTAATGCACTGGGTCCAGAAAGCTACATGCATGGTTTCTAAGAACAGATAAGTTTTAAAAGTCATGAATAAATTTAAGCAGAAAATGAGAAGGAGGTTTCTAACCGTCAGCAGAACAATCCTTTACAAAAGATATCCAGTGGAAATAGGCCGGAGCAAAAAAAAAAGTCAATTCCCTTTAGAGTGAAGTTTGAAAACTTTAAGATCAGGAACTCATGACGATGGTGTCTTCAACAGCACCAGGATATTTCTGGTGACTCAGCAGGTCCTTAACAGTAGTATACAGCTTTGGAGTTGGAGCACAAAGTTTACCCTATCAACTCACTCTGCATCAATACAGTCGTTTCAACCCTGCTAGCCCACTGTAACAGACTTTTATAGCAGGCTAACTACAATGATAATTAATTTCTACTAATCAGTACAAACCAACTGCTTCACTCAATATTAGCCAAATCCCAACCAAATTACTGAATATATCTAGCAATAATCAAACACTTCTGAGTTCTAGAGCTACAAAACATAGGAAGAAAAAACGACTTCCTCAGTTAGAAAAAAATATAAAGAAAAAGATGTTCTCATATCATACAATTGACTTGCTTGGTGTATGTATAGATCATTTTCCAAATACCAATGCTCAGATCAGTCCCAACCTCCCTAGTCAGTGGAGAAAGGTAAACACTGCTGATGGTTTAGGTCTGAGCAACCTCTCTCTCCCCTTCTGATGGAGATATGGAGGTTAATTCCTTAATTTAGCAGCCACTTCAGTTAAAGCTTAAAACATTGCAGGATGAATCTGGGATCCAGTGTGCACAGTACATCTTTGTTTTCCAACCCTGAGCATTTCAATGCCAAAATAAAAGGCTTTCATATCTGTCTCTCTGAACTGCCAAATGCATTTTTTCCCAAGTCCCCTTTATAGCATCTCTTCTGCAATAACTCTGTAAATAGGGCCACTACATTCCTCCTCTTCACTCATTGACTGTATCCAGTCTCTTTTTCAGTAAAGGTGGAAACCTGGCATCCTCGCTTAACAAACTTTTAATAAACCTCCCGAGATTTTAGGACCAAAATATATCACTGTAAAAGAGATAGCAATACTTATCCTGGCTGATGTTAACTGCATCCACCATTACGTGTAAATTATTTTAATATCTCTTAATACAAAGTATATAAAAATCAGTTTATGTCTTTTTATTGCTTTAACACATTTCTATATCCAGCAAGTCAAATCCAGTCTCAGCTATATGCTGCTACAGTCTTTTACTGTCGTTTCCAATGAGAGCTGGTATGTAAACTAGAAAAATAACCAGCCCCCAAAACATAAGTGATGGATGGTTTCCTGGTGTGGTTCACAGGTTTCAGTTCAAAATCAGTAATTTGCTCATTTACCCCTCTACAGATGTCATCTCATTTACTATCGTTATCAAGCCTGCACCATTTTGTCATTCTTCTATTTCTGCCCCAATTTCTTGGTCCTGTAAGAGTGAATCAGAATCCAGTTGAATATTGACATTTCTTTCATAGGCGTTTCTAAAGATTTCTGTAAAGAAATTATTGTCTCCATGACCTTCTCTGGAAGGCTTTCTCTCCTCTATCTCCACTCAGAGCTGCGGAAAGTGGGCATGAGGATGGGAGATGCATGTAAGGACTGCTAGGATACTTGGCATCATCTCTCCAGTGCATGTCAACTAGAAAAAGTTAGATTCTACCTCTGATGGAAGTTATTAAGCTAATGAAAACCTCATTGCATGCACTGGGCACTGTGAAGTTATTACTTGCTGTTTACAGCTGTCTGTTCTGACGTTGGAGGAGAAGTTTATTGTATTTTCCCACCACAACAGCTTCTTTTGCTGATAGACAAGATCTCCAAGATAGTGAGATAGTATTCCCTTCCTTTTTTCCAGAACAATTATTAGTAGTTCCCAGGACTAGAGGCTGGATAGACTGAGGGGAAAAAGAACTTTTGCTTCTCTATTCTTACACAATAACTAAGTTGTTTATCATGACAAAGTTCCATTGCTATTCCAAAATCCAGAAAAAACATTAAAGATTATTTCAGTGGTATTTCTATGCAGAAAATAACAAATAGCTGTCAGTAAAGCCAGGTTTCCACTATATTTTCAAAGCAGTTCTCTCTCTCAGCTCAGTCTTTTAAAAAAGAAAGGTCATTAATCATTCAGTCACTGTTTCCTCTAGGAAAAACACAGCATTACAGGATCCCAAGAAACATCAGATGTGCACACAAAAAGTAAAGTCATCTTAGAAGCATATCTTGGGGTACACCTACACCCTCCTTAGAACATATTCCATAAATTACCTTAGAATTAAGGGGAAATTTAGAAAATGAGCTGTCATGGAGCGAAGGAGTTATCAAGGACTTAACATTTACAACTAGTTCTGACTTTTCTCTGGCCTACTAGAAACGCTTCCACTTTTCCGTGTTCACCTTCAGAGTTTATGGAAAAGTCAATCCATACTGCTGAGTGCCGGGCGTCACACTGAGTTCCTCCAGCTGGTCCAAACAAAATAAATATCACACAGCCCCGTGTTCCACAGAGATACTAGCCCATAACCTGAAAGTAGGATGGCAGCAGCACTGTACTTGTTAGACTGATCAGCTCTGCTTCTCTGAAGAGCTAGAAACCTGTATTGGACTGCTACGCTCACATGGCTACACCACCCTAGCTCTGGAGCTCATCTCTTCAGAGCTCAGCTGGGCATCTCCACACAACACCACACTGCATGGGGCAGATGATACAACCCTGGGGTCCCCTTGTAGCTTCTCATAAAATCCCATCCGCGTAGCTCCCTATTGGTACAAGAGAGTTCAAAGAAAATGATGTCGGTGATGGTTTCCAAGTTGGCCGAGGAGTTACCTAATTGACTAAAATGCTTTACAGCCAGTTGGGCTGACACAATTGGGTATTTGGTTGGCGAGCGTGTGTTGCTCTTTATAGAACAGAATCACAAAAGGAAACCGAAGCAATTTCTTATCATGTGGTCTTGTTTTCCTAAATCTACCAACAGCTCTTATTTAAAAAAAAACAGAAGAACTATGGAAACAGTAGTGTCCTGCAGGCACCAGTTGAAAGTTTTCTTTTTACATCTCTAGTTTCCACTAATCATTACGCTTTGGAGCATAACCTTGTAGAAAGTTTAATTTGTTTTGCTTCACTTCAGTGATGGGGAGATGTATAAAGGCCATCGCAAATTAAATTTATCCAAATGTCTCCCATTTGGACATCTCACTGGAAACCATGAGTGAATTCCAGTGCTTTGCAGCTCTGGTCATGCAGGAAATACTCTGTGAACATGTAGTGTTTTGGCACATCCTTTTCACAACTCTGGTTGCAAAGCAAGAGTAGGAATGGCAGAAGCATACGTTTTTCAATTCTTACTTTAGTCAGTTGAATGGCTTTTAATCCCAGAGCCAGCTCAGACTGGAACAGGTTCAAGTTTGCAGCAAGCTGTTCAGATTGACTTTTTAGCTAAGTTTAATAGCTCAACTGCTTTGATTTAACCAGTTTTATGAATAAAGAAAAGTCAAAGATCCACTCCCTTCTCTTTTTGCCCTGACAAAGCACTTGAAGAAAACTGGACATCGTGCCCAGGTAGGTCAGAAATCTGCTATAACATAAAGATAACCATACCTCTTGAGCAAAAATCTCTGTAAAGATCTGAACAAAGAAGCTTAAATATAACTAAATACTGGAAACAGTTAGGATCTGGGTCAAGTTCCAGACTTGGGCTTGCTCAGAAGCAATGCGCTTCAAGCAGGAACTCACTTGCACATGCAGGTCTTCCTCTGCTTACTCGTGTCCCTGGCACCTCTTCTCCATTGTCAAAGACACACCAGCAGCTCTCTTGATCCTGGCTGCACTGCATGGGTGAAAAAGTCCCGTTGTCCCCTTCACACTGTGGGATGTAGCCTTTGCCAGCTTCTCGTAAACTAGTTTTAGACTTCAGCATATTGCAGAAACTAGGACCTTTAAAGAGAGAAATTCATTGCAAGATACAGAGCAGAAGACAACAAACTGATCATCTGCAGAAATGAACTACGCTAATGCACAGAATTGTCCTAAACAGCAGTGCTTTCGGCCTGTTTTTGTATAAGGAGGAAAGGTGAGTGATCAGGAAACCATAAATAATTTGAATCATTATAGAAATGTGGAATTTTACTTCCACTAGAAAACACACTTTTTTCCTAAAGATTCAAGTGCAGGTTATATGGATTTGCATCAATAAAAAAATAGTGGAAAAAATACTGATATTTATTTTGCACTAACATCTTTTTTTGCCATAAATTTGATAGCTTATCATTTAGATGCTGTTTTTTTTTTAAATCAAATTAATCTTTTTAATAAGAGTTTTTGAGCAAGGTCATTTTAAGTGTAACAATACAATTATTTACATTTTAAAATAGTCAAAATGTCCCACTTTAATACCTTCAAAACTGGAAAAAAACCAACCATGGAACAGCAATATTTATGGTCTCCACAAACAAACAAAACAGGGACATGAGCGTGTGGAACCATCCCCTGACAAGAAGAACCTGTAAGCCCCCTGTGTTTCATGGGCATCATTCTGAAAAGGAAAGTACATATGCCACAAAGTAGGAGGCATTGCCACTAGCGTCACAGGCTGTGGGTAAAGCATTACTCACACTCAGGATTTCCATCCAAATCTTTGCTGCCACGCTGCAATACTTCTCCTGACACAGGATCTACACACCAAATATCTGTGTCGGATCTCTGTAGCACATCGTATTCTCCTGTCTACAAAGAATCAATTACATGTCATTGCAGAGCAATGTATATTAATACAGACACACCACAATCCATACCCCAAAGGTTGGTTAAAATATTTGATTATATTTATATTTGTCCATTAATACAACATGTTGAAAAGAAACACAAAATATTAAAATACAGTCTACCTAATTTAATACACAGACCAGGCCCTGAGAGAAGCAGTATGCAGACTGAAAGCCCATTGAGATGAAGTCCTGGTATAATCTTGGTTTGAAATATCTGTTCCTTGCCCGTCTCAGGGCTCTATCCTGATCACTGCCATGTTTTGAGGGCATCATGGACCCTATTTTGGGGTACCTGCATCCAACTCCCTCTCATCCTGACATTCTCTCACAGCTCAGGAAGAAAGAGCCCCCCAGATGTCAGTCAATTAAGTCGTGCCTTTTAAGCATAGCCCTGCAAAAGGATGAGGCAGAGCCACCCTGTAGGAGGGAAGCGTAGGCAGGGACAGAGCTTCCCATTCCCGGTCTTCATCTCAAAACTATTTAAATTCTGCCTTATGCAGGGCAACACCTGATGTTTGTTGTCTTATCCTTTTCTTTCAGGTTAATAGGACTGTACAAGGGATGCTTAAGGAGCATAGACGGAAACTGTACGGGCCTTTGGCATGGTGTAAGCAAAACCGTGGAGGGGAGGTTTTGTTTCTTCCTCCCTAAGTCATGTTAAATCACCTCAAGGCAGTAGGGGACGAATAGATCAGCTGTAGAGGCATCCAGCTTTGAACCGCTCTGTCTCCAGCTGGAAATTAAGGCATTGGTTCGAGATCGCTGACATGATGTCTGGCCTGTAAGAGGGAAAACATACATGCATGTTAAAATAAAATCAAGTTCTCAAACCTAAGCTAGAGAAAGGGGTACATCCCCAGCTCCTTCACACATCTCCATTAGGCTCTGCTACAGCCTCAGGCAGGGATTTCCTGATAGTTGTTTGATAACCACAGAATCACAGGATGGTTGAGATTGGAAGGGACCTCTGGAGACATCTGGTTGGACATCTGGTCCAATCCCCTGCTCAAGCAAGGCCACCAACAGTAGAGGGTCCATTCACAAATCACGCAAGCCAAAATCAGATATAGTAAAATTAAATGAATTAGCAAAACAAGCATAAAATTCCTTTTTCTTTTCTTGCAATGGTTACAAACAAGCCTTGCTTCATGCATATCATACGAGAATTTTCAATAAAAATTAAAATTTCTAAGAACAAGTAAAGACAAATATTTAGGAAGAAAAAACAACTGACATTTGGGAAGTTCTGCCAAGCGTGAGACCAAGGAATCCATGACATAATGTCCTCTCCCATCCACGCACCAGCAATGACCTGGCCAGGGAAGAAAAGCAGCTTTATTTTAGATGTACTGCAATATGCTTTGTTGCATACTGGTAAGATTTTCATCCTCAGCAGCACTATAGAAAGTGGTCGGTAAATCTAAGTCACAGTTAACTCTGCTATCCAGAGATAAGTAGACCACACCTGAGAGCACTGGTGAGAATGGAATTGTAGCAGCTCTGGTGAGACTCTTCCATTGCAGCCCTATCCTGCAGCATATCATCTACTCCGAGCAATTTGCTATCATCCACAAACTTGCTGAGAGTGCACTCCATCTCATCGTCCTGGTCATTAATGAAGGCATTAAGCAGCACCAGCCCCTGAACTGACCACCAAGGAACACTACTAGCAGCGAGCAACTGAACGTGGACTGATTTTTGAGCCCCAATGAGCTGCCACTTGAGTCCTTCACTCCAGTCAATTTTCCACCCATCTTGTAGACCATATCACCTCTCTCCAGTTCAGCTACAAGAATACAGGTTTTCCATCTTTTTATCAGAATTCTGCTTAGCTTTTCTTTGTTCAGACAGCCCAGAGTATCTTATTAGCAATTGCTCACCTGTGCTCTCATAGCACTGAGTTGGCTCCCAGTTTCCCAGGCCATCACACTGTGGGATGTAAGGGAGAAATCCCAGCTGCGCTGCTTCCCCAGCAGAACGTTTTGAAGTAAAGTGACTCCGCCAGTAGAAATGCAAGACTATGAAAGATAAGTAAAAGAAAGCAATTAGTGGCCAATACAAGATATTTTAAATGTACATGTTTGCAAACACCTGAATGTTCCCTGTACTTTGGAAGGCAAATTAACAAATGCTACAAGTACATAAAGGCTGGTAAGTGTCCAGATCTTATATAGGTATTGTGTCATAAATATAAGACAACCGAAATCAGCTCTTGGGTTGGCAGGTTAATTACACTGGTTAATTACACCTGCTGAGTTGCATCTGTTTTTCAGCAAAGTTGAATTTGACACAGAGTACTCTTGCACAGATCCTGGGCATTGATCCATTTAATTAAGCTCTCATCTCTCTTTCACCTACCTGACCATGCAGCCAGCTGGAGAGCATAGTCACTGCCCGATAACAGCTTTTCAGAGACCACCGCCTCTGTCTCATAGGGCCGAGCAGAACGTAGGAGATCGTTGTCTGTGAGCTGTATTCCCTTTGCCATCAAGAAGCTTTCTCCAAAAGGGAAGTGGGAACTATTTGATGCTAGGATGAGCTGCTCTGCCTCCTCCATAAATTTCATGGCTTCCTGCTTAACACCTTCACATATACCAGGACCTGTAGAACCAGAGGATGTTTTAATGCCTTTCATCTAAATCCAATAAAGATTTGCATGTGAAAACTAGCTGGCCTTTTAATTAGCATCTTCTGTTTTGTCCTGCAGCTGCTTGCTTTTCAATTGCTTAATGAATCAAGCAAATGAGACTCGTCAACGCTTAGCTATATAACCACAAGAGTCCAAGAGTACCAGGAATCACCCAAACATTCTCCAAGTCTTGGGCCAAAGCCTTGATAATTTTAAGTTACCTCCTCCTCATTGGTTAGAAATGGAGTTATATGCCTCTACAGAATTGTCCCTCAGTCACTGTCATTAAAAAGAGGATAATCAGAAAAGAGAGTGAGAAAGGAAATGGAAGGTATATCCCTTGGGTCCAGAGTGGCCGCTGACACTTGACCTGTCCTCTCCGTACATCTACTGACTCAGAAATGGCAGCTCAACACACTGAACAAGCTCAGTGAAAGCTTCTCCACTAAAATAACTCTCTGCTAGTCTGCTTTGTCCCCTTTATTCCCCATTTGCCCACAGGACTGGCATCTCCAGCACTCCGTGCCCATTTGGAAGTTTGTCATTCATTGTCCTGTCTCTTCCTCCCAGCTGGAAAACTACTATGTGATGAGAATGGTTTTAGTGACGACCTTTATAGTATAGGTCATCTGCTGAAGTAATCCCAAAGAGGGCCCAACAGCTTTGGTGGAGATGTCTAGACAGAAGGCTTACCAAACTTCAGTGCTGGCCTCACTCTTCTCCTAGTGACTTCTAGGGGATATCTGTTACTCTTGACTGTAGAGTAAGAAACAGTAAAGAAAATTCCTCTTGCCTCATTTTAAGGCATTCTTGAAAGTCATTTACATTACAGTGTAATCATGAATTTTCCATACAACTCTTCACACACTGTTTCTAACTTCAGTGTCCTTTGCCATCTGGCTAAGTATCTTCCTCAAAAGCATTCTATGTCCAAATAGCACTTGAAAGGACTTTCTTCTTGTGGCATAAAAGCAAAGACAAGAAACGCTGCTACTTATGTGCCAGAAATTCTGTTACTTACATGCTGGGACCTGGTTCACTTCTGCCTTTGTTCCTTGCAGCTCTTTTCCTTTGCTATCAACACACCAACAATCACGAAGTTCAAAGTGGCTTAATGGAGCGCTGAAATCAGTATAGGGTCCTGGGTAATAGGTCAACTGCTCATTCAGAAGCTGCCAGAACGTATATGGATCCAGTAAAATGTTCTCAGATGCATAGGTCACGTTTCCTTCCAGCACTTCAGGTGGGAGATCAGTGAAGGAGGAATACGTGGTGAATGCTGGGAAGATATTCTGGTGCCCAGCCTCATACAAAGCTTTAATAAAAGCTGAAAAGCCTTTGGAAGACGTCTCTTTATATCCAGTTATGATATTCAATAGACTAGCAACAGGCAGGGTTTTGCCTTCATTGTTCTCTGCAATCCACCTTTCGTACCACTCAAAGGCTTGCTCAGAAGGTCCACTGCACTGCACCCGCCTCCAGGCACCGTCAGCATCACACTGCGGGAGGTAAATGCTGGAGAGCTGAGACAGAGCACTTGGATTTGACAACAGGAGTTTCACAGCCTTTAGAAACTCCTGACCAGCTGTTACTTGGCAAGCACTTGGGCCTGGGGAAAAGAAAAACATGCATAGCACATCTTGTGAATGTGCTGAAGATATACAATGCCCCCTACCCCCCTAGTACTATAAACTCTATTACTAAAACTTGGTCACTTATCCCAATACTAACGACAACATTTCTGGCCTGTTATTAAGAGGGCCAATGCTATTAAGCTCCCATGCTGAACTAGGGTAAGATTTCCAAAGGCATGTGAGCACTGAAAGGTGCATATAGATATGATTTTTTAAAATATTTGAGCATATTAGGTGCCTGTAGTTCTTCCTGGGGGGGATAGGTGCTTGATGCCACTAAATGCCTTCCTGAATCTGTTCACACCAACTAGGTATTTTCAGATACACTTGATAATCTGGCAGTTAATTCTTATTCAGCCAATCCCTGCAAAAGCAACCATCTGAATAGTAGGATAATATTGATTTTATTTCCCCTTGGACCTAACCAGAATTTTCAGATTCTGTTGTCTTCTCTTCCTATTCTCTTCTGAATATTGCAGCTGAATATAAAAATATCATCCTTCAAAATGGTGGAGTGAGTTTGTTTTGGAAGTTTTTTCTGCCATCTCCAAAGCCAAATTTCATTTTGCCACCAAGCAGCTCTACAAGCCTAGCAAAAGGTAGGAGCTCATCTCCTTTTGAGCAGCAGAGAATTATGAACCTGTTTATTTTTGATTGCACTACAGATGGGTTGCTAGATATAAATCCCCTACCAATTCATATCATTGCGATAAATTCCCCACTACTTCTGCAAACTGTTATTCAAAGGAGGTCCTTCACTATGTACCACTATCATCTGCTGGATACTCTGCTATTCCTTCCAAAATGAGAAGCAGGCTCTTCTCTTGGTCTGTTCTCCCTGTTCATGTGCCATTTTCAGTTCACAGAAACTTGAAAGACAAATATCCCTAGCCTATGTGCCTCCCTCTTCCTTTGCATTACATTACTAGAAGGGCAGAAGAGGCAGTTCATAGTCTATAAGCAAGTTGCAATGCCAAATTGATGTCTGACAAGTCATTTGCAACACACTTTTCTGGCCTGACTGCATGACCTCTATGAGAAACCTATTAGCCTTTGAATTCCTCTCCTACGTTTGGACTCCTGTGACATGCTACCAAGTTCAGGATATATTCTTGAGCTAAAAGACTAAAAGAGGTTCATGGTTTAAGGCACTGAAGCTCTTCAGTTCTCAGGACAAGGATGAGCCAGTGACTGTGCCCAGGTGACTTGGTCCTGGAAGTAAAAAGGCTTTTTCACTTGGCATGGGTCATGTTCAGTTACACAGATGCTCCAGGTCTCATGGGCATCACGGATGTTATATACACTAGCTACACACTTAAGTAGAGACAGATGCCAATGACATGCTTGTTAACAAGGCAAGACCTCAGGCTCCTCTGTTTTGAGTGTGACTACCCTAACCCACTGAAAGAAGCGGGAACCCTCTTTAAGACTTAAGATATCAAGGTTTAGGTACACTGTATTTCCCCCTATTTCCCTGCAACTGTAGGGCTGACTCGCTTTCCTGTTAGGGGACAATATTGTTTGTATACAACATCCATACATTTCCAGATATAATCAGATATGAAGAAAGAATCATGAAATCCCAACACAATAAGGAAGCATCTTTAAATTCCCAGTCCCTAGGACTTACATTGCATCGGCTTTCCAGCTTTTCCCCTTATTCCTGGAATAGTCTTGCCATTCAAATCAACACAGAAGCAATTTGTCCCATGACACTGGAGTGGCAGAAAGTCTCCATCCTCAGTACAAGAGGGAATAAAAAGATCTGATCCCGCAGGCAGGCTTTGCTTCAAGTTTTGCAGGTTTCTCCTTTGCTTCTCACAATCAGTGGGACACCTCGGATGTTTGCCTTGAACTCTGGAGCCTGGAACTTCCTTACCTGAAGTGTCCAAACACCAGCACTCTCCTGCATAGCACTGAACTTCCTCATACCTCCCCTCCTTGGTGCATGTTGGAACAAAGAGGTCTCTCTGCTCCTCACCACAGTCTTCGGATCCCAATGCTAGTTTCACCACTTCACCTAAATCTCCAGCAATGCTTTTGGGGACAGAAATCACTTGTTGAAGAAAAGTAAAGAACTCTGGTAGTTCCAGAACAGAGGAAAGTAATTTCATCATATTCTGATTGTCCTGTAGAGTCACTGTGCGGCCAAAACTGCCTACCAGATGTTTATTCAAAATTGAGCTCCCCTTTGATACCTCCAATGAAAATGCCTCAGCTGATTCCGGAAGGCCTTGGCCGTTACCCCTCTCTGCCACATCCTCCTGTGGGAAAAATTGGCCAATGCTGTATTTTCCACTAGTGCCAAGTGCCCCTGTGAAGTTAAACTGGATCAAATTCTTCAAGAACCTTCCTCCAAAGAGGTTTTCTTGGAAACGCTTTGGATTGGCAGTAAATTGCAGTGCCACTTGAGCCAGTTCCCTTGATGGGAACATCCCCGTGATGGCTTCACTAAGGGTGGTTTCTAGCCCAGGAATCTGGCTGACATATGGGCTTTGTGCAACTGGGGACAACAATCCAGAGTCCAGAAACAGCTCCTTGAAGGAGGGAGGGCAGGGTCTTGAGAAGCCAGCTATTTTTTCCGACTGCATATCTGGCATGGAAAACAAATTGGACTGACTGAAGTACCCAGCAGGGCCATAAAAGATCCTCGACAAGGCCCGTCGTCTCTCAGCGATGCACACTTGTTCTTCACCTAGACAAAATTTAAAAAAAAATGCAAATTTTGGAACTTCCAAAACCTGTAACTCTATGGCTATCTTTCAAGCAGTCTCAGCAGAAGCCACATAAAAGTATAGTTTAACCTGTCTCTAGTTCCTCAACTACGCATCACGCACATTGATAAGGAAATTTGAACTGTTGTTGAATGTGGTCTATAAAAAGAATTCTCCAGTCAAGACACAAAGTGAAAGGAAACATTCCTTCACCACGTCTGAGTTGTCTGCTCTGTAGTCTTTTTCTGGTTCTATTGTGTCCCAATGTAAATCCTCATTCCTGTTCCTGTGGCTGAAAGAATGAATAAAAGTCTTTTCCAAATATGTTAACTCTCTGGTAGGATGCCTGCTTCTAATGAAAACCTCCAACAATCCAGGCACAATATGTGAACCTAAGAAAAAGAAATAGACTGCAGAAAAACAGAAAGTTATTTTAACCAATGCCCACTAATGAGGAATTTATGGAGGCTTCCTACCTAGGTCTTCAGTTTCATAGTGAAGCGTGCATTACAAGAGGTTTGAAAACAAATTGTTAAAATTAGCAGTAATAGAGTGTTAAGGACCAAATGGCATTCACAAATGAGCTCTAAAGGAAAAAAATACAAAATTTCAACAAAAATAGTCAAATGTCAGGGTACTGAGGGTACCAACAGTGGCCCTGGCCACCCACATCCTGGGCCAAGCTATGTCATAGGTGTGTAAGCATCCAGCCCCGTCTGTACATTCACACACAGACAGCAATGCTTCCAAGTTAGGATGCAACAAATCACTGAAGAAAGACCTCTGAAAATGTCAGCTTAAGGCTCAAAAGACATCAAAAAAGGAAAGACTTAGTAGATACAAAAACACTGAGAACCAGACAGGATGGTTATGGCACTGACTGGATCTCTGGAATGCACGCAGCAGCTTCAATCATGTGCTACACAGTTACCTTTCCTTGAAAAGTAGCAGAATTACAGGGAAGGGGTGCAAAAGCAGCAGAATTACAGAGAAGGGATGCAAAAATATTTTGAGGACAGAACAGCTTTTCCAGTAGGAGAGACTATTCAGCTTGGACAGAAAAATATGATAAAGGTTTTTAAAAACCAAGATTTTCCACATCATTCGTAATAGACAATTATTATTCAGTATTTCTCACAGTACAGGAATTGGAATGGTCCAGAAGTAGAGCACATAATTATGATCATAAAATTTATTGCCAGAGGATGCTAGGAAGGATAAAAGGTTAAAGAGCAATTAGGCAAGTCCCTGGAAGATGACTCCATAAAGGAGTGCTGAACACAATGATCTGGGTTCAGCCTCCAATGTGGGGACTCCCTAGCCTGCAGGCAACAGGGAGGATATATGGAAGCTATATGCATTTCCCATGTTTCTCACACTTTCTCCCTAAGCACCACTGCTGTCCCTGTAGGGGACAGGATGGTGGATAAACAGCTTTGGTCTGCTCCAGCGTGGCCTCCCTTGGGCTCCCTGCCCCATCCCCATTTATTCCACATTCAGGCAATATGATAAAGCAGTCATAAATCCTGTTAACAGTAAGGATAAAAGCTGGGAATCTTAAAAGCTGCTAAAATAGATTAGCAAGTAATCTGAGGCTCTGTGATCAGCATCTTTCTCACTCCTCCTTTCGCACCCTTGTCCTGCTCCACAGGTCCTGGCAGGGGCTCGGGGTCCCTCACAGTGGTTCCTTTGTAAAGGCATTTTCTGTAGGATGGGCCCCTTCTGTTTTCAGGGTTGGTTCTTGGTAAGAGGGATCAAGAACATTCCTCTGGGGACCAATAAATTACTGTAAGCCACAATCCCGCAAGTATGCTAATATGAAACAAATGTAGGATCACGGTCTTTAAAGGCTCTCCCCTCCTACCCACTGTTGAATCAAATCAAAGCAGAGTGAGAAGGAATAAACAGAAAAGCACTGCTGGGGTAAATTTACTGTAAAGGTCTGAAAAGGAGCATGTCCCTAGCAGGACTGCCTGGTGCCCCAGGTCATGCGAGTACCCCATGTCCTCCAGCGTTCACGCTGCTGAGTGTGAAAGTCGAAGATATTAAAGAGAAATAAAACAGAGCAGAACTGGAGACACACACATGGCATGTAGCTGTCTGAACACAGACTGCAGCTATATCCTCATGAAACACCTTCTTGGGAGTTAGTCTGCAAAAACCTCTGCAGAAATTTTTCCCTGCTTAAATTTCCTAAGTCCGCCAATAAAAGCTGCAAGCAGCCTCAAGTCATTGTCCCCACCCCAAAAAAAAAAAGAAAATCATCAGGAGGGCTCAGCAAAACACATTCAAAGAGAAAGCAACCAGTCCCAACATATGGCGAGGCCTCTCAGAGGTTCCCTTGCAATATCCTTGGTGATCAGCCTCGGAGGCATGCTAACATTTTCATTTCACAGTAAGCCTCTCTGTGCCCAGAGCAGTCTGAGCGGCTTGGAACCGTGACGCCCAGGGTAGGTTCCTCCTTCTCTATCTGCATGGTAAGACTGTGTCTCGCAGACAGAGCAATTACCTTCCCCGAAGGCGGCCCTGCGTTCAGACCTTGTGCTCCCCCAGCCCTCCAGCGCAATCCTGAATATTTAGGTAATGTGCTTTGGAGTGAAGGTTTTTAAGTTTCTTCCTCCCCTCCGGCCCTTTGACATTTCTGCTGTCATTTCCATTTGGGGCACTGATTTGATGGTGTATTCTGTCCTGGTTTCGGCCGGGATAGAGTTAATTTTCTTCCTAGTAGCTGGTACAATGCTGTGTTTTGGATTTAGCATGAGAATAATGTTGATAACACACCGATGTTTTAGTTGTTGCTGAGCAGTGCTTACACTAGTCAAGGACTTTTCAGCTTCCCATGCTCTACCGACTGAGAAGGCTGGAGGTGCACAAGAAGCTGGGAGGGGGCACAGCCAGGACAGCTGACCCAAACTGGTCAAAGGGACATTCCATACCATGTGACGTCATGCTCAGTACATCAACTG
>NW_008794742.1:1194028-1199288 GCF_000699145.1 Aptenodytes forsteri | reverse complement strand
GCACTGGCTGGGCATCGGTCAGCGGGTGGTGAGCAATTGCACTGTGCATCACTATCACTTATTCTGTATACTCTATTATTATTATTGCTATTATTATTATTATTTTCCCTTCCTTTTCTGTCCTATTAAACTGTCTTTATCTCAGCCCATGAATTTTACTTTTTTTTTCCCCGATTCTCTCCCCCATCCCACTGGGCGGGGGGGGAGGAGCGAGCGAACGGCTGTGGGGTGTTTAGCTGCCTGCCAGTTTAAACAACATATTCTTAATGAAATCTCTCAAAGCCCAAACCCATACACTTTTTTCTGAATTGTTTGGGGTTTTTTTACTGGATTTGGCAATTTTCATGGCCAAATATGCAGTGACAGAGATGGGAAAAAAAATGCTCAGGATGAGAGATGCCTTAGAAGTTCCACAGCATTTCACCAAAGGAAGGAGGTAAAACCCAAAGCCACCATCACTGGCTTCCTTACATTATCCCAGATATTCTGACCTAACGCCCCAGCCCCTGGAGTCAAGAGACAGATATCGTGGCTGCAAAGAAAAGCCTTGCTGTATGCAAAACTAAAAGGCTAAACAAAGGTCATAAAGGAAAATAAAAGGAATAGGATATTTAATAATTTATTAGAATGTGGCTTTTAACCCCAGGGAGGTTTTTGGATCCCAGTTTTTGAACATCAGAATCTGTCAGAGCCGAGAAGGGAACTGGTCCTTCAGGTTTCTTTCTAAAGACAAAATTCCCACAGTGGATGAAGTGTTTGGAGAGGGAAGGTGAATGGGCCTGGCTTGAATTTGAAGCATACATGGATCTACAAGGCAACGGTGCTTGTTAGCTCCTTTTCTCTTCCTACATTTCCCACAGACCAAGGTTGGCCTCTCACAGACACCAGCTGGGGGAAGCACCGAAGGACAAGGGCTGGCATTTGCACCACATTTCGACAATTACTATTAAATTATTGCCCCCAACTCCCTTTGATTTTTCCAAGAAAAATGAAAGTGATGCACACAGACTGGAGCAAGTAAATGAACACAAGAGATGTACTCATTTTTCCTTTTCCAAACTTCATACATACCGCAGGCCGGGGGCTGTCCTCGTCTCTTTGTGCCCTGGACCTCTTGCCCTTTGGTGTCCACACACCAGCACTGTCCTCCCTGCTGACACTGCACTGGCGTGTAGCCCCCATCGGTATCACAAGACGGCACGTAGGCATGCTGGTAACGCAGGGCTGTGTACCGCTCAACCTCGCACTTTGAGGGGCCTGGAAGAAAAACAGTATGCATTAAGGAGGGAAAGCTTAAAGTTTCAGAGCCATCTCTGCTTGATCCCATCATTTGCCTATTTGGGGGGAAAACAAAAAATAAAGTTTAATTTCCTGACTGTTTTCAGTGAAACTTCAAGTACCAGCCCAAAATGCAAATTCTCCACCCTCTTTTCCCCTGAAGAATTGGTCCCAGGGTTTTCTGCTGCAGGTATCATTTATGAAAACTAAACAGAAAAGAAAACCTCAACACATTTTTCAGCCATAGTCATGGGTAGGCTGAGTAGCAGCATCTACTGGGAGCCATGCTGGAGGCTAGGTGAGCTCTCGCTCTTAATGCAAATGCAAAGCTGGTCAACAGAGATAGATGTGTAGCTTAGGAGACCAAGATGCAGATAAGCATCAATGTTTCTGGTGAGAACAAGGCATTGCTCCTGCAAAAGGATCTGCACCTGACTGTGGAGATTTGGTTTGGGACCACACAATTTCTTTCATTTCCCTCCACAGGGATATGAAGACCTTATTCCTGTCAAACTGGCCTTAATGGCAGAGAAGCCAAAACTCCATAAAGCAAATTTTCTGAGTTATGATCTCTCCAATACTAGACTCCTCCCTTCCAACAGAAATTTTGCTTGTTTATATAAACATGCAATCCTACAGCCTAAACATTTCTCACCTTCAAGAGCTTTCCAGCTACGCTCAGCTACCAGGTTGAGGCAGCAAGAGCATCACATCAGAGCAACCTGTTCATCAAGGAAGCCTGACAACTTTCCTAATGCGCGTGGCTTCAGGCGGTGGCGTGAGATCTGGGTAAGTCACCAAAGCAGTCCCTGTCAGCGGCTGAGGAACGTGATCACATCTCCATCTTTCAACTAATGCGAACTTCAAGTGTGTGGGAAAGCGCAGATCAGAGGACAGGTACAATCTGCTGGTAAGAATATACAATCCAGAGATTAAAAGCCAGCTGCAATTCAAGGACCTTGATTCTTGCACTGAAGCTGTGATATTATATGCTTTTAGTGCAAGACACTCCTAGAACAACTCTCCTCAATGGCAGCTGTCACATATAATATCCAAAATTGTCACCTTATTTACAGGGCATCACCTGGGTGCTACTTACATCTGAACTTGCCAGAGGTAGCTAGCTGAACCCCCAGGAACCGCCTCTGCAGGATCCGATATATGCTGGTCTCTGTGAACATGCGGGCAGGCTCCAGCGCAGAGAAAATTGTGTCGTAAACTTCATCGAGCAGCAGTTCCAAGCCTGGGAAAGAGAGACTTTTAGCACAGAGCCTGGTTTTAAGACTGAAGTCACCTCTTTTACCCCAGAATAGCAGAACTGGAAGCCTATCAGGAAAAAGAAAACCAGTCCTCTAAACAGGCCAAATGTGAACTTATACTACATAACCTTAATGCACCGCACCATATAACCCACTGCTGAGTGCCCGGTCCTTAGCTTTATGTCTTGATATCTACCAAAACAGGCAGGAGGAACATCCAGTAACCGGCTCTGTGCTGTGGTTTTGCTAGGTTAGTCTACAGTAGCACTGAAGCTGTGATATTATACGCTTTTAGTGCAAGACACTCCTAGAACAACTCTCCTCAATGGCAGCTGTCACATATAATATCCAAAATTGTCACCTTATTTACAGGGCATCACCTGGGTGCTACTTACATCTGAACTTGCCAGAGGTAGCTAGCTGAACCCCCAGGAACCGCCTCTGCAGGATCCGATATATGCTGGTCTCTGTGAACATGCGGGCAGGCTCCAGCGCAGAGAAAATTGTGTCGTAAACTTCATCGAGCAGCAGTTCCAAGCCTGGGAAAGAGAGACTTTTAGCACAGAGCCTGGTTTTAAGACTGAAGTCACCTCTTTTACCCCAGAATAGCAGAACTGGAAGCCTATCAGGAAAAAGAAAACCAGTCCTCTAAACAGGCCAAATGTGAACTTATACTACATAACCTTAATGCACCGCACCATATAACCCACTGCTGAGTGCCCGGTCCTTAGCTTTATGTCTTGATATCTACCAAAACAAGCAGGAGGAACATCCAGTAACCGGCTCTGTGCTGTGGTTTTGTTAGGTTAGGTCTACAGTAAGGTAATTCATGGAATTTTAGAAACTGATATTACCAAAAAAAACGATTCCCAATCGCTTTGGTTGTATACCAAAAAATAAGACATGCAGTAGTTTCCCTGAGTGCACAAATTTTTTGAGAACTTCTCACCCTTGTGGAAATTAAATATTGAAGTTCTCATCTATCATCTAAATTTTAAGCTATCATGCTTTGCATTTTCCCATTGTTTTTTTTTTATTATTTTTAAAACCACAGTATCTAAGGAAGAGGAGCTGGAATTCTTCAACCTCCTCATTCCTCCTTCTTGGAAAAAACATTATTTCTTCTAAAATGTCCCATCAACCATTAACATGCCTAAAAGGTATCCTGAGGCTATGAGAAAAAAGGAAGGACCATTTGATGTCCCCACCCATGGCAGGGGGGTTGGACTAGATGATCTTTCCAACCCAAAACATTCCGTGATTCTACCTGAGAAAGAAGAAAATAGTTCAGTCTCCAGTCCCTTTATATTCCCCTTCTTGGACTTATCGAATATGATGCAGCTTTCTAGTGTGGGGCATTTTCTAGGTTGGGCATTCAGAAATCCTATTAGACCATGCCAGAAGGGACAGGATTAGCTCCTGGGCAGCAACTCCACTTGCTGCTCACTGAAGCACTGCTCCTAAGGGTGGGATTTCACCAGTGAGCTCCAGTCTTTCCCACGGGCACTACACTGGTCACAGTGGTCTTACCCCTTGGAAGAATGAAACTGAAGTCCCAAATGAAGCTGAAGACTGATAGCTGTTATTTGTCCCTTTCCCTTGGGAATTCAAAGCTGCTCAAGTTAAAGGATCAGATGCTGGAGGGTACTTACCGCTGTCTGCCAACTCTCTCCCCAGGCTGTCCGTGCAGTAACAGTACCCAGAGACCTCTGGGAATGTCTCCCGCAAGGAGCTGAACGTTTGGAAAGCCTCCGGGAGCCTGGAAGGAAAAGCAGCCTTCTGTGAAAAGCCCGGGGAGGCGCGTTGACAACAATAAAGCGTCATCTGTGTTCCCCTCCCGAATTTGTACGGCAAGGATGTCTGCACAGCACAAAGCCATTACAAAGCCCTTCGGTCTCCTTGTGGCAACCAGGCTCTGACATGATCCAAATCGCTGTTTCAGCAGGCTTTGTGAATTAAGCACAAAAGCTGATCAAAATCTCACTAACATTTTTCACTTTGAGAGCATGGCCTAACAGATTAAGCAGAAAGGGTTTTTAACATATTACAAGTAAGACTGACTCTTACTTCTGGAGATCAAAGAGACACCAGTTTCCAGTATAATATTCTAGGAGTGACAACAGCCAGATTCCAGCAAAGCAATGATTTTGGAAGGAAACTTAATAGGGTCAGAGTTGGAAAAAAACATAATAAATGTGATCTTAACTGACAGCCACTCTAGGGTTTCTCCAAGCAAACAGAAGATAAGTTTTTCTAGATTCAAGCAATATGACTGGTGGAACAATTTTGCCAAGTTCCAAAGCAATCGTATTATTTTACAGACACATACCCTTACCCTGAAATATGATAAAGGTCTGGTGTCCCAGCTGCATGTGGCTTATTTGGGAAAAATCTAACAACATGGAAGTGGAATTTTCTGCTCAAGACATTCAGAGAATTACACAAAGTAGGTTTTTACCAAGGAAGGACACTTAGCAGTAGACACATACCCTTACCCTGAAATATGATAAAGGTCTGGTGTCCCAGCTGCATGTGGCTTATTTGGGAAAAATCTAACAACATGGAAGTGGAATTTTCTGCTCAAGACATTCAGAGAATTACACAAAGTAGGTTTTTACCAAGGAAGGACACTTAGCAGTAAGAATAATGGTAGATTAGAATCATAGAATGGTTTGGGTTGGAAGGGACCTCTAAAGGTCATCTAGTCCAACCCCCCTGCCGTG
>NW_008794742.1:1170953-1192022 GCF_000699145.1 Aptenodytes forsteri | reverse complement strand
TGATGCCAATAAGGTCGTAGCTCTGCAGGCGTGCGCACGTCTCTAACTCCTCTTGTTTATTCCCCATGCTACCTGTGTTTGCATAGAGGCATTTAAGTTGGGCCCCCGATGAAGCTGTCTTACTGGCTGGAGTTCCTCTGTGCTGCTCTTCAGGCGATCTCCTGCTGACCTGTGCTCCTTCTCCAGGCTCTGGGCATCTATTGCTGGCCCTGGCGTCAAACTGGTAGGAGTGGGATGGATTGAGGTTCCCCTCCCCCGGCATCTCTAGATTAGGAACTGATCAACTGGGAAAAAGCTTAACGTGCCAAAGCACTTTACAGCAACTCTGTGAAATTGGGACTATAACCAGCCTCAATTCCAGTGCCACCCTCCTGCAGCCTCAGGGCTGCTCTATAGCACGTGCAGTTTGCAGTGCCCCTGAGAAAGGCAGCGAAATGCTTGTCTGGCTCAGAGCCAGCGGTCAGGTGGGAGGAGTGGAGTAATGGCCCTTTGCTACCTTCAAAAGTCTGCTTGAGAGCTCTGCCACCTCTTGCCAGGAGAGCTGAAGACGTTACTGCTTCCTCAGTACATCAAAGTGCAAGCTGGGGAATGCACGACGCAACAGCAACCCCTGGCAGAGGAAGGGGCTGGTAACCTCGGGGTTGTCCCAGCTTTATCCAGCAGTGTTCCTGTCTCAGAGCTTGCACATCCCTGCATAGCACTGCTTCGCTCTGGCACTCTCCCACGTCTTCAAATTAAAGGCCTGCTGACTCCCTCCACTTTGGATCATCAAATCCTGCTCCACTGCTGACACTGGCATGCTAAAAGCAATCAAAATGTCATACTTCAGGGCACAAAGGGACTTCTGTCAGCATTAAAACAATGCAATTTAAGATATAAACAGCTAAATACCATCTTTCTGTGGTCTTCAACATACACGTGGATATAAATGGCTTGGGGCATTTCAAGAGCTTTCTGCTCCCCCGAATTATCGTGCACTGGCCACCACCCAATCAGGAAACTGATCTTTTCTCTTCTTAGGAGAGCAATGCCCCTATATTCAAAGGCAGACCTCTGCACCGCTCATGTCCTTGAAGCTCATCACCTCAGCACCTCAACATCTAGCTGAGTGAAACAGGATGCAACGAAAAAAGTCTGCATGCTGCTTTCTTTCATCCTCAACGTTAAGAAGTCACGTGCATAATTATACTACTTTTACATGGGGCAGATGTGTAGTCATATCCTGTCATTCTGGTTATTTTTGTTCCAAGTTGAGAGTACAGCTAAATAAAGTACAAACGGATATAAATTAGGCCCACACAAACAGGAGGACAGAACTTTTCTCACCTTACTTGGAAAACTCGCTTCCTACCGCTTCTTTTCTTTTCTCAGCCTTTTTTTAATCACAGCCCCCGAGATGAGAAGTGATAATACAGAGTACCCCATCTATCAGACCCAGTCCAAAACAATGGCTGAAGGAAAGATGACTACACTTAAGTTATGGATAAATTGATAGTGTATCCATGTGCTTCAACAAGAATGCTTGCACTCAAAAATATGGGAAAGTAAATAAATGTGAGGTTGTTGACCTTTTCTTCTAACTGTGAGTCTCAGCTCTTGGCTTCCAGCAAAGATAGCTCCTTACTGATCTTCAAAAGCAGGTTTGCAAGTAAACCCTTCTATGTTTCTATGTGCAGCTCACGTTATAGCTGCCTTTCTCATTGACTACTCAGAAACAGAGGAAGAAAACCAAATCATTTTTTTTTCCACTGCCACTGAAATAATACCTAATCGGGCAGAACCTCCAGTGAGCTGGGATAAACACACTGACACGAAGTCTTCAGTCTGATGCAAATTATAGCAAAAAAGTAAAAAGATCTTCCTCAACTTTTGATTTTTTGATCTTTCTCTCCGATCTGCTACAGGGCCTTCTCTATGGCTGCCCATCTAAGCAGGACCCGGGCACAGTCTGTATAAAATAAATAACAGCAGCCAAGTAGCCAGGGTGAGGCAGGAAATTTGGGCTAATCTTTCTTTCCATAAGTCTTCCTTTTGGGAAAGTCTTAGCTCTAAGCTTCTGAATTTCTCCATTTATTTTTTTTAACATACTGATCTTTTCTGGAATATTTATAAAGGTGTAAGGAAACAATTTGGAAAGGGAGTTAGTTTGACATGTCCAGATTTCAAAAATCAGTCTGTGGAACCAAAGAAAATTGCTCCATTGGCTCCACATGAACATAAAACATGGGTTTAAATCCCTGTTCTGCTGTAGTCTTTTGCTGTGGAACTCGTCCCTTTAACTCCGTATTCTGGCCTCCTGTTTATGGGACAGTATAATGACATTTCAGGCAGGAATACTGTGAAAATAAATATTTTAATGACCTGAAATACTCAGATACGATGGTAATGGGTTAAGTCAATGCCATAATTAGAAAGGTAGACAGCTGGGAGTAAAATGATCCTGCTGTGATTAATTATATGACACAGACACAAGAAAAGCCCAATCTCACAGGCCTTTGCAGACAAATCTCCCAATGGGAGAAAAGAAATTTTAATTTAAAGCATTGCTTTCTCCTCTGTAATTGCTCTTTTAGAATTTCCGCATTCCACAGGCCAACAAACAAAACAACCAGATTATTTAGCTCTTGCCAAAATAACCACTCCCGAAGCTCTGACAAATTTGCACTGTGCATTTGGGCCTACCTTTCAGTTTTGCTTAAATTTAAAAAGAAAACCCTTAAAACAGCAAAATTGACATTTACAGTAAAATGCCTTTGCTACTACAGAGCCAAGTCAGTATGAGACATTACATTTACTCCACTGCCCTCCACCGGAGAAATGTGTTGGCTGAGTTGCCAAGATAACGGCACTTCGCAAGAGACCAAAACGTTCCTCTGGAGTGTCTGAACATCTGCACCGAAACAAACTCTGCCCCTGCAGTTCCCCTTGTCCATCCCTTATTTCTCCACCTGAGCATTAATTCCCAGCTCCTCCACAGGACAACGGCTTCTTGCTCCCACCAACAAGCATTTGATCCAGCATTTTGAAGTCTTCCCAAGCCCACTCCACCCACCCAAAGCCAGTCGTATGGCAGCACGCTCGTTCATCACTTGCTGGTTCACCTGTGTGAGCAACCCTGGCACTGCCTAAATGGACAAGAGTTTCCCACCATCACACGGAACTTGCTCTTTGCATGTTGCCACTTGTCCATCTGTCCGTCCGTTTTCATCTCCCATATGGAATCATCTTTCCTACTTCATATATACGGTTGAATTCCTCTCTTCATTCCACATTTATTTCATTTGCTGTTTTGTGTCTGTCTGAAAGGTAGCCCTGGCTACTTTTCCAAATACAGATCGCAGTGTGATATCCACTGCTGTGTGAGGACAGACTGATTAGACTGCAGGGATCAAATATCAGGCTTTTCTAAATGAGAAAATTTAATTCAGAAGAAATTTTTTTTTACTTGGTCCATTCACTAACAGAAAATAACATCATATGGGGTCACAAAAGAAGGGCTTCATGTGGAAAAAAAAATGCAGTAAGACTTTGACTTGCAGAGGTATGCAGGATTGCCTCCCTGTTTCAGAAGCCTGCACTCTTACCTGTTATAACTATGAACGAGATCAAAAAACATCATGTCTGTAGTGTTGACAAACTTGCACTGGACAGGCAGAAACTCTCCATCTGCTGAGCACTGCGGTGGGCTCTTCTCCCCAAACCCATGAAGAATGCGACGGTCTCGGATCTCACAGTTTCCCGGACCTGACGGGAGAAAAAGTAATGTTTACTGGTGTTTTAACTTCCCACAAAGAGCTGAGTAGCCATCCCATGGTTTGGAAGGGGTTCAGATTCATTACACTGAATATGGACACCTAGGTGCCTCATATTCTCTTTATAACCAAAGGAAACAGAGACTTAAACTCCTCAGTTAAGCACCTATACTTCTGTAGGGTAAGTGTAGGCTGCAGTGTCCAAGCTCCTGATCTACCACCCTTCATTCACACCAAACCTTCCCACTCTACAAAACGCAGTGTTTTGTTGAATATTACTTACACCGCGTTGGCTTTCCCCTCTGCCTGGTGCCATAAACCTCCATTCCTTCTGGATCTACACACCAGCACTGACCCAGCTCCGTGTCACACTGCACCGCATCAAATGCCCCTGAATCCAGGCACTGAGGGATGTAGGAGATGCTGCTGCTGTTGATGTAGCGACTGACCAAGATCCTCTGCTTTTGCAGCTGGCAAAAGGATAAGCCTGTAGTACCAGAGACGGGCACTGTTAGAGGAAGGCACTTGTTGGGCACTGAATCATTTATTAAGGCAACATCTGAGTTTTCTCAGAGCTGCAAGTTCTGATTCTGCCACCCAGATGGCATGAGGACATTGACAGACTTGAGGTCATGAAAATTGGTACACAGAAACCCACCACAGATGGGGTTGAAGCCCTCCAACTCAAAAGCCAATACATTAAGTTGATCTTTCATTCATGATTTACATTACTGTGACCTTCATGAATACAGATCATCCAGGTGTATCAGGTTTCCATGATGAGCTCCGAAGAAACTCCAGATCTTCCACTAGAAAGACCCAGCAAATTACAACAAACTGGAGTCCGTACAAGTCTGGGGCTAACCTAGCCCCAGATTTCAGCAGTTCAAATGCAAATTTAAATGGCTCTTTACGCAATCTGAACAAAAATAGAAACTTGTGACTTACAAGATATGGGATATCCATTCTGTTTGCTGCCAGGTACCTCAATGCCATTCTCGTCCACACACCAACAAGAAAGACCATTCCTACTGCACTGAACTGTCCTGAAGGAGATCACAAGTAACATATTTTACTTTGTTAGTGACAGAGTCCTCTGTTAGTATGGGACATAAAGCAAGGCATAAAGCAGGCCAAACAAGTACTTTAACACAACAAATAACGGAATCAGAAAGGGCTGTGTTTCTGGTGACCCTAAGTCTACCTGATGGGAGCTCTTAATCCTAGTAATTCTCTGAAGTCTTCAGGAATTGCAGATAAGTGACTTGAAGTCATTCAGGAAGCAAGCAGGTTGGACAGAATCCTGATCCTCAGTATTCGAGAATTACCATACATTTTCAGACAATTTTTAAGTCAAATCTAGCATGGTCTAGGTCCCCCCCGCTAGGCAACAACAGCAAGATAATAGTAGAGAATGTTACAATTTGCACTCCCCCTCAGCCTCAGCTTTAACTCAATAACTTCTTACATCTTCAAGCAACATGCTGCTTTCTAAACCACTGTTCTCCATGTGCTTTAGTTCTTTACGGCCTTTAGAAGGAAACCCGACTGTGCCACTTACAGCAGGGTGGGTAACTTCTCCAAGTCAACTTGGCTCAGCTGTGCCAGCTGGCACACTGATCACAGACCATGCGCCCATGAGCATGCGTAGGAAGACAGCAGTTGTATTACACAACGACCTGCACGAAGTATTTAACATGCAAATAATGCTGCCAAGATTAGCCTATTAATATTAGATTGACTTCTTAACCCAGAGACTATTTCCAGCAACACGGAATTCATTCAGGAGAGGCTGGATCTACAACGTGGCTCCATGAAGTCCCTTCAGTCTCCTGCACCTCTCACCCTCCAGTCCACCGATATGAAGGCTCTTCAAAACTGAAGCTAAAGCTTTCATTAGTAATGAAAGGCCATGTCGCATAACAGCAGAATAATAGCAGGGATGAGTTACCTGAACTGGCCATCTTCTGAGCACTGAGGAACGTATGTTTCTCCTCCTGAAAAAGCCTTTTCCCTCTGAAGTTCGCATGGACGTAACGGTTGGGAATCTGTCTGGTACTCTGAAAGCAGCAAGAAGATAAACACTTAAGGGTGGTTTCACCACAAGCCTGTTCTTACCAAAACCCTGTTAGTGCCAGCGCTGCACGGTGAAAACCCCAGGTTCATGGGTCCTCCCTGGTCATTTCCCCATTGCTCCTTGCATGCATTTCTGCATGGGACAGCACAGGGAAGTACTGAACAAACTCGCTGGGCTGACAGCTGCAGGATAAGCACATGACGGAGATGCTCATGAACCGCTTTCCCAGGCCTGTATTTAATCAGCTTCAGCTCTGTTTTGTACTGGTATAGCTATCATTTTCTGGTACCTGAGGTAGTCTACGTACTCAGAGTTAGTTGTGGCTATCACCACAAAACAGCCCTTTGCCATAACCACACACATCACTATTAATGTTTCCAAGTATTTATTCTTTATTGAAGCTAAGTCCCTCACTATTCCACCAAAAGGAGAGAGAATTCTTAATCTCATGAAAGACCTAAAAAGAACCAATGTCTAGCAGTTAGCATCAGACTAATTCATATTAGGAGCACTTCTCAATTTTTACCAGGGCAAGTGATCAACTACTGAAGCCATCTAGCAAGAAAACGGTCAACTCTTCAGTTCTTAATGCCACATTTGGATGCTATTTTAGGAGAACGATGAAATTCAGTAGGGTCTTTTTTACAGAACAGATTAGTTGATCTGACACTTTCCCCATCCTCAAAATTCGATGAATGTCATGCTCTTAATTCCATTGACTAGTTCTATAAAAATACAGGAAAAAAACCCACAGCTACAGCATTTTAGACCAAAGGTTCACCTAATCCAGTATTTGGTCTGAGTGTGACCACACATAGTAGTGCAAATACATCATAACTATTCTGAATACTTTTCAGCCTCCAATAATTTGCAGCTCAGGGACTTCTTTAACCACGGATGGTTTCTGTGCACCTAAGATCTTTCAATCACTTCTGTTTCTGTGAGTTTTCACTGTGTCCCCTTAAGCCCACGTGAAAATTTTCACGAGACTGTAAAGGGATTTTAGGTTAGCTCACCTATAGACATCCACATGTAGGCAAACCTCATCGTTTTCATCTCAAACATGACTGAGCCAGTTGCTCTGGGATGTGTGGAGATCCTTGTGTACAGTGCTAGAGAGGATCTACTGACAACTGAGTTAAGAGATTAATTGACCGATTTAAATTGCTTGTTGTGCAGGACTATCAAACTCAGACTAAAGAACTGGGGACGGCACTCAGACTATCCAGTATCTTAAGGTTCAAGCCTAAATTAGATGATGGCACATACAAGTAGAAGATATAATCTTAGGACCTTCACATCACTGCAGCACCACCTTTTCTTACCCAAGCTTGCTCTCTCCTTTTTTCTTCCACCCAAAATCCAGGTGTACTGAACTCAGATAACCCTGACCATTTAAAGATCCTTATAGCTTCGTATTTAACCTGGAGCCCAAATTCAGTCTGCACAGCACACAATAACTAGCTAAGTTTGCAGTGTGTAAGATCCGTGGTCATTATATACCGGAATAATACACAGAGCAGCACAAAGATCACGGGAGCAGAGTCACTACTGGACACAGGCAGAGGAAAAGAACAAATGTACTTACCAAATATATTGGCTGCTGCTATGCTACTAAAGCAGCAAAGAAGGGTGCAAAATGGGATGGAGCCCATCTTGCGATGGGAGAGCTCCATCCCCTTTTGTCAGTGAGGCAGCCCTGCACACCCCATGTAGCCTTCACCTGCCTTTTTATAGCAACCATCGCGTGGATGGGTTCACTTATGTGCTGGTAGACTGGCCACGAAATTGGGCAAGTGACGCATATGATGCTTCTGAGAAAACCACAAGAGACCCATTCACCTGGAACTGCCCTCGTGGTTCTCCTCAGCCAGTTCTCATCCCCGCTCCAGGGAGCACTACTGAGCCCGGTCATCGGAGAGGAGGACAAGCCGCAGCAGGCACAGGGAGGACTTCGTTAAATCAACATGCAAATTAAGGATATTGACATGACCCCGGCCAACAGCTCCTGCTTTCACCTGCACTGTGGTGCAACCAGACTTTGTGCTCTGTACCAGAAGTACGATTTTTTTGTGTTTTTAGAGAGCCTAGCCTGCTGGGGGGACAGGCAAGAGTTAGGCCTCCAAGCGCTGCAGCACTAGGAGTAAATACAATTCATAATGTGGTTATTTATTAAGTGAAAAACAGAATGGACGCAGCTCCACTGACTGAGAAGGGAATTGAGGGTCGGAGTCAATTGCATCTGACCTTTTGCTTTTACTCCCACTTGCACCATGCACTTTTATACAGACAAGTATCTGACTGGAAGCAGCTTAGCTTCTTGGGCTTCATCCTCCAGGTGTAAGATAAGTATAACCATTAAGCATGTTAAGTCCAGCTTTTTGGTACGAATTACACACAAGATTCTCGACCTAAAACATATCAGAAATATTATTTCCTTGGTTCCAGAGTATCATTTCTTACTTGTCCACCTCTTATGATTATCAGTTAACATTTACTTGCACCAGGAATTATGAGAACTCACCCTCACTTATGCAAAGCTTGTTGGACAAATGGGCCCAGAAGAATTAGCTAAATAACAACAGAAGCACATATTTGAGGCTGGACTTAGGCTGATTTCAGGGAAGTGACAACAAGCACTCTTGTTTGTGATTCATGGGTACTAGGCAGTCTAGAAACAACTCTACTGATACTCTCCTACGCACCAAGACTGTGCTAACAGTGACTCAAGCATTTTTCCATCCAGGCTGTAGACCACTACAGTGCTACGGTGTTTGATATATATGGTAAATGTGATCTCAAACAGCAGTACAATCTTGCTTCAGCATGGCTAGCCCTTTTAAAACGAGTAGGACTATATTTGGATTTGACTTTCAAGCAACCTGCTCTGGACTTGAGGAAAGTCAATAGCAGAAAGATCAAACTGGGAAAAGATGAAGAACGTGTCCAGTGTAAATGACAGACAAAAAAGGCAACCTTCAGAGGCATAAAGAAAAATTGTGTAACAACCCTGATTAAGCAGACACAGAAAGAAAATTAACTTCTGGTTTAGCATAGGATTTGTAGGGAAGCATACATGCAGATCAACAGAATCAGACTAAACAGAGAATAGCCAGCATTAGCAGTAGGGTGGCTGAATTATAAAAGATTAAAAGTCTGAACATGACATGTATTTCTGACTCAAGTATACTTCAAGAGTCTCAGGTGTGTGTCTGGTACCCCTTGCAGTGGGGCAGTTACAGGAGAGCAACAAGAGACAGCCCAGCCCAGTGTCAAGGGCTCTCCAGGGGCAGCACGGTTGGTGCTTGCACGCACAACGATGTTTCCAGGCCACTGAAACACATATCCAGAGTGTGTGTGTGATATTGATTTAGTCCAGTTTTCTGAAGTTAGTCAACAACTGTCATTCAGGTTCCTTGCACAGCAAATGGGGAGAGAAGCAACGTCATTAAGGTAGCCATTCACTTTCCTCCTCTATTCTTTGCTATCAGAGGTCATTAGTAGCTGATAACGGAGTAAGGCAGACAGGAAACCAAGGAGGTATCAAAGGGCTATTACTAACAGAAAGAAGCACAAATCTGCAATATCCACACAGTGTTGATTCCTAAGATTACTCTTATTTCCCTCAGAAACACTCAGAAAACAAATTCTGAACTATGCAAGTTGGGAAGAACAGCCAAGTTTTAAAAGTCTCTTAAAAAACAAAGTGAGAAAGTGTGTTTTGGCAATTGGCATCACTTAAACCACTTCTAGATGTGCGTCAAACCAAGATGGGCATCTCGGTACACGCAAGTTCAATGGGATGCAATAGCCCGTGGATTTAAAGAAAAAAAAAGTAGTTTACAGAGCAATATGTGCAATCCACATTCTTCAGAGAAAAAAAAGGCACTTGTCATCTATGGCTGGTCAAATTCAAATTAAGAAAGGCTTCACTGCATAACCTTCAGTGAAGGGACAATTGAACTGACCTCTGTTTTTAGCACCTGAGAAAAAAATGGAAGAATATCTTAAATTAGCTCACCAATGAAAGGGAGAAAAGGAGTAAGCAGAAAAGGTCCCTGGGGCCAATATGGCCTTAAAACTAACATGTCTTCAAAATCATTGCTCTAGGCTGGAAATGAGGGGTTTGTTTGTTGTACACACTGGCAAAAAGCTATAATTGTTGGGAGGAAGAAAAATGTCAGCGTGATGAAACATTGAAATCACAAACCTCAAGGCAGAAGCAGACCATTTATTCATTGTTCCAGTTTTGGATACACTTTCTTAGCAGAAAAGACGGTTTGTGCAACTGCAATTTTTACATATCGAAAAGCCCAAGGGTAAATGATTCCTGTATATGAATACATAAACATCCATACCCACAGAAAAGTTGCTCTCACCCAAATAAAACTTGAGCCCGAGAAGTCAACCTTAGTTTAAGAAACGAACTTAAGGGAGCCTCCTGAATGAGGCAGCAAATTGGAAGCAAAAATTTTAAGAACTGAAAACATTGTCTCATTATGCCCATATCAATTATTTCATTTATTTTTAAATAATAAACTGCTTTTCTGTGTTAAATAGATCACCAGTATTGGACAATCCTCTCCCACCCTTAAAGAAAACTGTGTAAAATCGTAGACTCACACCATTTGTTAGCAACCTTTACACTTACAGATAGAGGAGAACCGTGTTTTACATTTGGTACATTTCTTCCCAAGCATGAGATATTCGTCTCCATCATCTTCATATGATTTTGGCACAGATAGCAATAACAAGACCTTGTGAAGCACTTACCATCTCTATCATCTCTGATTAAGTTTTAAAAAGTCCTCACGTGATGCAAAATTAAAAGATGACAAGGAAAAAACCATAGCCCCACCAGATAATACAAGTTTCAGTCACTTGATAAAGGACACGCTCTTCAGATTGAAAGAATGATGGGGAAGTTCCAGTAACTTCTACACTAAAATTGGCTAGATCAGAAAAGTGGACAGAGGACTCCTCACTTTTTTGTGTTACAATTTACCAGCTGGCAAAGTGCCTTTGGTGACAAAAGAGCCTGAAGTAGCCCATGTAAGAACATTTGAAAGAGCCTGAAGTAGCCCATGTAAGAACATCTGAATTTGCCTTTGTCCCTGCAGAAATGAACCATTTCTAGGACAGGTAAAATGGCTTTTTTCTTACTCATCCATCGGAGATAACACAACACAGTTTTCCTCTATCTAATAGTACCATAGTGATGCAAGGTAGAAAAATATTTATTTTATTCTCATGATATCTGGGATGCAGATTGTGTTGAAACCCCAAGCAGAAGTCAGTTCTGCAACCCGCAGTGGCGCGATGGATAGATTTGCATGCTGAATTGACTCAATGTTTGACGAAAGCAAGCTAATGCAGTGAGAAAAGGCACCGCCAGTCGCACAAGGACAGCAACAGGGTGCCAAACTGCTGGTGTTGGTAGGACAAGACTGCTTTTGGTCTTTTTGATAGTGCAATACTTAGCCCTCTCCGAACTGACGGCAACAGCGTACAGTCAATGGAGTCAGAGAGCAAGTTCAAGGACAGAAACAACTCCTTCTGCCACACAACAAAGCTGTGGAATTCAGTATGCCACCTGATGTTGTGGAGAGAAATAAATGAAGAAAGATGGATTAAACTCATGGAGCACAGATCTGTCAGCGATCGATAAAACTGATGGTCTTCATTAAGATTCTGGTAAAGGAAACTTCAGTGTAGCAGAAGTGAAAGATACATTAAGAGAAAGACCAATTCGTACAAAGCTTTTATAGTCTACGTTTCTACAGATGCTGACATTGTATTTCTACTGAAGATAAGACGCTGGACTGGCTAGATGTTTGGTCTGACTCAGGAAACCTCTTCTTTAAGAAGTCTGCTAATTAGAAAAAGCATTTCAGTGTATTACTCCAAGATCTGAATTTGGCCTTTTGTCTTAAATTTGAGAGACTGCTTTGAGACTGTGCCTTCAATAATGATTAAAATATCTGTTTCAGAATTAAAATCTTGAAGTTTCTTGCACGTTTAAGATCATACCTATTTTTGCTGTGAAGAACAGAAAAAATTCTGTGTGTTAGTAACTCATTTAGATTCCGTCTGATTCCATCCACCTGCCGCTTCCCGTTTGCACCCTGGTCCACAGGACGTCTGGGACAGGAACTTTCTTATCATTGCTTGCTTATTTCTTTCCTACCACAATAGTGGTAGGTAGCGAACAACAGTTTGTAGGCAATGCTAAAATATAAGAAATCACTAAAAGCAAATTGAAGTTATTTTGTAATGACATTGTACGAAGGCGCAAAACTAGAAACACCCTTAGAAGGCAGACGTCTGCCCACAAGAAGAGATGCCATCACTGTGAACGCCTTGTTGAAAGACATTGTCTTTCAAGAACCGAGCGTATTGCAAAACTCAAACCCTGATATTGTTAAACACCAAAGCAGTTCAGGAACAGAAAAATCTTCTAATTATTTTGCCACACAGTAAGTAATTCAGTACTGTAAATAATTTACTGACTGCATAATTTGCCTACAGGCTAAAATACAACTGAAGATTCCTTAAAGCTTTGCAATGTATACAAACAAATGAGTATTGATGACTGCGTAGAACTTATTGGCTACTAATGAAACTGTCCAAAATTGCAGCTGAAGATTCCCTAATGCTTTAGAACATACACAAGCACTCACTAGCTCGCCAAAACACAAGTCCACTGAACAGGAGCCCAGGCACATAACAATCTCAACAGACCTTTATTGTGAGTATTAGAATGCAGTCAACATTATTGCTATTATAAAAAAAACAAATCACAGAAGAAAGTGTTCTGCTTCTCTCATAGAAGATTTAATAATAGTGCACTGCTGCGTCTCTCAGAGTGTGTAGTGACAATACACTGAGGCACATGGCTACAGCTGAGCGGAGGCGGCTCTGGCCAGTTTTAAAGAAAGGAAGGCTGCGGTTCGAAGTAAACAGCAATTGAACTAGCTTTAGTTATTCAATCCGTAGAATAAGGCTGGCTCACCTACTGCTTACACACAGGCCCAGTGTGTATGGAAAGGGAAATTCACTCCTGAATGATTTTTCACGCTAGTTCGTTTTCCCCATGCGGTCTCCAATTTTTTATTTGAATTGTTCACGCTGGTGCAGAATGGCTGCCAAATGCACAATCTGCTCTCTGTGCAGTGTATTTTCACCATCATTACATGCTCCATACTTGTTTTCCATATATAAACAGATATACACATAGTGTATAATACTTATTGCTAAAGACAGACGCCCACACCCAGCGCCCAGGACTTAAAATAGTATAATAAAAACCATTACTGAAGTATTTCAAACATCCTCTGTAAAATGATCACCTAAAGCCGTATGGCCTCAGTACAACAGAAACAAAGCGTCAGCTAATAAAATGTGAGAATAGCAATGGGCATTTCGAAAGTGATTAAGCCTCTGACCTTAATAAGCACTCCAAAATTGAGGTGCACATACCGTAAAATTTCTAAGCAGCAGAGAGAAGACCTACGGTTCCAGCGTTCTAAACTGATGTGGCAAAGATGGGTCACATTTGCAAATGAATGGCATCATTGAATGCACTCCCTTTACACATCAGCACCTCCAGATAACTAACAGGGCAAGGTAGTCCAGATGGCCAAATTGCACACATCTTGTTACGAAGCCCCCGTCTGCAGCGTGCTTCCCACCCCCTACTTTTGTTGTTGATTTTTACATCAAGCTCCAGTTCAGTTCAGGATCTGATCTGTAGTTTTTAAAGTTTCAGTGAAGAAAAATAGTTGCAGTTTCCCTTTCAAATACAAAGGAAAAATACTCTGGTTTGGAAGCATCAAAATACTTTTATGATCTTACTGTGACGTTCGAGCGACTCCTTTACATCCCACCCTTCAGTCTGGTAAGGAGTGCTAGAGCCCAGCAGTGCCAGAGGGGTTTTGCTGTAATATTCATTCAAGCCTAGTTAAGTTCGAAGCCAGGTGGGAGTAGAGGGAGATCACCACTTGCACAAGATCAGAAGAGGCTTACTAAAGGAATGCAGCAAACACATCTGAAGATTTTGATCATGGTACACACCTCATAGGACACACCGGAGGCTGAGGACAGAAGAGCAGAGGAGACCTTTCCCTACGACTGCTTCCCACAGCAGCCAGGAAGAACTGGGCACAAGAACAGAGTGAAACCCTCTGGGCATCACAGAAGACGACAGAGTGGAGAAAGCTGAAGAACAAAAGGAGAAACAGATGCAAGCTGCAGAACAGATGAGGAGCACACGTAGAAGCTTAGAGACAAAATTAAGAGAGACAGGTGGATGTCAGCCATCGAAGAGGACTGCACCCATGGAAGAACAGTTTGTTCTTTGCCACCCAGCAAATATGTGAAATCAGAAAATTGCAATCCATCTTCTTCGACTATTTTAAAGTGGACGACAGGCTTCTACCACTGTAAATTACTCCATAGCTGAACAAAGATCTATGCATCTAAGGCCAGAATATCCAAAATATGGGCGCTACTCAACCTACAGCTACCCAAGAAAAGGGTTAGCAGGAAGCATCTTCCAACCCATTCCCTGCCATATTATTTGAAGTACCTCCATTTTGTAATTGAAACACACGCAGCCCCATCATGTGGTATCTGATCATATCACCAAGACTACATTTCATTTATGACTGCAATACTGATGTCCTACTGCCACCACTGCAACTGAAAACACAGAATTCCTGATGTAGTCGCCTACGGTATGGTCACAGGAAGGAGGCGGCTTTGAAATGAATCACCCCGATACCTCCATGAAAAAAAAAACAAAACAACTCTCTTGACAAAAAGCTGGGCACTTAAAGGCTCCACAAGTTTGTCAAAGGCTTCTGTACCATGGTGTTTCCCTTTTGTTTATTACTATTAGGAACTTAAGTTAAAAGAAGGCTGCAAATTTAAAAAATTTACCTTTCTGTGCACACATATCAAAACCAGTCCTCACGTGGCCATATACTATTTCTTCCTCAGAGAGGGTCTGCCTCCTTCAGCATACAGCACAAGTAACTGCAATTCACGCCCCGATAAATGATGTTGCAAATAAACTGGGTGCAGATCCCTGGCTTATTTACAGGGGAAGCAGGAAGACAGGTAGAAAATGATGCCTACAGGAAAAAGATTCTCTCAGTAAGGCTGACTAGAAGAAATACTGGTATGAGCCAGATCACATCGGGTTTGACTGACACACGAGCAAAGCAATCAACTGTAGGTTACATTCTGTGCGAAACACTTAGCATTTTTATGGCACTTGACTTGTAAGTGTTTAAAGAAAAAACTTCAAAAGCATCCCAAACCTTTGAATACTTGAGAAACTGGGGCCAAAACTAATGTTCACGTTACAGACTAACACGACAATTTGAGAAAGCAAACTCAGAGAAGTTTGTGAAGCATTCAAGCAACACACAATGTATCACAGCACTGTCCATAAGGACACCGAGATTGTACTTCTTAGAAGATGTGAATGTTTGCAGGAATTTTTATATGTGACTACACAAGAAATGAAGATAAAAATATACTGAACAGATTATGTTTTTGTAAGCACAGTCCATCCTGAATAAGGCAGGATCCCGAGGGATAAAATTACATACTGATGTAAATTTAGAGAGCATTACATACACAAACAGAAGACAGGTTAAAGCTGCAAGGGCAACTTTAACTTTGACCTTACGATTCCTTTTCAGGATACTACTCCTCCATCTCTGCACTAAGAAGGAAACCTCCGTCCTCCCACCTGGAACATCTCTGTCTACCTCCACCTTCAGTAACATTTACAATTATATTACATCACACGCATGCACACACATTGCATAATATTGCTACAGTGTATGCTGTATAAATTATGTAAATACACTCCACTGTTTCAAAGTAATTCATCTGGATTTACACTTCTCTTATACAGTACACACAGTACCACATTCAAGGATATGCAGCAAGTGAATAATATATAAAAAAGTCTCACATATCCAAAAGCAAGTAGGTCACTCAACTATTCATACTGTTTGAAGCAGTTAAGCATCCAACTATTAACACAGAGCATTTTATTTATTAACAGTTGCTATAAAAATGTCAACAGCTCCTCAGCTCGTGTTCTTTCTGCATAACGAAGTTGCCAATCACGATTCCATAATTAACTTCCATGTTACCATGCCGCTCTGCAATATCTCCTATAAGCTTGATGTGGCAAGACTTTTTAAATAACAACCACTCTGTAACAGGAGTTTACATTTTGCTTTGGACATCAAGAGTGATAAGTCACTTCAGACATGATAGACAGACGGGTAGGTTTATTTTAGCAATGAACCAGCCATGCTGCTTTCTTTCTCAAGAATGGTTTTGTCACGAAAGTTCAATGCACTGGTTGCAAAGTCTTTCCCAGATAATCCATCTTTGGCACATTTTTCAATTTTATGCATCCTCAAAAGGCATTCGAAGATTTTTTGATTTTTTGATGGTCTGTACATCATAACAATCACTTTTTTACATTTGTATGTAGATCAGGAAGAAAAGTGGAAAATGTAGAGTATGCAGAATAGTTTTAATAAACAGTTTTACATACAGTACCTTACATATAGAACAGTGTGTTTGCAAATTTAAATAATTTTTGAATGTACAGTGGCTTGTACTCTTATCAAAAGGTAAATTCAAGTTTACTGTCTATCGGTTCTAAAATGCATTTATACAGATAACTAGAACTGATAAACAGACGTGAGGCATAAAATGTTCAAGTATCTTAATGTCATCAGTTAAATAGCCTCCTCTTAACAGTCATATTTTACAAATTTCAAAACCTGTACATACATTATTTTCAATTTTAGAAACTGCTTGTTAAAAGGTAACATTTCATGTTAACCACCAGTTCTTACAGTCTATTGTAATAAAACTAGACATGTGTAGATATAAATGTATATAGTATGTATATATGTACATGTGTATCTATACACATATACATACACATACAAATACGTATGTAGCACTGGGTACAGTGGCAACTTATAAGCACAGGGAAGTCCTGGGCTCAAAATCCAGCAAGAGCTAACAGAGCAAGTAGGTTGCCTTTGGTTTCATGACGTTTCATTGACTGAAGCTGAAAGATTCTATAAAAACATCTTGGATAAGGTATCTTGTGATATTTATTCTAGTGGTTTAGCATATTCACAGCCACAGACGGTTTTGCTGCTCTTGTCATTCCTCATCCCAGCTGAGGATGGTAAAATTTCAGAGGGCCAACACCAGAACAGAGCTACCCAGGACAAAAATTACAGCTTGAATCCTGAATACTGCAATAGAACATAAAAAAATATAAACTAGATACAATTTTGGATGGATTGCTGGCACCGAGTAGGATTTGGAAAAAACCTCATGTAAGTCATAAGCAAACTCTCATGCCAGTGGTTTTAATATTATTTGGCACATCTGACCACTATTTGCCACTTATGTTTTAAAGGAGCCTAAGGGTGCTGTAATAACCATTTCTATTTAAAAAAATACTTTAAAAAAGGAGTCCATGATAAGTAATTTCTTTCAAAAATCAAAGCTAGTATGTTCATTTTGCTGAACATTCATGAGAAGGAAATAATCTAAAAAACTTTCCTTGTAGAGAGGATACAGATCTCTCTGTGTCTATCTTTCACTAGCAAGATAAGAGGAATTCATTAAAAAAGCAGTTCCCAAGAATTTTTAGTCAGCTGAATTCTGCTAATTTAGATTTTTTTGCCAAAGGTTTCAAAACAGTAGCACTGTTCTTCACAGAGTTTTTGTTTGTTCAACTTTCTTGTATGCGGGGATTTTCTTGTTTATCACGTTAAAATCATATCAACATTTCTCACTATGTAATATATTACATTTTGAAGCTTGGACACTGAATATTCAGATTTTCAGTATAACAGATTCCTTACTCTAAATTTCCTCTCCTCTCTCAAGCTTCAGGCTATTAACGTAATCAGCAAAGAACCAGATAAATGCTCAGCTTTTTGCTGCCTTCCTGTCAGTCTTGTGGCTAGTAAGAAAATTCACTGTAAAGAACCTATTTTTATTTCTTTATTCTTCCTTTTGTCATACAGAGCAAAGCGTTGCTATTTGCTGTACTTTCCCCATGTCAATTAAGAGCTGTTTGATACGTCGCTTGAGCTGAGGCAATCTTGCCAGAGGATCTGGTGGTTCCAGTTCTCCAGTGAAATCAAGCCAGCTTTCTAAAACTGCAGAGGGAAAAGGAAGAAGTCGATTAGAATAAGTCTTCGAGAAACAGTTTTCATAAAAATTAAACTTTTCTTTCTTCCTCTCTGTCTTTTATAAGAAGGGAAAATATACCGAGGCTGTGATTTTTATTTAACAGAAGAAATTTTTATTAGAGAAACACCAACTAATTCAGTGTTTCACTCAAACAATCCAAACAGAACTTCTGATTTGATCGTTACTATAAAAAGGTACCTGGGACCAAATTATACCTTTGGCTAACAATTTACCATCTACACACATAAAAGAAACCTCAGTTCATGATCTTCTAGCTATGACAGTTCTGCAACAGAAAATGCAATCCCTAAATGCAAGGCTTGCTTCTGTCACTTTAACAAGCTCCTGTTTATAAGGTCCAGATTGGAACAGTTTTCCAATCTTCAACAAATGTTTTCAAGGAATTTCTATGCTTGTAGAGACAGAGAAGGGAAAAGGTCAACCCTGTTAGCCTAGAAATACCACCTAGTACAAGCAGAAATATTGAAAGTAAAACTGCACATAGGAATAAGACAACTTTATTTGTCAAAAAATAATTAAGGACTCCTATGACTAGACTATAAGCTCCCCTCATTCTTAATTTCTATGACTGGCATGTAAACTTATGTGGTGTAATATTTACTCCTACACTATAATCTCATTCACATTCTCATGAAGCCTGATTTGTCTTCCTGAAACCAGGTATTTACTAATATATAGCAAACCAAAGTTGAAGGCAGAATGAATACTTCCCCCCTCCCCCCAAAAAATATTGTCAAATACTAGAACAATCAGGCCAGAAACACTGCAGGCATAGAAAAATCCATCAGCTTTATGATCCATATCTGGACAAAGACAAGTTATCTAAGCTTTCTGAAGTCTGTCTAATATCACAAACTTTAGCTAAATTTTCAGGGGTCCCAAGTGCTTAAGCTACTTTATTGGGCATTCAAAATTTGTGGAATGGCGTGGAGGGATCAAGGGTACAAGCTCCGGTTATGATATTGGGTACCCAAATTTGAATACAATTCTTAAAAATCCATCCTCAGTGCCTCAGATCACCTTCAACACAGTAGCTATAAAAGATGCTGTTACACGCATATTAACAAGTATCTGGCAATGCAGTTACCATCAACTTCTTTTTCAATCAGGTCCATTCTGCTGGTGACTTCATTCTGTACATTCTCTATATGGGTAAGGAGATTTAGCTGCCATTGAAGATGTGTGTCCACTTGTTCTTCTGAGCCTTTTCTTTCATTACAAACAAACATAGTGTTTCCTTCAGCAGAATTCTTCTTCATAGAGGCAACAGAGAGAAAAAAAATTGCCATTTAAGAAGGTTTGTTTTGGTTTGGTTTTATTTCTGGTGTTGATTTCAACACTTGAGTCACATGATAAACTATGCCGTTTTAGAATTGTACTTCTGTCTACTTGACAAAAAGCATACTCAAAAAGCCACGTACCGTGACACATCAATAGACTAAACCAAACAAAATGCAAATTCCATACAAATGAGCATGTATAGCACTGGGGGAGTGAGGCAAGAGGTAAAGTTTACCCAGCTCAAGCGCTTTGTTTAATGCAGTAAGACAGACTGCGTTTCAGTGCCCTTTTTATATAAATCGTGACTTAAATCATGAAGTGATGAACTGCACCCGTCTACCGTCACCACAAATGTGTAAAACCCTAAGGTTTGTTTCAACTTTAGCTAGAGAATGAAGGAAAACTCGCTAAAATGCAGTAATATCTAAGATGTCAAAAGTCACTATTTTGCACAAATAAGCTGCACATTCTATTTGTTGATTAAGACAAAAGACTTCTCTTCTTACCATTGCTGTGGTCCCATGTAACTTGCAAGTACAGGTCTGGGACAGAATTGAACATGTTTGGGGATAGTTACAAGGGCAGTAACATGCAGAGTTATGCAAACATAGTATCTGAGGAAGATTGACTTCACCGAAATAATTAGTATCTTCATAGCAAGTCAGAGATAATACACAAGTTCCTCATCTGTTCCTCATCTTTGACGTTTCAGCTAATGGAAGTGACCAAAGGAAGTATACCGGATTTAATGAGTTAAAATGTTCAGCATCTCCATTAATTAGCAAGGTTCACAGTTTCCATTTTATATCCACTATGACTTCATATCTGATGAAGTTCTTTCACTATTTATGATTTTATTTTAGGGACTAGAATGCTGGATACGTGTGCTCACAATGTCAGTTCATGGCAAATGCCAGAGCAAGGAGTGAATTTTATTGTATTAATACACTTCTCTGATGAAGTGCTCAGCTAATTTTTTTTCCATGTCACATAATAACAGACTTAACACCATTTTTTTCTTCAAGTATTTCTTCCTCCAGTCAAGAATGGGAAGAGTGAGAAGAGAGGGGAAGAAGAAAATAGGGACTGCTGGATTTTAAGTTACTTCTTAAAAAAAAAAAAAAAGTTTTTTGCTTAAGTCTTAAAAATCAATTAAAAAAAAAACAAATCAAATTTGGACTGACCTGCTGGCAGTTTTATGAGCGAGTTCTGGAGGACAAGTATTGTTAATACTAACTCCTTTAATGGATATTGTGAAAGTTAATTTTCAAAGATACATTTTAATAGTCAGAAAAGCCTCTAAACTCTCAAACCTCTCAGATAAAATCTTTCTCTCGAGACATCAGGTTTGCCTCCACAGTGTTTTCACCATTCAAACTGTTATTAATCTTATAAAAGATATTTCCAACATAAATAAGAAATGCCCTATTTCTTACTGTCAGACCCTCTCTAAAACCACAAGAGAAGAATGCCGTTTTTCCCTCACTGTATGAGGACCCAAGTCCATAACTCTAAAACCAAGATCATCTTGGTGGCCAGCAGGTCGAAGGAGGTGATTTTGCCCCTCTACTCCACTCTGGTGAGCCCCCACCTGGAGTACTGTGTCCAGCTCTGGAGCCCTCAGCATAAGACAGACACAGACCTGTTGGAGCGGGTCCAGAAGAGGGACACAAAAATGAT